>NC_084893.1:24003076-24313758 GCF_958979055.1 Alnus glutinosa
GAGCAAAGAAATACAACAGGTGGACAACCACACCCACATGCAGTCAGAAGTTTCACCCAATGGCAAAATAATTAGAGACGCTAGAAAAATCTTTAACTGATCAATCAATGAAACATTTTATGACGAAAAAATTCAATTCAGATACCTTCTGACCTAAAGTAATTTCTCCTAGATATGTGATTTTACTCAATGGTGCTATATTATAATGTAAGTGGAGAAGCATGGAGTACTAGAATAAAATAGGTCAAAAAGATACACAGATTATATAATTCAAGTAGGTAGGATTCAATATAAGGCTATACTCTCCAAGGAGCACCAAGTCAAGCATGACCAGGCTACACCATATTTCAAAAGGTCAAAGGTTTAGCATACTTAATTAAAAAGGCTACCATAAAGGTTCACAACAGGTTATCATGGTCCACAGCGTGGTGTTTTTCCGAAAGGGTTAACAACATGTTATTGTTGTTCAAAACTGCTGAATTAACCATGATCCTTCCAACAGATCAAATTGCTGCAATCTTTTGAGTCACGAGTCAGAAATATACGAGACTTAATCTAAGAGTTAGCGCTTAAGAGTTGGGGCTATCAAGTTCAAAGCAATGTTTTTACCACTGTTTGCATAAAGAAAATACCATTGAGAACTTCGGGAACTAAAGACTCATAGGCGTGAACCTTTGGCAGTACCATCATATCGATCTCACCCAATCAGGTTTAAGACAAAAGGTTCATGTATGAAACATTTTCATATAGCTAAAGAAAAAAAAAATGAAGAAACCATTTGACATATTTAATTCTTACCTTTAAACTTGTGAACTAGATCAATACTGTCAACAACTCGAATTCGTGAATCTGCAGAAGTGATGAGAACTTCTGATGAACTTCCTGGAGCAAACTGTTCATTTAAACTGATCAGCAACTGAAAAGGATCATGCAAACTTGTTGCTCAAAGTAAACATAAAAACAAGGTTTGCAAGAGGAAAGCTGAGCTGAATAAAGAGAAAGTAAGGGAAAAAATCACCCATGCTCTTCGTAGCTGAATGTATAAATCTCATAAAAAATGCATGATGGAGAATCACCAAATTACCTGGAAACCAGTGATTTTCTTGTGATGAGATTTCTTCTTCTTATTCTGCAGATTGATTTGATTTTTTTGTTGCAATTTATTTTCTGAAAGTATGAACAGATATAGTTATTAATATTTTAATGCGCAAAAACCTTGACTAAACCAGGCACGCACAACACAGAAAAACAGAGAGAGAGAGGGAGAGAGAGACAGACAGAGAGACAGAGAGAGAGAGGAGTTTTATAAACTCGTACCAGATGTATTGTACAAACGGCAACTACCCTTGTATGAACCAACTAGTGCACCCTTCAGAAATCAACAAAGTTCCATGAGCTTATCGAACAATTTTATCTTAAATAAATTGGACTTTTGTCTGCTACGGAAGGGCTAAGCATATTATCTACAACCAACCTGACCATCTGGTGTATAGCAAGCAGCAGTGACCATCTCGCGTACATCATTCCAATCAACAACTTGACGATCAGGAATGCTCCATATCCGAACCTTAGTATCCAGGGATCCACTGATGAAAAATCTATCATCAACAGGATTAAACTGGATGCAAGTTACTGTTTCAAGGCAGATCCAAGAAATGAAGTGTAATTAGCAATACAAACTAGTTCACTGAAAAGGAGGAAGAAAAAAATCTTTATTTCAGGTCAAGGAAGACCCTCACTTAAAATGAAATCAGAAAGTCATACTTTCAACTAAATTAGATTTTATTTATTTAATAGTAAAACACTACTTTCTTTATAAACCCAAAAGCAAAACTAGGTAGTTCCATGCTTCAGAGAATATTAGTGAGCCCTTCACTTTGTAAAGGAGTTTCCATATCAATAGTGTATCATTCAACAGGTATTAAAGAGACACTGAACAAGGAATTTAAGCACAAAAAGACAGCGGGTCACATTGACTTACCATAATCACTGTGTGAAAAAACTTTCAAACAAGACTTGCTAGGCAAGTGCCACAGCCGCACTGTTTTGTCCATTGAAGATGAGAGCAAGTGCTGAAAAAAAAGGCACATATTTGTTAAGTCCTATCTTTGGCTCAAAATCCAACAAGAGGTTCAATTACTTATCTTAAAGGCAAATATCCAACGTTACTGAGTGTCCAATACTTATTATTCAAGAAACCTCGCTTGAGATTTTCATAAAATGAGATGCCAGCCACAGAATGTTGCATGAACCTCAGCATCTATTACTTCTCACATCAAAGTTTGGTCACACTAAGTGGTTAAAATCTGTGCAACCAGGGCACTTCACACTAGCTGCCTAGGCATACCATGTTAACAGGACAATACCTGGGATAAGATATGGCTACCAGACACCTCAAAATGGCGGTCATTGGAAAACACAAAAAATACTCGGAAGTCTACTTGCACCCAACAGTCATTCCCAAGTCCATAACATCAGCAAAACTAACCATAAATCTGACAATTAAATACTAACTATAATTTAACCAAAGCAGGCAAAAATGAAACTTTAAAGTACTTTCAAAATTAAGGCAAGCGATAACCTATTGGAAATTAACTAAATTTCTTAACAAAATCATGGAAAAAGAAAACTTCAATGAAGGGCAGAAGGAAAGGAAGAAAAGAGACAATAGTGCAGTGTCAAAGGACACATTATCACCCTGCACAATGGTCTCAATGATTAAAAGAGGAGGCTAAAGCAATTAATCTTTGTACGCTTCAATCGTATAGATGAATTATTAGCTTAAAAAGTAAATATACCAACACAAAATCAAGATAATATGACACTTAAGCAAAAATACAACTATCCCCATTAAGTTCCATTTCCACAAAACAAGTAAATCATAAGCAGGACAGAACTATCTTCCACACTGCAGCATTCTGAAGATTGCCACTTTGCCATCCCCAACAAGCGAAAATGTCTACCACTCGTCTAGGCATAACTTGAGCTAATCCTACACGGCTGAAAATAGTGTTCCATAGAGCACTAACATTCTCACAATAGAGAAAAAAGTGATCCACTGAATCCCAATTCTTCTTACACATACAACACTAATCAACCACTATGACATGCCACTTCCTTAAATTATCTATGGAGAGGATCTTCCCTAAAGCGGCCGACCAAGCAAAGAACGACACTCTCATGGGAACCTTATCCTCCAAAGAAAATGAGTACTATGACAGGGAACAAGGACATTATAGAATGATCTAACATCGAACAAACCTCTCTTGGAAGGTACCTAGTAAAGCTTGTCTTCACAAAATTCATCCTTCACCATGTTCTTACAATGGGGAGGAGGTGTATTTGAGCTAGAAATTAATAAAGTATTCTTTATGCCACTCTGAACTAAATGATGCAATAGGAGTTTTGAGAAATCAAATCTGATAACAACGAAAAATAAAATATGGGTATATGTCCGACAACCATATCCTCTTTAGTCCAATAACCAACTGCTTCCACTAAAATACAAACTCTTTCAAACAATCTTCAGAACAGAAACAATAAACTCCTTTGCAGTAACTTCTGCCCAAAAAGTGAAAATATTTGACATACTTTAATTGTTTATCTTCAGAAGACAGCTTAGTCAATGCATTCATGTTATAATTTTCATGAATCCTACACAATTAACTGGTTAAAAAATTATTAAATGATATATCTTTAGTCTACTAATCTTTACCTGCCAACTACAACTACAATTCCCCTGGAATACCACTACTTCCCAAGAGATTAAATCAGTAACATGACTTCTAAAGTGGGATCACAACATTGATTATTTCTGTAACTTTCTAGTTAAATAATCAGTGTAAACTCACTGCTACAATTTCGTGATATGAGATTTGGACCTATTTTATGTAAATAAAAGATTGAGCTCATCAAACGTCAATGTATTGCAGCTTCACTGCTCGGTAAACAAAATCATACCTAAGAAAACATTGAAATAGCAACTAACCTGAGACTTGGACCATGAGAGATCGAGCACATCAGCACGGTGTCCTTCAAATGAACAGATGGATTTTTCTGAAAGCGAAAACACAGTCTCGGGCACCACGACATTATCCAAGCTCAATGATTTTCGGCTTATAGATGACCTCCCCCTTTTCTTCTTTTCTGGATGATTGTCCATACTTGGAGACAAGGAAGTTGGTTCTGGCGACCCATTGGCAATAAACAACAAATTCAAATTCACATCATCTGTTTTCTCCATCAACAGATCCCCTTTTCTCTCAGACTCCACAACCTGCCAAACGTGAATATCACCATCTTCACCAGCACTAGCAAGATACTTCCCGTCCAAACTAAACTTAATGCTCCATATAGACCCATTGTGGGCCTGTATCTCCTGGCTCTTGTAGAGCGCCGTGAGCTCTTTACATGATTTTCCATACTGCCTAACCTTCACTCTTTCCGGCCCATGAAACGAAACATCCTGGCTATCATCCGTGGCAGAGCTCGACCTCCTCCCACCCTTCTCCGATGAGGTATCCCTCTCGTCACTGCTCCGTCTCTCCTTATGACCTGTCACCGAGCTCGCCACAGTCCTTATACTCTTGAACCAACCCCCCTTCTTCTTCATCTTCACCCCGCCTCCACCAACCCCATTCGCATTCAAATCCAAGTTATCCGTATTCCCATCCTCCACATTCTGCCGCCGCATCAATTCTTGAACAATCGGTGAGTGCCCAACACTCATCTCAAACTCCTCCATGGTCAACTGCTTCCCAGTCTCCACTTCCTTAAGTTTGTTCCACATCCCATCTTCCCTAATCTCATTCACCACAAACTCCTTCCCATTGTCAAGGTTCTTAATCAAGCAAACTTTCTCACTTTCCTTCCCAACACCATTACAATCCAAAGCCGCCTCAACCTCCCCACCACCACCTACATTACTATCAAAATCACCATTCGAATCGTCACGAATCTCGTCCGCCCTTTTGGAACTACTCTTCCCAATGGGCGGCTTATTCGGTGGAGCGGCAGCACTAGCAACCGGAGATTTTGATCCTCCATTGCCATTACCGCTCCGCGACTTAACAAGAACTTGATCGCCAATACAACTATTACTATCATTGTTATTTACAAGAGAAACCGAAGAAGAATGAATTGAAAGAATTGGAGGAGAACAAACAGAAGACGTAGAGGGCAAAACATCACACTGACGATCATTCCCGTCTGATTTCGATCGAACGATGGCGGAGGCGGCGGGAAGATTGGTCAGGCGATCGGACGACGCCGATCGGCCGAAATCACCGCCTAATTCGAAATCCCGGGTGGTGGGCCTGGTTCGAGATAAGGAGGGGTCGTTGCTGAGGCCCAACTGGCGGAGGAGGCTGGAGCGGCGCTCGGAGACGGAGGAGGGCTCGGAGATCCAGACATCGTACTTGTTGGAGGACGAGACGGCGGTCGGGAATTTGGGGACCGACCCATAATTGGGGGAGGCACAGGAAACGGCGTCGTTGTCGTCGTTGTCGGAGTTGGAATTGGAGCAGGAGCAGGAGGAGGAGACGATGCGGTCGAGGGACTCGTAGAAGCAGTCGTTGTCGTCGTCGGCGTTGTTCTTCTTGTTTTCGTCGTCGTCGTCGGTTTTTCTCATCGTTTAGCGGCTAATAAACCTCGCGGGCATTTCCCATTTCAATGGAGAAATGCCCGGGGGATGAATTGGATCCGAATGGCCGACTCTTATCTCTGTCCGCGTGTGAAACGGCGGCGTTTCGGTTCGATCTTCGCGATTCTTGGGGAATTCGGCGGGATCGGACAAGGAAAGGTGTGGGTTTTGGGGTTGGAACGCAGATCCAATGTGAGAGAGAGAGAGAGAGAGAGAGAGAGAGAGTGGTTGAGGGAACGAAGTCCTATGCTGTGGGGAGTTGGGGTTCGGGCAATGTTTTTGTGTGCGTACTCAGAGAGAGAGAGTGAGAAAGAAGAAGAGAGAGAGAGTTCTTTCCTTAATGGGAAAAAAATGGTGGAAATGGAAATGGAAATGGAAATCGATTTAAAGGGGTCGAGATGGAAGAGATGTGAGAGTTTTTCTTTTGGACGGGGTACAGGCGCATCGTTTGGCCTTTACACTATTTTGCAAAGAGTAATATTTAACGCTATCTAAATATACATTTTTTCACTACTTTATTTATGTGGGGGAGTGGTTCCTCACCTTAATTTATTTTTAAAAAATAAAAAAATTTAAAAAGTAGTAGAGGACCACATTACCACATAGACAATGTGGTAAAAAATTGAAGAAATGAGTGTAGTATATCTTTAGATGGTGATGAATTATTACTCTTTTGTAAAAACATGCTCTTTTTGTTTTTCATTTTTTGGTTTTCTAATAATTTCAATTGCTATATATTAATTTTTTTTTAAAAAAAAACAGCTATATATATAAATATATATATATATATATATATTTCTAATAATTTCAATTGCTAAATATTATTATTTTTTTTAAAAAAAAAAAAAAAAAAGAAACAGCTATATATATAAATTTGACCAAACAAGCAGGGTACTGTAGCCCTTTCTCTTTGTGGTGAAGGCCATTGATTAGGATACCCAATCGTTTCAATTTTCCAAAAGAATGGAGAAAGAACATCTAACATTAAAATACTTGACATTTGCCATTCTCACTTATCTTCACTTGAGATTTGTAGGATTTTTTTTTTTTAATATATATGGGGAAAAGTTTACATACTTACCTCAAATTAATATTCAATTGACAATGTTCCCTTCATACTTTCAATTAAAACAATGTCTTCCCAAACTACTAAAACATTGTCAATATACCCTAAGACCGGTAAAAATATAAAAATGACTTTACAATTTTTTTAATAAAACAAAAATACCCCTATAAAAAACTGAAATTTTTTATTAAAAAAAATAAACTTAAAATTTTTTTTTTAAAAAAAAAATAGGTTTCTTAATTTCTAAAAAAAAAAAACAAAAATTTTCATTTAAAAAAAAAAAGAAATTTTTTTTAATTTGTCTTTTAATTTTTAAATTTGGCCACCCTTGATTCTTATGTACATCTTTCTTAACATTTTTTTAGTTTGGGATTTTATTTATTTATTTATTAAGGGCATTTTCATCATTACGGGAAACATTGATAACTTTTTATAGTTTATGGAGACATTGTCAATTGAGTGGTAATTTGAGGGGTATGTGAACTTTACCATTTTTTTTAATAATCTAAAACTTATATTTTTATCCTACAATTATTTCACAAATAGGATGTGACAGTGTAAACCAATTTTTTTATTATTATTATTCAAGCAATGTAAACCAATTACTAAATTTGTTATTTTTTTTTTTTTTTTTTGAACGAAGTAGCATGTACTACATCAATTACTAAAACAAAGCCATAAAGGCATTACAGAGATGGACACAAGGTACAAAGAAACATCAATATCCTAAACCATAAACAAGTCTAACTTAAAAGCAGTGCCTACACAACACACAACATCACAAGGACGCCATTTTTGAACCACTCTCTACAGATATAGTCCAGTAAAATTGTGCATAACATAGACATTGTGACAACAAAGAAACAAGAGAATAAATACCCAACCAAAAAACCATCACTGCCAGCATCAAATAAGGAGATCACCGCCAACCCCTGAGGCTCCCCAACTAGCACAAAACCACCGCAAGCTACCAGCCACCACTCGCTATGGCCTGAGAACAAAGGCGTGATCCACACGTGCCTAACCATAGAAAAAGAACCCCCGTGCGTGCAGACCATGCGCCGGTGGGATCGAACAGCAAGGCCACCAGCTTGAGACGGCCATACCGGTTGACGACAGTGAATACAGATGGAAAGCGCATATCATGAAAGTCCCAGTAGAATATTACAGATTTAGCCCACAGAGAAACACAACTGTTGAAGCATGGCTAGAAATCCACCGGAGACACGACGGAGAATGGTCGATCCTCCAAAATCAACGCTGTATGAAGGCCTTTCAGTCCAAAAAAGAGAAAAACAAGAAAAGAAAACACAAACTCCACAACCCAAAAGGGATAGGAGAACAAAACCTCCATCGGAAACAAGTCCGGGAGGAACAAAACTCCTGCCCTAACGGCAAGGAGCAACCAGACCTCCAATGGAACTATCCATGGAGGAAACAAAAAAACTCCTAGGGAGTAGGAGAACCAAAGACCAGGAGGAGGGAGGAGCCTCCCTCCCCCGGCGAGCAAACTGAAAACAGAAGGTTTCTCTCTCTAGAAAATTCGGGAGTTTCTCTCTCTTGTGAAGTATTGTTGAACTAAATTTGTTATTGTTAAACACTAAAGTTGATTGGAATTGTCATATCAATTTTATGAAATAATTAAAAATAAAAATGTATTATATCTTTTCTTTTTCTTTTTCTTTTCTTTTGGGTGGAAATATATCGTTGAAACTGAAGGGTATGCAGTGGACGTGAAGACAACTCTGACTAAAAAGATTCATATATATATATATAAGAACTTCATTGACTATCAAGCTATTAAAAGGTGACTTCAAACCAAACATTAATTCAATCAACGAAAAAAAAAAAAAAAGAAGGCAAGTCTAAATGGAGGAGAATAAATTAAATTGGACAAAGTTTTTCCTTATAAGAAGATTGAATAAAATTATTCAAATTTAGTCTAGCTATTAAATTATTCTAATGTCCCTCAAATTAAAGATTGTGACAATGTTCCCCTCAAATTATCAAAAAATTGTAATATACCCATTTTGTCTCGCAAAAATACAAAAAAAAAAAAAAAATGATCCTCAAAGCTTTTCAATAAAACAAAGATACTCATATAAATTCAAAAAAATAAGAATAAAAAAAGAGGTTGAAATAAGGCCACCCCTTGGTCAAATAGAGGTAGTTCAGCCATCCCTTTTAGTTTTGGCCAAATAGAGGGTAGCCGAGCCACACCATTGAGCATTGGAGGTGGTTTAATCACTCCCTAGAACTATTTTTGCCGAGCCACCTATTTCGGCCATATCTAGAAGGCTAGTAGTTTGAGAAACATTGATATTATCTTTTAACTCCAAAAAAATATTGTAAATTAGATTTTAGTTTAAGCGGAGTATGTATACTTTCAAAAAGAATAAACTGAAGAAGAGGAAGTTGAAATAGGGCCATCCCTTGGCCAAAATGAAGTTTCTTCCGCCATCTTCTTTGGCCGAACCACCTTATGACCATTGATGGTGGTTTGGTCCCCCTCTCGAATTATTTTTGCCACATCACTCATTTTGGCCGAAGGCCGGTAGTTTGTGAAACATTGATGTAATTTTTAATTTGAAAACACATTATAAATTGGATTTTAGTTTGAGGTGGAGTTTGTATACTTTTTTTTTTTTTTTTTTTTTTAAAAAAAAAAATGAAGAAGAAGAAGAAGAAGAAAGAGAAAAAGAAAAAGTTTCCAATTAGGACAAATTGCGGAAGACAACCACTAGCAAAGACCGTGCATACTGCATAGTATCGTTGGCACTTGTACCAACTTTTTGAACAACTCAGAGCTTAAACCAATAATTAGCTTCTGTGAGTGCTGTAAACACGACTTTTGCTTGTGGAATACCGGAATCTATTAAAAAGATTGTTCTTTTTTTTTTTTTTTTTTATTGTTTTTATATTTTCATATAAGAGAGGGATAGAGATTCGAATTAGTGATTTATACTTCATAAGATGTGGAAAAATGTGATCCTCAATCAATTGAACTACCCCTTAAGAACTATTAAAAAGATTTTTAGGGCCTAACAAACACACTGTTACATGCACGGGGAAGGGAAAGGAGGAGTATTTAGGAAAAGAGTAATATTATTTAGTATGCGTTTGAGATCGTGATTTCGTAAATAATAAGTGCGATTTTAAACTAAATTGCAGAACATAAATTGTTTGAGAACTGCGCTTTTAAAAATTACGATTGTAAAACGTAGAAAATTTGCTTTTTCAAATCTCTGGTAAGAGGATAATTTTTTGAAAAACACAATTTTAAAGGCTAATTTGTGATTTTAAAAGTTAAACTGTAATTTTGTCAAATGCTTACGTCTGTTTTTAAAAATCACTTTTTCAAATCGTACATTTTAAAATCGTTATTTAAAATCGCACTTTTTAAAATCGCAAACTCAAACGCACCCTTAGTAGATTATTATATAACTTTTACTTGAGAGTGATAGTAAAAATCGATCATTGCATTGAATTGTTATTTGTAAAAAAAAAAAATAATAATAAATTATTTTTATTGTCAAATTATTATAACAGTACGGTAATTATATAATAATTTATTTACTAAATAACATTATTCTTAGATCCTTTAGCATTACTCATTTGTAAATCCTTTTGGTATGGGTAGACTAGCATTAGCTTTTAGGAATTTTCCCCAGTAATATTGGACTTCAACGTAATTACCATTGTTTGGCTATGTTTCTTTTTCTTCTCCTCTTTATGGAGTTGTTGAACTCTTGTTTGTTTTCTCCTTTTCCTTTGTCCCTTATTGCGTAGAAAAAAAAATAAAAAAATAAAAAAAAATAAAAAAAAATTGACCAGCTAATCTTAGCAATTAATACTCTAGATACGTCGTACATTCTACTTAGACCTAGCCACCAAGCTAACCAATTAATGCTCTAATCTTCAATTTTTAATCATAAGGTAATTATAGGCCACATAATGTGGAGATAACCTTTTTCACTCAACATCCTTTCTGTCCTAAACCAAACCTAAAACCCTATGCATATAAGAGAAAGACATGTGGCATTTGATTATCAAGATGACGGGTGCTAATTAATGTCTCAAATTGATGACGGGGCTAATTAGTGTTGGATTTGAGTTATGTCAAGATATAAATATAAAATTATATATGTTAATTTTAGTTCAGTATATTTAAATAAACGGGGTTAAACTCCTCAACTCTAATACACTAATTTTTTATTGGGTTTGTGGGTTACGTAAAAAATTATCAACCCTAATGTCGCGTGTTTAGTTTGGATT
The DNA here is from genome assembly GCF_958979055.1 of Alnus glutinosa. NCBI lineage: Eukaryota > Viridiplantae > Streptophyta > Magnoliopsida > Fagales > Betulaceae > Alnus > Alnus glutinosa. The sequence goes on from NC_084893.1 coordinate 24,014,059, forward strand.
GTGTCTAGTCATGAGTATAAGACTATAAAAATGAATTATAACCCGACCGATTTAATTAAAAGGGTTAAATATGTCAATCGTAACTCACTAATTTTGTACTGAACTCATGTCGAGTTATATAAAAAATTAATAGCTCTAATAAGAAGGTATACAAAGGAGTATGACTTGCATCCTTTTGCGCACAAAACATAATTAGGGGTGCAACATTAGTAATTTAGAACGTGTAGCACTCCCGGCCAATATTCTTTGCGCACGGGTACATGACACAAACCAAAACTATGTAAAGGGTAATCATGATCAGGACAAGAATTCTCTCTAGTTCAACTAAACTGAAGAGGATATGGCTTAGGTGGTGTAAATTTTTTTACAACACCTATGATGTAGTAAATCTAAGGGTTTGAATTCCTTGAAATCAAATCCAAACTCTTAGATTTACTATAACATAGGTGCTGCACCTAAGCTTAATCCAATTGAAGAAGAGCCGATTATTACAAACATGAAGGCAAAATCATTTTTTTATATTTTTTCAAACAATTTTACCCCTCTGTCATTTATAGTAACGATCTGGAAATAATCCGAATGCCATAATCATGTGGATAGTGGAAGTAGTAAATGAAGTATGGAAGGGGCTACCTACGCCTGCGCTACATGCCTATGCCAGCGCAGGACGACCCAATTCTTGCCACCTACTTCCTCCTCTCGCTACTCCTCCTATGCTGTCCAGCCCACTACTGATTAAATTGAAGGTGACAGTGTGCGACACCCCATAGCTCTTAACTGATTTCGGGACAATTTATCACGTTCAGAATTAATTTCTCTCTCCTTTTTTTTTTTTTTTTTTTTTTTTTTTTTTTTTTTTTTTTTTATAAAACAATTTGAATTAAATTGAAGCATTTAAAAAAATTACAGCACATATATTGTAATTTTTTAAACTTTGCCTATAACTTTTAATCTTTTAATCTTTCATGATTTTTGCAAAAAGATACATCAAATTTAAAAAGTGTTAATTTAAGATATACATTTTTCAATTTCAACAATCCGATAGAATTTGTCGTTAAATCCTATCAAAATTTTCAAAATACACTTGTGTTTATTTTTTTTAAAAAAAAAAAATTATAAATTTTTTTAAAGATTCAAGCATGGATATTTTTGTAAATTCTGTTAAATTCTGACCAACATCTAAATCCTAGCAATTTTTTCTCTTTTTTTTTTTCCTAAAAATAAAAATGGAAATTTTGGAAATGTTGATAGGATTTAACGGAAAATTCTAATAGATGGTTGAAATTGAAAAAAATTGAAAAATTGATACTCTAAATTGACAATTTTTTAAAATTTGGATACCTTTTTACAAAAGTGTTGAAAGATCAAGAATTATAAGTGAAGTTTTCCCTAATTTTTTTTTACAGCATTTAAAGCCAAATCCAACACTAATAATATGGTGGTGACCTACATTTTAACTGGGAACTTAGTATAATACTAAAAATTAGGCAAATTTGAGATCCTAAAATTTAACCGTCGGCATCCGAATATTAACTAAATGATTAAATTAACTTTTTTATCAACTTAATTTTGTTTTACAAAATAAATGATAATTTAACATAATATCAGTATATTCATTTACTTTCTAAGTAATTAGGAATCAAAATAAAGAAATAATTAATACACATACACAACCAAATTTTAAATATACCATTAAATTTGTAGGTCCAATAGATCGATGAGCTTGAAAATTAAACGTGTAAGAAATATATTTCAATGTAAGAGAAACAAAGTCAAAGCATACATCTTTTTTTTTCTTGATTTTATTCACTTAATTATATTCTATAATAAATACAATTTTTAGTTAGAATATAAGATATTTTCTATATTTGTGTTGATTTTTTTTTTAATCCAGATTAATATTTTTCCCTCATGCAAACATGGCATTAAATATTTTAAAATGGATTTAATCAAAGGTAGGCAAGATTTATATGTGAACATGCCAGGGATTGTTAATTTTTAATTAGTTGGCTATTTATTTTATTATTAAGCTAAACACACTTGCTTATGTAATGACACTCTCCAGCTAAAAAGACTTTGAAAAATGCATTAACAACTCATTCTTGCCCAACAAGTTTGTGGAGTTTAGAAAGAAGAGGGACGGTGGAGGTGGAGGCTGTGGGCAAGATCACCACGTATAAGATTGAGATTGGACGAGGTAAAATAGATTAGAATTCTTGACAATTACCCGATTAAACTTTATATGAAACTCTTTTGTTTAAATAAATTTTGAACCGTTCTTTTATCTATCCGAACAGATAAATTTTATATATGGTCTCTTATATTATCTGTCCAAATTAAATTTTAAACTGTTCGGTTACAGGTTATTTATATTTACAGATCTACTTATTTCAAAAGCTTATACTGATAAGAAGTGGTAAATTTAGTCAATTAATCAATACTTTAACACTCCCCTTCACGTATGAGCTCAAACTTCGAGTGATTATAAACGTCATACCTATGTCCCTATTGGTAATTTTAAAAGCCGCATCATTATTAGAGTCACACAAGAAAGACATAAGTATGACATGTCGTCTAGAATTACTCATCAAACTCCGTTTTAAATAGGTGAGGTGTAACACGTTAAAATATTTAATTAAAATTCGAGGTAAATGAAGAAGATAGGGTTCGAATTCAAGATCTCTACTCTGATATCATGTTGCATCACAACTTATTCTAAAAAGTACTTAAGTTGATAGAAATAGATAAATTTAATCAATTAATTAATACTTTAATAGATTCCTTATATATCATTTACTCAAATTGCTAACAATTTGGAAGAACTTCACTTCTAACCTTTAATCTTTCATTACTTTTGAAATAAGATACCTAAACTTTAAAAAATATCAATTTAGGGTATCCATATTTCAATTTCAACTTTTCGTTAGAATTTTTTGTTAAATCCTGTCAAAATTTTCAAAATACTCCTAACTGTTTTAAGGGGAAAAAAATAGTAAAGATTTAGGTGTTGATCAGAATTTAACAGAATTTGTAAAAATACTTATGCCTGAATCTTTATTTTATTTTATTTTTTTAAAAAAACAAAACACAGTGGTTATTTAAAAATTTTGATAGAATTTAACGGAAATTTATAACGGAGAGTTGAAACTGAAAAAAAAAAAAAATGAAAAAATGAATATTCTAAATTGACACGTTTTAAAGTTTGAATACTTTATTTCAAAAGTTACGATATTTAAGTAAATGTTTGAGACAAGACAAACGTTGTTTCGGTTTTGTAATACAATTTTAGTAGGTAATCAATTCCAATTCGGTAAAATGTTATCGTCAAAATGTTTGAGACAAGACAAACGTTGGTTCGGTTTTGTAATATGAAGTCAAACTGCCAGGTGATTGCCTTGGTGGATTGCTCATTATCACCCTCCTTTTCTTTTGGCTTAATTGGTCGGTTGGTGTTGAACACCAACGCAACTTTAGTACACATTCCAAGGAGAAAAATGGATACAGCTCTAATTTGTTAATCTATTTTGAAAAGTGTATTTTGTTTTTAATTTGAAAATTTGTTTTTAGGTGATATCAAGATGATAATTATTTTTGTATTTTGATTAGTGATTTATATTTTGGGTTGTTTATAATGTTTTTGTTTTTAAGACATGAAACAAAATAATGTTAAATCACAATTTATCCTTAAAGTTTTACCTAATGAAAAATAATTGATTTAATCATTTAATTAATATTCTAATACTCTTTCTCTCTCACGAATGAGCTGAAGCTACCATTTTAATAAGTGTGGCTCAACCCGTGAAATATTTAATTGAAAACATAGATGAACTGTAAAGTTAGGGTTAAAATTCAAAAACTCGGCTTTGATATCCTATTAAATCAACAATAATCACAAAAGCTTAAATTTATAAGAAATTGTTGATTTAATCATTTTAATTAATATTTTTTTTTAAAAAAAAAAAAGTTTAACAAAGGGTCCTCTGCTTTTGATCATATTCGTACATTGTCTTTTTCCTTTTTTTTCTTCTTCTTTTTTTTTTTTTTTTTTGTTAAAAAAAAAAAAGCAGAGATATGGATTGCTACTCTACTTGGAAAGAAGGATATGTGTCACGGGCATAGTTAAAGAAATTAAAATGGTGAATTAGAGGTCCATTAACATAGTGAAAATGGTGTTTTAATTTTTGTAATGGATAATGCTATTCTTCACATTTATTTATCACACTTATTTTATATTGACTGATGTAACGTGATTTAAGTGACTTCTTATATCAACCACTTAAAAAAAAAACAACAAAAGAAATTGATGGCAAACCCAACTTGATTTGACATTGGCATACATATCCGAGATTATTACAAGGAATACTTGAGTTTTTTTTTTTTTTTTTTTTAAAAATAAGGAATACTTGAGTTTGCTATGGGAGAATTTTCTTAATCAGCTAAAAATTAGAATTATTAACAAGAGGACTCAAGAAACAATTCTCCTTGGAAGGAAATATACAATCATCAGCAAGAAGGCTTAAAAAACAATTCTTTATACAAGGTTTAAGCACTAGCCTCAAGATCTCATTATACATATATTTTGATTTTTTATTTTATTGCAACATCTTTGGTTATTTTCTACCTAGAAACTACTGGATTTGATTGAGAGCAATTTCTTTTTTTCATTAAATTTGTTGAAACACATTACTCAGAGCAAGTCATGTGTCCTGTGCGCGCAAGACCCAAGTTCAAGGCACCGCTGTCTCTGTCTGCATCAGGCAGAGAGCAAGCACCTTTGCCTTTATCAGACAAAAAGCTAACCTTACGTCCTATGCGTACAAACATAAGATTCAAACCGAATCTCATTACTCATATGACATGGATCATTACCTCTTTATATTTCATCTAAACCAAATAAAAATGATGAATATATCTGAAAGGAGTGGTGCAACCGGAGGGAAAGGGAAAGGGAAAGGGTGACTCGCCGTCCACCCAATTGGAAGACAAAGCAACCTCAAAATAATCAAAACAATCCCCTTCGTGGGTTGGTGCAAACTGCAAAGGGCATTGGATTGGGTGAGTGACAAAGATTGCAATTTGAGGCAGACCAAGCCAACAAAAAAGTCATATCGTTGACTAAACATGGAATATATTATATTAATAAGAAATGGTGTCTCCACGAACCCGGAGGAGGTGGACAAGACTTGTCATTAGTTGTCAAATGTGAAGCAAAATAAAAAGGTTTCTTTTGTGTTCTGACGTGGATGGAAAAAAGAAATATAAAGCAAATATTGCCGAGGCCCCAAGTGTCTCCTTCATTTCTCTTTGATTTAGGTTTTCAACAAACACCATCATTAAATAAACAACCTTTGGAGGCACACACAAAGAGAGAACGAAATGGACGTCTTCAAAGAGGCTTTTCAGACACCAATCAAGGATGGCATCCCTCCACCACGGCCGGCTCCATGGCTATGCCAACTAGGTCACCAAGCTATTAATTTATTAAAGGCCCCTTAAAAAAAAAATACATTCTATATTAAATTTATATATATAATTAAAAAAAGTAAAATATAATGAGGGTTTGGAAAAAAAAGTTATGTGGAGCGTTTAAAATTTTAAAAATTTTCACAGTCCACTTTCTTTTTATATTCCTCTTTCTTTTTTTTTTTTTTTTTATTTTTTTTTTATTTTTTTTATTGTCTTTCATCACTTTTAATCTTTTGCTTATTGGTTTAATTATTCTTTATTTCTTTATTGATATTTTATATATTATACTTACACTATTAGATGCCGTTGATTTTTGTTAGTCGTTAATGTTACGAGTTCCGATCGCGTGTGATGGATTTTAGTACACAACTAATTAAATCCTACTAACTGTAAGATAAATAGATGAGTCATATTATCTATCGAGTATAATATGTTAACAAAACTTGAACATGAAAATTTGATTAGTAATTTTACAAATCAAAAAGCTAGAAGAACAATTGGTTTGAAATATAATGGTTGAAATTTCTTCCTATAAGCAGTTATTAGGGTTGTGCAAGCAGAGGCAGTTCCGATAGCCGACCTGTGCGAATCGAGGCGGGAGCGGAGGTTGGTTTCTGTTTCTAATGAAATTTTGACTCCGACACCAGTTTATTTTTTTTTAAAAAAAATATATTTAATAAAATTATATTTCACTCTCCATCTTTCTTTGTCTTGCCTAGTTGGCTCATTTCTCTTTATCTCGTCCCTTCATCCAACTGAAGGTCAGTCGTTTGTCATAAAACAAATGAAGAGTTGTTAACTATCAAGCATTATCAAATTTGAAGAACATATATCCATCTATCCAAATCTCCTTGTGATTACTCTCGTGATAGAGTTTGAGTTGGAGAAGAAATTTGGGTTTCGTTGGTTTTGTCTTTGTGGATGCTATGTTGGCTCCTAATGTTTCGATTGCTGCTCTGTTGATTGACTGTTGCTCTATTGGTCTGCAAACTGATGGGGCAAGGAACAAACCATAATTTTTCCCGTATAAAACAAAATCTGGTTGTTGTGTGACTTGTGATGTTGTAAAGTTAAGGAAATGATAACGAAAAAGATTAAAGAAAAGGTCGATCACACAATGTAAAGGCATTACATGTAACACCCCTCCTAGACAAGTTGCATTTATTTTTTAAAAGTAATAATAATAGTTTAAAAAAAACCTAGGACTTTAAATATTAATATGCATAAAGAATTTTTGATTGATACTTTGGTGTGGTTACAATGCATTGAACATACCGCGTGAATTGTTATTCTATATTCTATAAATTACGGTCAATTGAATAACTTGAATTAACGACTGCGTATAGCATTGACTTTCAATCCAGAGAGAAATGTGAACTTAAATGTGAAGTGGAGGCTAGTTTGATGCGTTCAGGAGTGGGATATTTCATAGTCAAAATCTCGGTATATTGGGTACTTATTTACATGTAGCATTAATTGTGGGAACATTGCTCCTCAAGATGAAATCCATAATCCTTTGATTTTAATCAAATAAATATGAAATACCCTCTTGAGATAATGAATTAAAGTGACAGTTTTATTTATGACTTTAATTTCACTATTGATATTTCATGGATGGGGTTAATTGCAATTATAAGAAGTCAAGGGAGTTTTAATTAATCAAAATAAATACTTAACTATATAATTTTACTCTCATGAAATTCTTGGTCAAATTGCTTGTGCCATTATCTCTTCCTCTTTGGAAGGGAATATATTATGCACATGATCTGTGTTACATCCCCCCTTGGTTTATACAAGTCACAAACTCTTCCATTATGGTTGCAGAAGAGAAAAATTATGGGGCATGTATATTCTGACCTGCTAGCCCACTCATCGTTGCACCCCCTTTATTCTAAATCTGTGGAGTACAAAATAAAGCATATAACAATACTATTTAGAGATTACATGATTTATTGTCTAATCATCCCACTCTAGATTATCAAACCTAATTTATCATTTCTATAGAGGTTGTAATACAATACATTGCTCTTATTTCTCTATATTATTTCTACTAAGTATATATGAACGGGTCGGAAATTTGATTATCGGTAATAAATGCGCGTATAACTATTTTGTTATGGCTTTGATTTGTGTTTTGTGCCCGTGTTAACTTATACATACATCTTTAATTATTGAAAACCACTTGACAATTTCCTTGTGGTGTTCTAATTGAGTCAATTGACATTATATTGATGAAATGGAAGGGAACCCTCCTACCCATTACCTACACATGCTTTGCTTTCATAATTTCCACCATTATTAATAAATTAAAAATTAACCCACACGAGGATAATAGATTTAAGACAACTAATGACACCCCACGTGGCTTGATTCCCAACAGCCTGTTTGAGCTTGAAAAGGATTCCTTGTGGTCCTGTGGAAATAGAACAGAGGCAAAAGGAGAAATTTGAATCTGATACTGATACAACTTGAATTTGATTTAAATTAAATTCCCATTATCTAATAGTGTGAGTTTTAGGAATTAAGTATGAAAAATATTTTTATATTTATTATTATTTTTTTTTTAAAAAAAAGAAGCAAAATCAGTTGCTTTCAAGAAGCACCAAACCCTGTTCTGTCGATGATGAATTTTGCAATAAACAAAGGCCCATTAATTGTAGCTTTTAAAAGGCCTGCATGTGCAAATGTACTATTTCCTCTTAAATAAAAAAGATTAATTAAGCAGAAGAAACAGGACAGAAAAATAATGCAGCGGTTGGCTTTTTGACAATTTTAGATGCACTCAAAAATTTGTGCTCATCAAACAATAATAATAATAATAATTAATAATGTCCTTGTTTGACATGAACAAAGACAAGTGGGAATTAATTCCTGATTGTATTGCAAGGAATAATTAATTATTAAAAAAGAAAAAACAAGCAAAAATAGGCTGGCTTGAGATTTTTAACTAGGATTGTAACTATGTAGTTTGTAGATGGGAATTGGGGAACATTCAAAGGGTAAGCTATATTTTAAACTAAAGAATGAGAAATGTGATAATATTTTAAACCTCTGTAATGAAGGACTTACAAGCAATTTATTCATGATGAAATGCTAATTTAGGAGATAACAGTTTATAAAACATAAGTTAATGAAAATAAACAAATTAGTTTTTTTTTTTATTTTTTTTTATTTAATATATAAATATTAATTGTGCTTTCTTTAATTGATATTAGCTACCTATTTTCACAAAAGGTTTCTTATGTGTCTTATTTTGCTTAAAAACTTCATAAAAATTTGATTTTAAGTTTCAAAAAAAATTATTCTTCTTAGAGAATGGTCCAGAATAGTCCAATTTGACTCTCTCTCCAACTAGTGTACTAATGTTAAGGCCCAAAACACTTTAAACGGGCCAAATTCACTATATGCTATTAAAATAATTTGGGCTTAATTACTAAAACAACTTTTAATTAAGCCCAAAAAATAAATTATATGGATCAAAGCTTGTCCTTAAAAAAAAAATTCCATAGCTTATACTTTCCTTTAAATCACTTGATTTTTGTATGGAAACTATGCAATTATCATACTAGCTTATTAAGATTTTATATAGTTTCGTATCATATGCTTTTTTTTTTTTATCATGTTTTGATATGGTTCAAATATGAGAATGCGACTTTAAATTTTCTAACCTAACTGAAAAATAATGATGTGAAGCAGTTTTGTAAAATTTCCTTCATATGACAATTAACTTTCTTTGGGCCTAAGCTTATTTACATCCATATTAGACGAAATCTACACAAATCTACTTCTAAGCTCTGATTAATATACTAACCTGTGTTTTCCATGTTTGATGGAGACAAAATTGCCCCGTTTTCTTTCAAGACGGCTAATAAGAAATGAGAGTGATTCGAAAAATGTATCAAACTTTAACAAAAGACAATAAAATAAAAAATGCAAATGATAGAGTTGGATTGTAATACCCAGCACTAAAGTGGGATTAAAGACATCTTAATTAGTGCCTAAGTGTTTATAATAGAGTTGGATTAGTCACAAGGTCCCGATAGGAGATAAAATGAGATTTTAAACACTTGGGAGAAATTTCACCCGAAAGCTGTTTGAATGGTAGGTAATAGAAAAATATGAAAGATGTTTAATCATCGTCTGAACGGTCCACGTCAGTAGAAACTGTCAACAGTTTGAATATCGTTCGAACAGTAGTCTGCATGTGAATTAGATGAAGCTAGTTTATAAAAAATGCGTGGGGGCTTATATAAGGCCCTATGATATATCATTATTGGATATATCATTATTGATGCACAGGAGATTGAAGTTTTTCCCCACAACAACTTCAATCTCCTGTGCATCAATGATGTGCCTCTGGCCTCTCTTCCCGCGACCCTCTTTTTTAACTGATGTCCTATGAGATGTTACCCTTCCTCCCCGAACCTTACGTTTCCACTTAGGAGAAGTGCCAGATGAGTTGACAGATAATTTTTCGCCATGCACTACATCAAACTTACGAGAATCATTTGCTGCCAGTGTTTTGCTTGATGGACCCGAGCCAATAATCCCTTAAGTCATGGGTACATTAATCCATGCTGAAGAAGGGGTATCTATTGGGCCTTCAGTGTTCTCAAACGTAATTGGGCCCCCTTTAGGAGTAGGGTTATCAAAACCTGGTCCATTTGGAACAAGAGAAGCTTACTTTGAGAAGTTATCTGATGGACTCAAGATAACTTCTTTAGCTGCACCGGATTCAGCGCCCACCGATGAAAATTCTCTATCAAGTTGATCCCCAATACTCAGGGGTAATGGATCCCCTATCAACACGTCTCCATGCTTTTCCCCCGATATTCTCGCGTTGAAGTGAGCAGTTGTGTTTTGGACGTAACCACAACCTCCTAGGGTGGCCGGACCTTCCCCAGCGCAACCCACCATCCTCCTGACAATGTTCACCATGGCGATTGCTTGCACTCTTTGGGCTTCCTGCTGCCGCCACATGAGAAATATCTGTTGATTTGAATTCTGCAAACCTTTCATACCATCCATGTCCAGAATTAGAACATTTAGAGACAGGAGATGCTCGGAGCCAAGTTCCAAATTGAATTGTCGAAGTTGCTCCCTGGTGAACACTCCTTTTCAATCCCAAAACAACCCACAACACCATGGCGTATGATGCCACAATGAAAACAAAATTTAGGAAGGCACTCATACTGAAAGGCAGTCCATGTGGACTCACCTTGGAGTTTGAGAACCCGTCCCCTAGCCAGAGGCTTGAAGAGATCCATCCGTATTTTAACGCAGAGGTACCCCCCCCAACCTATCTTGTCCTCCTCTATTTCAACCTCCTTCATGACGCCCACCGAATTGCCAATTTGGACCTCCATTGTTTCACTCATACACGCCAAGGGCACGTTGAACATACAGACCCAAAAGGCGGCCTTCTCAAAATCCATTTTAGCAGGTGTAATGGCACCAATAAAGTCCTCAATAGAGAACAGATTTCCTTCAAAGACCCATGGCCGACCTTCAAGTACTCGGGACTTATCCCAAACATGTTCAAATTCTACTATGAACAAATTATCTCTCAATACCTTAAAAGGTGATCGTTCTTGTAGGTTTCCAACCCCGAACAATAGTAGACTTAATAGCATCTTTTCCAATTATCTGATCAGCAATTAGCTTACCCACCAGATATGATTGTCCACGCTGAGACATACCAGTCATCGCTTGATCTGTCGCCTCCACCTCCAAACTCTCCTCCTCTGTCAAAGAAAAACTCCACCATAACGTTGAAAGATCCTTTGCCATTAAACCAATCTAACAGTAAACTCCAAGATAAAACTGCAATCAAACTTGTAAACGGGACTCGCCTCCACAATCCAAAAGGACCAGGAGAATTTTCCTTCTCCTCTATGTTAACCGCGTTTTCCTAGAGAGAAAGATGCCGATGGGACTATTCTCAACTATGGTGATACTATTAAGTTAATGATTATGTTATTTTAAGATATTTTAGGTTTAAGTAGTTTATTTACTACTCTAGTTTTAAATTATTTAGTAATTTATTTGTGGTTAATAAAAAAAATAAGAGATATACTTTCCTGGATATTTACTTGACGATTGATGAATTAGTTTTAACACTTCTTTAGTGGGAATAAATTACATTCCCATCATTACATTTATGAAGAAAATCAAACCAAATTTTCTACTTAAAATAAATAAATGAGGATGCCACGTCACCAATATGTGTGTACCTTATACATTCATCAACACACACATGAGAACTACAAATTACCAATGTCAACTCTATCAAATATCACAATATATATATACACACACAATTAACCAATTAATCATGGTATATGATGGGTAATTGGATAGAAGGAAAAAAGCCACATTCACTACCTAGGGGAATGGGATTAATAACCATTAAATCCTATGACACATATTTTTATTTATGCATTTAGTGCTTTAATAAATTATTAACCCAACCAATCACCATGAACCAATTATTAGAGAAATAAATACTACATTTTTTGGTTAATTATCATTGAAGAATATTTTTGAATGATAAAAAAAATAATTTCATAATTCCAAGCAGATTTCTCACAAGTCGGATTTGTTGCTTGGCTCACGTCCAATACAAGATCTCATGAACTAAAGCTTTTCTTCATCACGAGGAACAGGATCCTCTCCATTTACTTATAAAGGAGGGGCATAGTTGTCTTTTCACATTTTCATGTAATGTAAAAAGATAACTATGTCCCTACTTTATAACCAAATGGAGAGAAATGGAGAGGATCCAAATTCTCACGTAGGAAGCTACTAGAGTCTCCTTAAAAACTCCACACTTCAAATTCTAGGGTTCTTGATGGTTATCCTAGAGATTATGAATGTAGAGAGACAATCATAATTTTCTTTTTCAACTTTCTGAGTGTCTTTTCGAAACATACGTTCAGTTCCTTTCATAACCAATCTAGTGTCTCTCTACTTCCTAAGAATGCAGAAGTTCTAGAAGAAAGATTATCAACTCATGATAGTAGAATTCTATTCCAATTCAAATAGGTAGGGAGTTAGTAAACAACCACCCCACCTACTCTTTTGTTTCAATTACGATTTTAAACTATACTAACTCTGTAAATGTTACATTAATTTCCTAACACCTTTTTAAAAGAGAAATGTTTGATTTTCATTCTCTAACTCATTTCTTGTTTATCTCTGTACAAAAAAAAAAATTACATCTTTTCCCATGGCAGCTTCTTGCCCTTGTCTTTAACCAAATTTCAGGCATCTCTCTGGTTTGATCATTTGCAGGCTTCCAACAACTCCAGTCCTAACTTCCTACCATTTATGATTACTGTAACACTACTGTAGAATAAGAAAGCCACAATCCACCTCCCTCTTGCTAATTAAGATCACATGAACAAGTCCATTTAGTCCTGGGGTTATCAATGTTTTTTTATTTATTTTTTATTTTTTTATTTTTTTGTGGCTTTTTGTAAGTGGACTTTTAAAGAGTCAATATCGAACACACGTATTACCGACAGTGGATTTGACCGTAGAGAGCCATTGGCGAGAGATGTGGTTGGTGTTTGCTTATATTATAAACATTTGAAGAAAGAATAAAAAATTAACAAAAAAATCTGCTGATACATTCGTAAGAAGGAAGAAAACAATTTTCCATTGCCTAACACGCAACATAGAACCCCATTTTAATTAACTGAAAAAAATGCAATCAATCCTTCATTGACAATTTCGTACATTTCATATGAACACAAGCAACGTTTTCTATTATTGATACATATATGACAGTGCAAAAAATACATTGTAGTATTGAAGAGGACAGGGGAAAAAAAATATGAAATAGAACTAAAAGTAAGAACCATTACCAACTACATTGAACCCTTGACACATGAAATACAACTCAAAACAGGCAATGGAGTAAGCAAATTGATGTAGAGAGAGTCCAAACAGTCACATCTATCTGTGAAGTAATAGGCATGAATCGATCACCTCAATGAGGCTCATTTGTAGGTTCCCATACCCACACCAGCGTCTCTAGCATATGGTTGGAAGCTTTCCCTAGCCTTGGAATAGAAAATATAGTAGAACTGAGATACTATGCTAGTGAAGAAAATGAAAGCTGCTCCTGCTCCAAATACTCCCTTTCTCAAGGTTTCGCAAGAAAGAGAGCCTCCGCCTATTATTGCCCTGTACTTGGTATGTTTGGCGTTCCTCACCGATCCCGCCAGCAAGCAGATTTCGGCGATCAAGAAAAACAACCTGACAGAGATTATATGAATAGTTTATAAAACATTCACATGAATCTAATATAGTGCAACAACAATTTGTGGTTGTGGATCTGTTTAAGTCTATTTGAGACCAAAATTTTTTAAGTTGGTATATATGGGCACATACCAGCAGATCATGAAGAGAACAATTGCCCAGGCTCTTGAACCCCCAGGATTCAAAGACTGTCCACAACAGAAGCATCGGCTTGCCACCATTATAAGGACTTGACCAGCCATGAGGAACAAAAATGCACCGACGCCGAAGCCTGTTGCAATGTCCGAGTCATAGACACAGTGGCTATAGTTTTGTTCACTATCCGGGACAATGTTGGCCTGTCAAGTGTCAAAGAAAACTGTGTTATTCATTATATATCATTTGGAACCAGCAACTCAGCCACTCAAATTAATAATATCAGAGCCAAACCAATTTTATGATCATATAATTTCTGAATCGGGGGAAGGTCCTTTGAGGATCTGTTTTTTTTTTTTTGGAAAAAAAAAATTAGCTTTCAATTGAATCTGTTAGAGAGCTAATGCCAATTTAGTGGAAAAACCATAAGGAATCAAATATTGCTTTCAAGACATACTGTCTCTTTTCTTTTCTTTCTTTTTTTTTTTTTTTTTTTTTTTCTTAATAATCAATTTCACATTTTAAAATATAAAACCTTTCTTACATTATTTGTGAAAAAATGTAAGGAAAAGAAAGAAATCTAATTTGAATCTCAGATTACATCAACTGGGGACTAAAATCCTCTAGTCAACCTTAAGAGTCTTTTCTCCCATTCTGTCCTTCATCATTTTTTCTGATTTCTTCTCTCTTTTCTAGGCTACCAAACATAAGGTAAACCTCCATACTGATTTCTGCTAACCCCCAACAGAGACAGAGAGAGAGAGAGAGAGAGAGAGAGAGAGAGAGAGGAAAAATAAAGGAACAATAAGATTTGTTCTTATTTGTTAAACTTGATTTGGGTGATAGATTTAATGAGTAATACAACTGGAAACTTGCGTAAATATTTTTTTCTGACACATTAAGAAAAAACTAATGCCTATATTCATCATATCTGGGAAACTTATGGGCATTTGTGCAAGTATTCCACCAACTACTCCGACAAAAGATGATTCACCCACAGCCACAACCACGTTAATTTTTCTCCCAAATCATGATTTAGCTTTTGCTTATACAGTCTCCCCACCATGTTTCTATAATTTTAGAAAACTCCCATCTCAATGCTCTGTGTGTGAAATAGAGAAAGAAATACAAGATTATTTCCATTAAAAGTTCAGATAAGAATACAACCATGATTGACAGATCTGGCATTTTCATTAAAAAAAACATATCCAACAAAATACTTTCTTGTGGTTGTTAATAAATAAATAAACAAAATAAACAAAAAATAAAAAATCATCCTCAATAACTCATAAGAAATCTAACAAACGAACAATATGCAACAAATAGAAGTATGAGTGTAGGAGACCTTGATATAATCTTTAGCGCCAACCCAAGTTTTTATTTGTTCTATATAAAAGTCCAATTTGCACTTTTCTTTGTCTTTTCTTTTCCTACGTTCCTCAGCAAACCCAACAGCAGTTACAGAAACCATCAGGAAAATCACTTGAAACTCAACAAACATAGAAGCCAATGGGGCATTTCATACCCAAAAAAATGCACCAAAACGACTGAAATTGCTAAGCAAGAAAAGTAACAAAGAATTAAAAGAGTGATCAGTTAAAGAAAGAGAGTGGACTGAATGAATGAATGAATGCTTACAGTGCTTCTCCTCTGCTCGGCACCAACAGCCAAACCGAAAGCAATCAAATCAACGATGAATACTGTGATCAACACTATCTTGGAAGCCATTGATTTGCAGCTTCACACAACCCAAGCAGATCTGCCTCTCTGTCTCTCTTTCTCTTTCTACCTTTCCTTTTTCTACCCTCTCTCTCTCTATATAACATAACAATAATCCCCTGCATGTATTGAAGAAGCAATATACAAAGAGATTTTTACCAATAGAAAAGAACATCACAACAATTGAAAATGGCCACCTCACCCGCACTAGTGAAACTCCGAAAATGCTCATGAAGATAAACATTTTATTTGTTTTTTTTTTAGAAAAAAAAAGAAAAATATTAACACATTTTAAAACACAAAATATTCAAAATTATTTGCACTTTATATCATATAAGAATACTTTTCTTAAAAAAAAAAATACCTTTCTAAAAAAACCATTAACAATAAGCTCAAATTATTAACTTTTTATTTTATTGAAAAAAAAAAAAAGCTTATGCTTACAATTTTGTCAAAAAGTAGATTGAAATTACCAATAATTTGCTGCTCAACAAATTACATCGTACATTATGAGAGGTCTCATTTAGAATTTATTTATTTAAATAAATTTGGGAAACTTCACTTAAGGGTATTGAACTATCGGCCTATTTGACTTAAGGGTAATAAGCTTCAAAACATCTCAAACTATGGTATCCAATTTTTCAAACGTTTCAATTATAAATACTTAGTTAAGATTTGCTAATAAATTCTGTCAAAATTCTCAAAATATAAATTTCTTTTTTTAAAAAAAAAGAAAAAAATTTCTAAGATTTAAGTGTTGGTCAGAATTTAACGGAATTTGCAAAAATACCTATGTCTAAATCTTTTAAAAAAAAGAAATTATAATTTTTTTAAAAATAAACACGAAGTATTTTAAAAATTTTGATAGGATTTAACGACAAATTCTAACGGAATACCTGTTATTGAAACGTTTTGAAGTTTAATACCCTTAAGTCAAATAAATCGATAATTTAATATCCTTAAATGAAGTTTTCTTAATAAATTAATAAATTTTATATAAACAGTATTACACATATAATTTGAACAGAAAAATATTAAAAAAAAAGGTGGGGGTTATTAATAATCAATAACCATTGGGTGTGGGGTTAGTATAGTTGCAAGGGCATTATTGGCAGGCAAGGTCAGCATAGGTATTTTGAAATGAGAGAAGAAAGTAACAGCAATCCTTAATTTGTTGGGATGTGACAATTGTCGGTGAGGCAGTAGATGGGGGTATTAAAGTCAACCAACTTTATTTATTTATTGTTAATGACCGGACAAGGAACCTTTGCAGTTTGCTTTCGATGCTGGCTGTCTTTCACTGTCACTGGGCTCGGGCTTATTATGCTCGGGCTACAGTTCGGTGTACAGCTGGTTGGGTCCTGCCTTTCCAATGAAGTAATGGCATGTGAACATGTTACACGTGGTGCCCATATTTTTGACAAATACAGCAAAGGTGCTACAAATCTCTTTCGTTCAACAAACTACACGTACACGTGAAATCCAAGGAAAGTAACATGAAAGAAAGAGGAAGGACTGGGGGAGGATCGCTGGATCAGCCTGGTTTACGAATCGGTGGATATGAATTATTAATAATTTGAATAAATAATGTGAGAAACTACATTTGATTTATTCAGTTTATCATATTATTTGTCTAAACTAATAGTGTTAATGTCGAAAAATTAATAGTAATTAATCGTGTCTAGTCTTTGATTTGGAATCCTTGCAAAAAAGTCAAAAGTCAAAGTCGTACGCAGCCAAAGAAAAAGAGGGGGCGAGGGCACCACCTTCAATGCTTAAATTAGTTACAAAATAAAGATGATAATGAGAAAATAAATAGAAATTAGGGCATGAGATCTTACTTGGTTTAATCTCTTACCGACCTTTTTATAAGCGATATACCATTTTATGTTGCGTGCTTGCCACTGTGCCTTCATTAGGTAATCTGTTATTAATGAGTTGCCTTTAAATAATTTTTCATTATACGTACGAGGCATTTCATATATGGTCCTTCTGAACATGTGCTCTAAGTAAGCTCTGCGTGTGTTCTAAGTAAGCTGTATTTTGAGCTTTGTGTAGGACTTTGAGCTGGGCGGCATTCATTTGAGTTTCTCCATTCCAGCAACTCTCCATTTCCTTAGGCGACAAGTGTGGGCCAATGAAAATGAAAGTGAGAGAGCCATTCCAAGTAATAATTCAGATAATTAATTGCTGTGAATTCTAATTCAATTGAAATAAACAAACCCGACTCAATCGATGACATCTCCACGATGGCTGCTGAGTTACTTACCTACACCGCCCATTTCGCCCATGTTTTTGCCCCCGACAAACAGTGACCTGCTGCGCCCTATGGTCCATTAAAAATTGATTATGTGATATTAATCCCGTTAATGTAACGTAAGTAAGCAGTTTGCATGTGTATATATATATAAGAGTGGCCCAAAAACCTTCTAAAAGGTGTGTGGACTGCTCCTTTGGGAATGGTTTGAGCCACCCTAAATTAAGAGAGATTTTGGAAATGGTTTGAACCATTTCAACGTGATGGAGTAGTTCAACCCATCCCAAAAGTTTCAAGCCACCCTTTCAAAAAAGTGGGTGAATGTTGTTCTCTCTCTCTCTCTCTTTTTTTTTTTTCTTTTTTTTGTTACCTTTTAATTAAATTTTTTAATTTGATGGTAGAATTGTAATTCATAGGAGTTCTGACGGAATTTATAGGGAAGAATGATTTGATGTAGGAGCACATTATGAGGATCAGATCCTAATTAAAGATAGATTTAATAAAAATCCATACCCCAAAGATCAATTCAGTAGTTTAGAGTCCATTTTAAAAATATCAAGAAAAATGGAATTGAATACCCTTTATAATTCATTTATTCGTTTTATCTTAATTAATTGAATTATATTGAAGTTTAATTTATTCACAAATTGATTACAAAAGAATGTAAATACTAATTAAACCAATTAATCTCCAGCTTTTGGGTTTTCTCACTTTGGGAAAATAATAAAAGAATATATATTTAAAGGTAAAACAAAACTTTCCTCTCATTTACTACTAAAATGAATCGAGTAAATAATCAAAAACAGCAATCCCAAATGCATTTATTTTTAGTATAATCAATCACATGGTACGTACGTGATCAATCATGATTTTATGCTCACGGGATCGATTTGATCCTACGAAGATAAAAGCTGTTCAATAATATTGCAAATATGGAAGAATAGGCAACTAACATGGAAACAAGTGATATGCATTTCTTTTCTCGTACGTAGCTGTTCCTGTAAATGTTGCCAAATTCTTTACCCATTAATTTTGCACCATCCATAACATGGAAACAGGTCATATATATATATATATATATGGATCTTTTTGTGTGGTATATAATGAAGACAGATTACTCTTGTTCTTGTTCTTTTTTTGATCCTTAATTTGGTTGTGAAACCATGAAATCAATGTGGTCTCGTGTTCTTCGTGCGCTGCTTGTGAGGACCAAAGCGTCGAGGTGGAGAAGAGCCTCTAAGTGGTAAATTACTTTACTTTATCCTCCTCTTTCTTTGTTTATTAATAATCAAGTTCTCTATGATTCAAAAGCTTAACTTATTTTATTATATGTTTTTCTTACAAAATCAAATGTTAATATAAAATATATATTAGCCATTTAAACAATAATAATACGCGGATTAAGGAAATGAAATTCGGATCCCCAGCAATCCGAACAATAAACATGAGAGAGAGGCCCTATAGAGTACTTTACCTACCCGAACAAAAAGGTGGGTTGTTTAAAACCTACTCGGGCAAGTAGGTTTTATATTACAGCTCTTATGATTTTGTTGATCACCCTAGATCAATTAATTACACTAATCCTTTTTACAGAATTATTGGTCAAGTAAAGGCCATTGAATTGTGGGAATAAAAAATTAAAATCAGAGAGAAAATATATGCCTGTTTGTAAACTGTGATATATACACTCGAAAGAACGTTGTTGCTATGAAATTTCTCAGATTTTAATTTTATAAGCCCCTCGATAATTCCTTTTTTTTAATTACCCTAGATAATTTTTGGTGTACAAATAATGTGTATTCTACTATTCTTCATAGTCTTGCGTTTATTTATGGAAAAAAATATATATTTTAACTCCCTAAATTATTATTGTATTTTTATTTACGCTTTCAAATTTTAAAAACTAACATTGGGCCCACACTATCACTCCATGTCAAATTAGACACTTTTACATTTCTCTAAAAAAAAAAAAGAAAAAAAAAAGAGGTCCTTAAAATAACCATTTTAAATGGGGAGGCCCTTTTCATATTAGCCCCTTTAATTTTTCTTTTTATTTTTCAAATGAGTATTATTTTATTTTATTTTTTAATAACTCCAAAGGTATTTTTGGAGAGAAAAACACAAAAGGTGTCTAATTTAAAATGATAGTATTAATTGGTTCCTGATATCACTTTTTAAAATTTGGAGATATAAATAAAAATATAATGTGTCGTTTAGAAGGGTAAAGTATTATTTATCCACTTTATCTGATTCTGCTTGCATAGCCAAAAAGCTGAAAAGGACATATTAACTCACTAGTGGTGCATATTTATGGTTCAAGTAAGCACGTGATAAAGCAGGCTCAGCTTCATCTAACCATCCAAAAGGCCAGGAAGGATTCCATTATCAGGCAATCTCGTGCTGATATCGCTCAACTCCTCCAGAATGGCCAGCTCGACCAAGCCTTAGCCAGAGTACGTACGTATTCTCTACATTTCTTTTTCAGAAAATTTGGTTTAATTCCTCTAAAATTTGGTTTATTTATTTATTTATTTTTTTAAAAAAAAAACTCTCAATTTAGAGTATTCATCTTTCAATTTTTTAAATTTTACCCTCGCAAAATCTTAATGGAGGGGTGTCAAAAATTTCCAAAATACTCTATTTATTTTTAGAGGAAAAAGAAATTGCAAAGATTTAACAGAATTTACAAAAATATCCATGCCTGAATCCTTGAATTTTTTTTAAGAAAAAAAATTCAAGGG
This sequence comes from Alnus glutinosa, assembly GCF_958979055.1. NCBI lineage: Eukaryota > Viridiplantae > Streptophyta > Magnoliopsida > Fagales > Betulaceae > Alnus > Alnus glutinosa. Next base: position 24,034,642 of record NC_084893.1, read on the forward strand.
TATTTTAAAACTTTTGACATGATTGAACGGGAAAATCTTAACGGACGATTGAAATTGAAAAATAGATACACTAAATTGAAAGTTTTTGAAGTTTATGAGGATAATTATAAAAACTGCGACAATTCAGAAGAGTTAAGTGAAGTTTTCTCTTTTTTTTTTAGTAACCAAATTATTGGTTGTCTTGGAATATATTATTTATCTTAGAACTTTAATTTATATTAATCTTAAGTATTTTTAGAATAACAGTATTTTTATTTTTTGGGTCTCGACTTAATTGGAGTCATGAAATATTGCTTAGTCTCTCTTCTTCTTCTTCTTCTTTTTTTTTTCTTTTTTTTTTTTTCACATTATAATTAGGTTGGGAGACTCTACAAGGATCAGAATCTATTGGCTGCATATGATCAAGTTAAGGATTTCTGCGAATGCATAATCACCAATTTCCCCGATATTTGCAAACAAAGGTACATGTCTTGGACAATAAAAGTGTCGATTTTCACCATGTTCATCATTAAGGTACTTAACTTCAATAGGCTGATATATACAATATTGTAGTGATGTACAATCCTTGCCTGCTGTTGTTCGCCAAGCCATGGCGAATTTGATGTTTGCTGCCTCCAGATGTGGTGAATTGCCGGAGCTACATTTGCTGCGGTGCATCTTCAGAGAGCGTTATGGTTGTGAATTCGAAACTGCCAATGTCGAATTACGACATGAAAATCTTGTGAGTTCTCAGATGAAGCAGAATCTGTGTATAAATGTGGAGGTACCAGACGATGAGAAGCTCAAATTGATAAGGGAAATAGCTGGAGAAGGAGAACACACCCTTCTGCTGGGGTTCAGGGACTCTGAACAAAGCTCCAAGATGCAATGCCAGGAGGTAGGTTGGCAACATGGAACAAGTTTTTATCTTATTACCAATTCGCACTGAACCCATAACAATGAATCTGGTAAACAAATTGATGGAAAATGTTAGTACAGTGACCGCAAGCTCCTAGCCAGGATGAGGATTTGCAAGAATAGGAGATTAGAGGGTTTGCCGGTGGTGGACCTAGCGAGATCACTCCGACGCTCAAGTCAGTTTAGTGGAGGAAATTTTAGCAGAGCGATAATAGAGTCAATTAGGCATACATGAACGAATGCCCTCCTACTCCTTTTATAGGCCCTTGTCCTTCGCCCTTATTCATAGGGTTTCAGGAATTCCTGCCAGTATTCTGTTACTGACGTGGAGATTCCTACTCTTTTTATAGGCTCTCGTCTTTCGCCCTTCTTCATAGGGTTTTAGGAATTCCCGCCAGTATTATGTTACTGGCATGAAGATTCATTCGCCAAGCTTGTTAGGGGAGTGCATGACGTGCGCAGGTCATTGGCTGAGATGGCGAAATAGGAAATCAGCTGCCGTGTGCTGTATTTTGGTGAGGTTGCACTCAGGTCCTTACTGAGTCTTTTAAGCCGCAGGTCACTGGGCCCTTTAGGTCTTAGTTGTGGGTCGTCGGCCTCCGCCCGCAGGGCTCATGGCAATTTCAGTGGGTGACCTTCTAGGAGCCCGTCGATAGTTAGGTCCTCCATAAATTATGGGTTATCTCAATGTTATATGCATGCTTCTTGTATATATGTTTTACATTAATTAATTTAACGAATTCCTTACACTTGCAGATAAATAGTCGCTCTTACCCAAAGTGCAAGTCTGAGCAAAGAGCTGAAGTAATGGATTTGGATATGCATGATATGTACGTTGACAATAGCTTGGGTAATCGTAATGGCTCTCGTAATTCAACCGGAATCAAGAAAAAGTCCGCTAGCGTGGAATATCAGGAGACCTCATCGGCTACGACCTCCCCAGATGGTATGCCAAGTACTCCTGAGATGAGTATCGTATATCTCGATGACTTGGAAGAGAAGTCAGTGAACCAAGAACACCGCAATTTCAAGATATGCCTATAGATTAGGTGACAAACACATTTAAGGTTTGATGATTTTATGAAGCCGTTGGTTCAAGAAGAATGTAATGATGAGGATGAGCCAAGTTAGGTTGAAGTCAATTTCACAGCAGTAGAACCTTTTTGTTAAGTACATTGCCAGAATGAGAAATACGAGAGATTCTTCCACCAACAAATGACTAATGAAGTAACAAAGAATGCCAATTGACGAATTATTACAGGGCTTTGTAATACATACAGCAGAATTTTGAATGAAATTAAAATACATACTACAAAAAAAACACTCCAGGTGTATATCATCAGAGCAAATTCATAAGAGATTACCTGTTTACAAATTCAGATGCATATAACATTTCAAATCCTTGTATGGCAGCAAAACCGAAAGCCTTATTATTATTATGAGAGCAAACAATTTTCTTCCACTCAACAGCTATATAGCACACATCAGCTGCATGATCAAACAATTCTACTGGGAAGTTACCTCTTGCCCTTGAATAACCAATATTCTAAAGCAGAGGCATCATGAATGGCATGAACACATAAGCTGTTAGCACGGAGTTCAGCCAACTATGACAGGATCATCAATTCACGAGTGAGTTTCAGCCTTTTTCCTTCCAAACAAGAGAAGCCTTTTAAACCCTTTGGCAGATTTAGTAGAGTTCTCATCGCTTTCCCATTTCTTCCTGGCATGGATTTGCTCAGAGACTGCTCCATTACTTGGTGGTGGAGTTGAGATTTCTATCTCAGAAATTTCAGATGAGAAAGGTACATTGTCATATGTTGCTCCATTTGCTTCGATATTCTCGGCATAAGCCAACAAAGTTTTGTTAGGTGATGCTGGCATAGGATGTATAGTAATTTCAGGAATATCTTCATGGGGACCTTCAGAATGTGTTTTTTCTACAGGATGAACAGAAGATGCTTTAGATAATCCTTCAACATTGCCTTCTAGCTGATTCAATTGTGGAACGTGATCTTCAATAGGCACAGATGAGGCCATGTCGAGTGAATTCCCACTGCAGTTTCCATCATCCAAGTCATCCTGATGTGAAACCACATTTTCCCCATTCTTCTCAGTTGAAGATGTATTGTGCAGCTCCTTGATGTCTTTCAGAACAAGGGCATCATTGGCTTGAGTTTCTTGTGCAGCTGATGACTTCACTAGCAATCCTGCTGTGGAATCCATGGAATCCTTTGCTTGAACATCAGAGTCTGAAGAAAGTGCCTGATTTAAATTCGTAGGAACCTTTATCTCATCTGAAAGTTTGACTTTGTTTAGACTCAGTTTCTTATTCTCAGCACTAGCTGTCTTCTGTGGTAAGGTGGTTGCACCAACACCATTTGCCTTCAAGGTTGACTTTTTGGGCTGCTCCGGCTTTGATTGAGTCGACGAGACCTTCTGAGTTATTCGTGCAGTTGCAAGGCGATCTATGGTGGAACTCCTAAGAACTGGCTTATGTAGTTTCTTGGTCTCTTCGATTGGGGTCTGAATTTTAGGCTTCTCAGTTTTCATGGAAGGCGTTGCAGTTTTATTTACTGTAGCTGTCCTTTTAGTTGTTGCTGCACTAAACCCACTAGAAGAACTTCTTTCAGCAATTCTCTTCTGGCGTTGAATCGCTAACTCCTCCATTCTCTTTCTGCTCTCTTCTTCCTATTGGATAAGGGACGAAAAGAGACTGAATAAAATCAGAATGAGAGAAATGGGAAAGAAGATAAAGATTAATAATAAACAAGTAACTAAAGGTCTTAAATATCACAAGAAAATGGAACACTAACTGGCATTTAAAAGAACATATTCAGTGTCATAGTGGGCCAATACAAATAATCAACCCATCACCAAAATGACCAGAAGAGAGGAAGGAAATCATGAATGTCATTTTCAGGAGAATTTATAAAGTTTATCTCCATGCTTTAAGAAACTCTTCGTAAAGAAATTTAATTATCCCAAATCATAAGAAAAAAAGAATGGACCTGTGTCTAATTCCATATCAAACAATATAAAAAATTTCAAATTTTATTGCACATTTATAAGCTCCCTCACACCCTGCTTCCCAGAATGAACGAAAGAAAAAAAGAATGGAAAAGCTTAAAAGTTATTATAAACAAAGGAAGCTACAGTTTTTTTTTTTTTTTCCTTTATTTTCTCTTATTTAGTCAGGGACCCAATTCGACCCTAAATGTTTGTTAAATACCTTCTCAAATTTGCTCTTTGGAACTGAAGTTCGGCTTCCAGAAGATGGTTTTTTGCTCCCTGGTACAATATTAGATTTGCTTTTCCCAAGGGAACCATTTACAAGTTTAGACCTTGCTTCTTTACTTGTAACTTTTCCCTCAGGAGTTCCATCTTTTTTACCTTTTGTATCCTTCCCATTAGAAGGCAGCTTATCATCAACACAGCCAGTTGTTTCACTGTCAGAATACCTCTTATTGGCTTCAGTTGATAAAATGTTATTCTCATAATCCATTTCTGGAGTCCAAGATGCCACAGCATGTTCTACAGTTGAATCACGATCAAGCATCATGTAAAGGTCATCTGGCTCATGAGCAGCAATAGCTTCAGGCTTATCGTGTGAAATTTCTGGTGTCCCATATTCATATTGAGCAGCTCCAACAATATCTGAAACCATGCTTATGTCAGTCCTCAGTTGAGAATCAGATTGATTATCGAATGATCGAGCTTGAACCATGAAAGAGTCATCAGCTAAAACATCTTTTTTATTTTTTTCAGCATGAAAAATATCAACAGTTGCCGGTGAAATGTAAACACCATCAAACATGTTGAGATCTTTGCTTTCATCTTGATTTGCTGATTTATCTGGTTGGCTACTGAGGAACCAATCTCCTTCTTTTTGACATTTGGTTATGGAAGGTTCGGTAGCATTATCAGATATATTAGCATGGGAACGATTCCCTGATTCTTCACTTCTCTGTACAAATAACAATTCCTCATATGTGCTATCTGCTTTCCTAATAGTTGGGTGGACATTTTCGTCAACTTCAAAATTTGCAATGCGAGTTTTCCCTTCCATACTTGCATTCCTCTCTGTTACAACAAAGGAATCACTTGATACCGTTTGTTGCTTTGTAACTTTCTCTTGTTCCAGGTTAAAGGAAAATGGCCTTCCCTCTTCTGAGTTAGTCTTAAAATAATCCTCCTGGACTTCTACAGAGTTTGGCTCTGTACCAAGATAACTTGACTCGTCTCTCATAAGAAGATCCTGGAAAGCACCCCAATGGTCATTTCTTTTTTCCCGCTCAGAATCATTAGCCACTGTGTTCTTAATTTCCTGATCAGCAGCATCATTTGAACCATTTACAATGCCGGGAAGCTTGGCCCCCACTTGTTTCCTATGATGACGTGAAGTTGATTTATGTCTTCTCTCCAATGATTCAACTGCTTCCTCAACTTGCTGTTTGAGTGAATCCCCATCAATGAATGAATCCTCATCAGATGCATTCCCCTCCGAGACAGTGTCCTTCTCTCCATCCCTCTTAGAGGTTATGTAATTGATATTGCGGATAACAACCTTTCTTGAGGGCTTCTTCCCATGCTTCTTTTTATGCAGCTGCTCTTTTGAAGAGTACTTTTTGCTATGCTCCAAATACCCATCATCTGATTCACTCTCAGAACTGGCGTCACTGGGCTCAGTGGATCCATCTTGTTCTGAAGTTTCCAGTAATTTTCCACTTGAAAGTTTCTTTTTGTTCCTAGAAGATGATTTATGATTCCGATGATTATCTAGTTCCTGATCATGAACAGGACCAGAATCTTCCACATTTGAAGGCCATTGCATATTCCCTGGATAATATGAAGAAGCAGGCTGCATACCAGGAAAAAGGTAGCTTGGATATGGGGGCATTTGTTGAAATACAGGACCTTGAAAATTGTGCATGTAATGAGGAATATGATTTGTCCATGACATTGGTGCTTGAGCTCTCCCATTTGTTGATGGTATTTGAGTTGATGTCGGCAAGCTAGTATCTGCACATTTCAGAGTCAAAGAGGTAATAGTTACCCACTAAAGAGAGCAATCTTTACTAGTTTCTGCATAATTGGCAATTTAAACATAAGCTCCTGACAAAACAGGTTTTTCTCCACAAAGCATGGCTAAGATAAAAACAACTGCTAAGAAATCTAATCATATAAATATATGGTATAAGAACACACAAAAGAAAAATTGCATCGTCCTGGAAAAGTTGAAGTTATAATGTCCATGAGGCTAGAATGTATTTTTTTTTTTCTTGTAAACTTCAGGTCATCATAAGTGTAGTTCATTTTCTATGGGGGTGTTTGGCAAACAACAGAACTGGTTCAGTTATTATCTAAACTAAACCTGAATCATATTGAATTTGAACTGATTTTATTTTATATCCAATTTTTCTAGACTCCAGTTAAAATTAATTTGGATTAACATGCAGTTTGTCTAAACTCAATTTGAAACTTATTTTAGCATATTTTCAGCTTGTTTAGATTATATACGATAATTAATTTTTAATGCAGGAATGTGCGCATATATATATATAATGCCAACCTAACCATCAAAAATAATATTTTGAAGAGTAAAAAATTATTAACAACGCATATTGGTAGTCCTCACAATGCCAAAAATACACACACAAAACATAGGATTCTTTTATGTATTGTGACCAATTTCATTAGAGTATTAAAGGGGTAAGGATGTGATGTAGTTAAGATATGAAATCATGTTTTGAGATGGTGAGATGCATATCATCGTCCATTTTTCGTTGTTTCAGTTCCACAAGTTAATTTTGGTGAATCATAATCTATAAAAAAGAAAAAAGAATTTTATGAGGGTCACTGCAGAATCTGTGGACTGCAATAATCAACCCATGCTCCACGCATTATTAGATATTAATATTTCTTTTCACTGTTATGAAATACACACTTTTAAAGAGGCTTTTATGGATCCAAAGTATTATGACAAATTGGATATTCAACCATACCTTGGCTACCTTCCAAACTTCCATGACTTGCAGTTGAATCAGACACTGATGCATCTACAGAGCCGTTCTGTTTCCCACTGGAGAGACCATTTGGGTGAACATTTATCATAATATTCTGACTATTTTCATGATCTTCACCAGCAAGCATGATCCCAGATGTTCCCAAGTATGGCAATTCTGGCTGAGAGAATGCCTGCATTGCCGCAATTTCGTCTACCCAGAGCCTATCTTCATTCTTTTTCTTGCATAGATCGATGAAATTTATGCATGCTTCCCTAAATGAAACCAGACATGAATTATTTTCTTTCCAAAAGGATTTGAAACACTTGAACCCCCCCTCCCCCCCCCCCCACCAAAAAAAAAAAAATCTGATGAAGCTGATGAAAGACTCTATACACAATACGGTCCTTTAACTAGAGAAATAATCATTCAAAAGCTGACGAAGATGTAGACATCTTTAGCGCATCATTCAACAGAATCAACGAAACCAATTACATTAGTATATCAAAAGTATGACAATAGAAGTAACATAGAGAAAATGAAAAAACTGACATGAATTATTGTAATTCATATGATTTCAGATTCATTTATACTGAAGTTCAGATTTAGATGCGTGCAATTTATTGTGCAAGATCCAAAATCATTCTAAATTATAACAAAAGAGAAAAAATTGGCAACAAAGGTTGCAATACTAAAGTGAAAATTCACTCTAGGGCTTAAACTGTATAGGAGCATTAAGTTAGAGGTTCTCTTAAATTTCCTCTTGCTTTCCATTATTTGAGAAATGCTTTTTTTACATCTTTTGTCCATCTACTATCCATCTCCGTACAACCTTTTTGCAAATCCAAAGTTTTGTTTGCAAAAGAGATGGACCGCAGATGGACAAAAGAATGCAAGGTAGCATCTCTCTTATATGTTTTTATATTTTCTACTTTCGTGTTATGATTCTGTTCCTACCAATAAAACCAATAAAGCTATATTGGTGAAGCAGGGATCTCTAAAATGTAAAACCAAGATAAGTGGGACAAGAAAAAGGAAAAATTGCAACAAAACCATATATCTTATATGCTAAAACAGTATCACCAAAAATCTTCTGTTTCAAAAAGCAAAAGTTTTTTTTTTTTTTTTTTTTTTTTTTTTTTTGTCTCATATTTAAGAAAAATTTCCTTAAATATATCTAAGTAATTTTTTCTTAAAGTGGAAACTTCTGACAAAAGGGGCCTTCTAAGTTTTTTCTTTTGTTTTTGTCACAAGCACCACTTGTGTGACAACAAAGTCAAAACTGTAACGATGCTTTTGCTTTTCTTTTTCCTTTTATCACATAGGTAATCAAACCTAAGTAACAAGGTAAGAAGATACTATCTTGATAAGGGAAACTCTCATTTATCAAGCTCAAACTTGAAAGTACAACCACATCAGTAGGGATAGCAACTGATCTGGTGAAAAGTTTTAGAAATAGTTATCCAATCTCCTACATTTTCAAACAGCAAAGAAGAAGCCTGCTTGATATAAACAATAAAAAGAAAAATATTTCTGAGAGAACTGCAAGACAGTAAGGCCGTTCATGTCAAGCAACTTCCATAGTGGGGTCAGACTCATTTTGTGCAGTCCTGCCTTGGAAGATTGACCCTCTATATGGTCCACTAACAATCACGCCAACAATAGGGGTGCAAAATTTGGTTGCAATAAAGTGAAACTGTAAAAATAACAAACTAAAATAATATATATATATTTATTCCTAATATTTGGAAAGAGAAGGATGCTTGATCAAGAGAAATAACATCTAGTACAGTGAAAATTCGGCATACGGGACAGTCAAGTCAGCTTTGCTATCAAGATTTCAAACCTCGAATGCAAAGGCCCTTTTACAAGGTGTCAGTGGCGCACAGAATTTTATCAACAATAATATAGAAAATAGTGAAAGTTAATTCAATATCTAATGTAAAAATCATTATCAAGAAAACAAAATAGGCATCTAGTTGAAAGATTTTCCATTCAAAGATGGTTAATTGCTAAGATGTTTTTTTTTTTTTTTTTTTTTTTTTTTCGTATGTTAATGAAGCAAAGTTTCTTCCTCTTAATCTCTAGATGTTTACTTGATTCAGTCACCTATTGGCATCCTTCATACCTTAAACGTGAAGCTCCAAAAGCATCAGCAAAAGAAATAAGATCATCGATATAGTCCAGCTCAAATCCAGCAACTAGCGCACGGGCATAAGCCATTGCTTGCTCTTTGCGGAGCACTGCCTTTCGAGTTTCCAGAACACGCTGAAGACGAATCCTGTTCATTACCAGCAGCTGAACAATGAATGCATGAGAATATAGATGTGCTGTAATTAATTACATGTAATCAATAGAAAACCGGATAAATTACTTGGAGTTTTCTTCTGGGACACCATTGCCTGTTCCATTTGACTAAGATGCATCATCAAAATAAAAGGTCAATACTTTGTAAGCATTACAAAACAATATAATTCACACGAATTTATAAATGATGACATACATCCAAGGAGGTGGTTGATCTTTTGAAATTCCCATCAGCAGCTGAAACATTTCCTGTCAGTTCCAAGGCACTAGGTAAAATCACTTAACACAGTGCATCAATCAACAGGTCAAAAGGAACATATTCCAAGTTCCATATTTTGTTTCAGGTTTTGTATTTTATTGTCAGATTAAAGTGCAATCCCTCCAACATTATGAATTCCAATGCAAACTCTACATTCTGTCACCTAAGAAGAAAACTATGCCTAAGGATCCAAAAAATGAGATGTTCATAATGGTTATCAGTAAGTTTTTCCAAATTAACATGCCAAATGGAAGTTAAATCTCATTTTTTCTATTAAAATATCAAAGTTTTAAGAGACCCCAGTTTAATCGCATATTATTCATAGATCTTCTCAGAAAATATCCCAAGCATCAAATGTACTTCCTAATAATTATTGAAAAAAAAAAAAAAGAACCAGACACGTTTGCCTTTGACATAAAAAAGGTTGAACAAATTGGGAATGCAATTGATTTGTTGGACGTAAAGACATCCAAAGAATTATTTTTACAAGAGATCTATACATACGAATATCTCTAACCATACCATCTGCCTCCGCTGATTCACTTGATTGAATTGAATTCTCAATCTGCACGATCTCTCTCTCTATAGTCACAAATCTCTCAAGAAGCTCCGGTGTGCTAACAAATCTCACAAACCTGTTTCAAAAAAAAAAGTTAAACGTATCAATGAAATAAAGAGGCAATTACTACACAAATTATCAAGGACAAGCAACTATTTGGCTTAACGGATATCACAGCACCAAATCTTCACAGCCAACCTACTAACAAGAACAAATCATGGGATTTACTCACAGGAACTATCAAAAAAGAAAATTAGTCCAAATTCAAAACTTCCATCCAAATTCAAACAGTCCGCATTCTATATCAATCATTTTGTTTGAATTTTCACCGATTCTCTAAAAACCTATCACCAGTATTTTCTGCTGGAAGACACAAACTAAGTAGCCAAAATGCTTAAAGTTTTGAATTCCATTCTTTCTTCAATAACTTAAAACTCGAATTCCATATCAATCTTTTTGCAAGCACCAAAAATGTCCAAGTAAGGTGACACATAGCTAAGTGGATTTATACCTTTGCAGAGTTGCTTTGGTGAACCAGGAGGCAACTGAGCCCGCCGGGCGCAGAGTGATCGAGTACCCACCTCTTGAAATCTGATCTTTGGCGGTTTTCAGGTGCAAAAGGAACGGTTCCAGAAGCCCCGTCGCCAACTTCTCGGTCAAACCACCGGCGAAAATCACCAAATCGCATCTTCATTTCAACAAATGAAACCCAAAGAACAAGCATTTAAAAAGTCGAATTCAATCACGAAGTTAATAGACATAGATGAATAGAAGAAGAAGAAGAAGAAGAGTACCTGGTTCTGGTTGGAGTGAGTTGGAAAAGAACATGGTCAAGAAGAGTTTTTGGGTCCATTGCGAGAGAGCGAGAGAGAGACAGAGAGAGACTGAGAGGTTCAGAGGGTGATAATCTTAGTTCATACCAGACATTTTTGGAGCACTGAGTTTGTGTTTACAATGTCTCTCTCAGTAGTGTTGCACATGGAACTTAGGGAGAGCTAGCGCCAGAGAGAGCCAGCCAGAAGGTGAAGAAGCTGAGCACATGGCAGTGAGTGCTCAGAGTCAGGAACGAGGAACAAAGAAAGGGGGGTGGTTTTTTTTTTATTAGTTTTTGTCGGATGCGGGTCCCAAATGAACATGCCGACAGTCACATCTCTCTCTGATCTCCATCTCTTTGCACTCACTGACTGAGACACGCTTCTTCTTTTTTTTTGGCGTTTTTCTCTCTAAAAAGGAAATAAAAAATGTAGGAAGAAGAAGAAGAAGAAGAAGATGATGATGATGATTCGGAAGATGGGGTGTGGTTGAGAGGTCGTCTTTTTTCTTTTCTTTTTTTCTCTCTGCTATTGAAAGCTTGTTATCCAAGAGAACAGAAAAGCGACCCCCCTCTTTCTCTCTTTGCTTTGCCATCGCTGTCATAATGGAAAGAGTGAAGGAACGGGCAAAGAATAATCAACTGTCCCTCTCACCCAACCACAAAAGCCACTGTTTGATTGATTCCTCCAAACATCACAAATCCGGATATCTCAAACCCCATTTGGAGCTTCTCCGTACAAAAATATCTCATATTAATGGTAACCCCCATTTTACAAGGTGACTTGTTTTAACCGGGGGTTTCAATTGGTGTTTATGGGTTGAATTTAAATTATGTCGAGCTATGAGTATATAAAAGTATACAAGTTAATTCTATTTTGATTTTTTTATTAAACGGGTTAATCCTTTCAATTTTAACTTTCTAATTTTGTATTAACTTCTTATTGGGTTTGCAGATTATGTCAAAAATTGTTTATCATTATGTCTCGTGTTGGGTTTCAATCATGTCAAGTATAGATATATGACTATATAACTCAACTCTAAACCGACTCATCTAATTAAACGGGTCAGACTCCTTAATCCTGACCCTTCAATTTCGTGTTGAATTTGCGAGTCGCGTCAAAAATTACTTGCCATTATGTCGAGTTCAGATTGTGTCAAAGCATGGATTAAGACTATATAAGCCAATCATAACCCGATCCATTTAATTAAATGAATTATACTCATTAACCCTAACCCTTAAATTTTGTGTTGAATTTGCGAGTCATCTCAAAAATTAACATCTCTAATTTTAATAACTCTATTTTCGTGTTAGTCATTAAAAAAATAAAAAAAATAAAAAAAAGTCGTCATTTAAAACAATTATTACCAAATAAAGACAGAAAAATCTTTTCATCCATATTTGCTCTGAAAATTCCTGAATAGACACCTTGGTCAGACAATATGCTGCCATATTTGCTTCTTTCGGTGTACCTCATACACCATGATACATAGGAGACTTTGAAGTTTGAAGTACCATTTTCCTTTTGATGTGATTTCCTAATTTTGCAACGTATTAATGGTAGTTGCAGAAAATGTTACAATCATAGCTTCTTTTTTTCCTACCCAATAACGTTTGGCATTCACCAATTAAACTGTCGGTTCATGTACAGTTTGTTATCGAACGATTTATCACTTATTAGAGAGGGCTCCACCAACATTAGGAGGGGGCCTTGATGATTGTTCTTAATTTGGAGTCGAACCACACCACACGCTCCCTCAATCAATCCAATTTCACACAAATTAAGATAAGGCAATCATTAGCAATTTGCTCATATATATAATTTTTTTTTCCCAATGATTCAATTATTATTATGTATCTTGTCACAACCTTCTTTAAATTAAGTTATGAGCATTCTTTTTTAATTTTTTTTTTTTTTTTATATATTAGTTAAAGGGTTTAAATTTTGACTAACAAAATAAGAAATTAATATGTCTGCTTTACTAATTGAGACGACCCATGACACAGTTACCAGCATGATCTGAATAAAAAATTTATTTAACGAAAAAACAAATTAAGAATTTATTTTCTTTTCAATGAAGGTCCCAGTAAGCCTGGAAAGTGAGTATGACAGAGCATGCACGTGAACAAGAGCAGGTGTAATACAGCCAGCAATTTATAAATTACGTTACCTTTTTATTATTATTATTATTATTATTATTTTTGTTCATATTCCACAGCAATAATTAAACAATATTCGTGTTTGTGTTTAGTCTCCATGTTATAAAAACTATAAAACAGGCAGTATATATGGGTTTACTCAATCCATTGAGTTATGTGTGAGTGTAAAAAATATGAAGTATTTTACGTTGAAAATGTGTCACAAGTTAGGTGTCAAACTATCGAATGAAAGAATTTGAGGCGTTCTGTTCTGGTTAACTTAGACCAAAGGCAGAGAATTGCTATGGTGATGGACTCCACGTGAGGAGAGAGATTTTTTTTTTTTTTGTTAACAGGAAAAATGGGAAATTGAATGAAGTCACAACATATTGGAAGAATTTTAAGAAGAAGTGGTAGACACAAACAATCTTATAAGCTTGATCCAACACATCTCTTCAAAAGGGCTTATCTCTTGAAGAGCGAGAGGAGCTGATAAGGCCATCTCACTCTTCTTTCCTTTCTGATGTAGGACAACAACAACAACACACACACTTTTCTGTTTCTTTTTTCTTTTGATAACCGGGAAAATGAGAAATGGGATGAAGTCACAACACATCGAAGGAATTTTAAGAAGAAGAGGTAGACATAGACAGTCGTACAAGCTTGAGGAGAGAGATTGTTGAGTTTAAATGTGTGAATGTAAAAAGATTGTGTCCCATATTAAAAACAGGTTACAAGTTTGAAAGCTTAACATGGCATAATTTGGCTCAAACTCGTAGGATTAAATTTTTAGGTTACGTAGTGTCATAACACGCTATAACAAGGTCTCTTTACAAGACTTAATGACAAAATTTCAACCTCTCTTACCATGATAAATTGAGATAGTCTTTTTCTGCATAAATTCAACTAATCTGTACAACGTTGGTGGGATGATTTTTGTTTTTCTCTCTCTTTTTTTTTTTTTTTTTTAGAGAAATAAAGTGGATAATATGTCATTTGGGTAAATATAATCATATATAAAACAACAAGCTACCTTACCTTACCTTACCTTACCTTAGCTGGATACATTATGACATTTTGTCTTTGATGATAATGACCAAACACCCATCCCACCATAGACTTTAATTATTGGGTCCATATGTCTATTTTATTTTGTATACACCAATTAAACATTGATATGAAATTGTAACCACCACCCACCCCCACAACAAGCAAAACCTCTATCTTTAGATCTAGGTACTCTTTGTAATTTGAGTATCACAATCTTGGAGGAACTTATCAACGTACCAATCATTTAGCAGTAATATGTAACACCTAATCAATCCCGCATTGAGAAGATAATTAATTCACACAGAGTTGATAAATTATAAAAAGACCTATAGATACTCGATCAGTCTTACGTTGATTTATATTGCTTACTAAGTGAGATTATATTTTATAAATGCTCGTAAAAAATTTCAATTATAAATTGATTAATCATTATAGAACGATAAATAACTGTAATACCTCGTTTTGTGAAGCATGCAATTAATCACGAGGATAAGAGATATTCATAATTATTTCAATGATTCAACTCTGGTTGACTTATAAATACCACAAAGGAATATTACAATTGGCCATGTGCTACATGCAACTACCTTTAAATAATTAATTTGCATCTTTTTATTTATTTGTTTTACTTTTAATATAAACAACATTAATTTCATGTGTTTGTTTTCTTTGTTTAGCACAACGGCAAATCTGGGAATTGGGAAGTAGGTTGCCATAGGAATAAATTGAAAGCAGCTGTTCATATATATATATATATATGTGAGAAATATTATAATAATCTAAGGTTTCACATCTTGGGATTTTCTTAATTGCTTAAACATTGTTTGGTAGCTAGGAAAAGAAAATACATAACAGAAGAAAAGTTATTGCATTGTGATCAATAAATTAATAATATTTCCGTCTATCACTTTGTTCCTTTTATGAGATTTTAAACCGTAATAGGACCTGAATTCAATAGATTTCATGTAAATTAGGGGATTCCCAGAATAGAAGTCCTGCTAATTTGGTACAATTCGACTTTTTATTTTTCATTTTTATCTAAAAAATTAATTCTGAACTTTTAACCCTTTACTATTTTCGAGTAAAAAAATTTACGTTAGGATTTTATCAATTTAATGGTATTTTTTTTACCGTATAACAGGACTATGTTATGCTAGCTGGGCTCATTGGGCTTCAGCCCGTTTGGTTATCCGTGGTAGCTTTCTTAAGATAAATGGAGGGTGCATGTATTGGACTTGCCCAAAGCCCAACCGTTTCCTTTACACCCAAGGTACTCAGCAACTTTTTTTTTTTTTGGGAGGGGGTACAAGTAGAGTCTTTTAGGCAACATTGACTAGGACCAAACTTTTGCACTATGTAGTAGGAGTGTACAAGCGGGGCAGTTATTAACTGTTAACCGGATAACAAAAAACTTGAAAAATTGAAAATAATCACAATTGAATAACCGGATAATCGAGTATTCTAGTTGCGGTTACTGGTTATAGGGTTTTAGAAAACCGATTAATAATCGGGTAATATACATATATATTAAAAAAAAATGTGTACCACATGTATAAGACCAATTATATGATCAACAATGTATTTTGTTAATTAAAGATACATTTTACCTTGTTCTAGGTAAATCCATCGTGCCTTACGGGTTTTTACTCAAATGCTATATACTCTTTTGTTGCTCCACAAGTATAAGACCAATTATATGATCAACAATGTATACCACGGGCGCAAACGACGGTTGTATCATGTATGAAAACCAATATATTGGATTAAAAAAAAAAAAAAAACCCAATAGTTTATGAAAACCGGTTATTCGATTAATAATCGGTTTTTAATAAACAAATAATCGGCGGTTGATAAAAACCGCAATCAATAGACCTGGTTGTGGTTATAGTTATTAAAATGGGAATAACTTGGTACCCTAGTTGCTGTTACAGTAATAAGAAAACAATCGCAACTGCAACCGGTTATACACCACTACTTTGCACAATACATTGAACTCCCATAAAATTGTCTTTCTCCTTTAGTTTCAATAACTTTCTAGAGAGTTTCTCGTCTCTTTCAATTCTTTCTCAATATTTTTTACTCCGATCCTCCCTTATGCCTGCCTATTGGGGAGGAGCCTCCCGCTTCCTCCAATTATTTTTTCATAATTTTTTTTTTTCTTGTTTTGTTTGTAACTTAGAGGGCACAAGCGGACGGTTATTAATCACCTAATAATTGCGAACTACATAACCGTTATTGTAGATGGTTGGAAAAAATTGTTAACCACTTAAGGCGGGACGGTTAATGTTTTTAAGAGTAGGCGTAGGCGATTAATAAACACTAACCATATACCCTTATATATATATGAAAAGCAAGTGTTTGGGATGCATGTGGTGAAGGTAGGGATACTTTTAACTGCTTATGTGGGAAGTGATGAGTTATAAGCATGTTGGACATGATATGCTGCCTAAAACTAATGCCATTTTGTGGAATTTGGCATTTTATTAATTGGTATTCACCATAATCCCATCACTATTGTCTATATATCAATTTTCATCCAAAAAAATAAAAAAAAATAAGCCATTTAGATGCTAATCACAGACCATCCTTGTTGCTGCTATATATGTTGGCCCAATTTAACCACCTTGTCACTTTCTACCTATTAGCTTATAAGGTCCTACGTTGAACGTGGTAATTGTGTACAAATTTAGGAAGCGCAAAGCAATTGTTGTAAAAGAATCCCCAAATATTGTGTTGATGTAAATAAAACATTTTTCATGCACCTATATTCATTTTTAATTCCTAATGTCACTCCCGACAGCTTTATCAATTGTTTGTTTAGTGTTTTTTATGCTAGGGTTTTTTCCTCTCTCTTTTTACATCTTTTGTATCTAATTTCGTAGCCCATAAAAACTTCTACAATTCGTGTCATATCTTGGAAAAAATATATCGACTTTGAGTTTCAATTGATAAAATTCTTGAGTTTTGTTACATTTTGAAGCCTTCTAATTATTTAAAATAAGTTCAAAACCATTTAAAATAAGTCCTAAAAAGAAGTTCAAGAAATGTCCAAAACAAAAAAATAGTTCAATTTCCAAAAAGCGGTTATGCAGTGTGGTTATGAATTTAAATAACCAATAACTAACGGTTATTTAAAACCCGCTAACTACCTAAAAAGAAGTGGTTGGGGTTACGAAAATTCAATAACCACTTAAGGCGGTTGCGGTTGGCGGTTAGAGACAATAACTACCAACTGTAACCGCTTGTACACCTCTAGGGCATATCTACTACATTTCCACAATCTTTTCCTCCTACGCACCAACCATCCTCCATCTCCAGCCTCGCAACGCTTCATTTGACGCTCTCCATCGGCGCGCGTGCACTTCACGTGCCACCCAAGAGCATGTGTGTTGCACGCGCGGCCACCCCAACAGTTTTGTTATTGGCCACAAAATCTACAGCTTCTCTATTTTCCCTTTGGATCTTCATAGTTGGTACAATCCTTTTATCTATATATGGAAAATCCCATATCTTGTTGCAAAACATGTTGCGGTATCCTCTATGCCTTACTTGCTAGATACCTTTCTTGCGGGACATCGTGGTGGTGATCCATTCAAGCAACTCTCATCTAGTCAATTCCAGTGTGCTTTCTCCCATTGTGGCTTCCAAGCCCGCTTGTTACTGCAGTTGGTCTAGAGGTGAATGTAGTTGTTGTTGGAAGATTTATTTTGGTCTTGTAAGTGTTGTATGTTAATGACGATTAGCGTTCTAGATCTGCATGTGTGATTGTAATGTTCTTGTACAAAAGAATTTAGAGATACAGTAACCTAGTTTTACTTTCCGCTGCAATTTATCTAATAAAGAGAAGTTAAAGGTAACTCTCTAAATTGTTTTAAATTAAATAATTTGGGGGCGTTACAAAAGACCAAGAGAGTGCTCGGTCTTGACACCAAGAGATGGTAGACCCAAGAAAATGAGAGGCTAGCCCAAAGACAGACTAGATGAAGCTTGTAGCAGTCCTAATTCTTTGTTAGGGTAAATTTTAGACTTAGTCCAGATAGATATCCTTAAAGTAAGTGCAAGCACGTTTTAGGATGAAAAAGTACTAGAGAATGGATCATCACAATATAACTTATGAATAAAATGAACATATTAATTTTGAACACTATACCAAATTAAATGATATGGTTAGCTTAATAGCATGAATATATATTAACAACACTATTATCACAAGGACACAAGATCAAATTCCCACAAGAATAAAAACCTTATTTATTTTACACTCATTTTGATCTAAATCCCTAAAATGATACTTTGGCGCATTAATTCAAATTCAATTGACCTAACCCCACAAAATTAGATGTATGGTTAATTGATTTATTAAATTCGGGATTTATTAGGTAATGGAGTTAATAATGGGGATTAGTTGGGAAATTAACTTTAATTTATTTTCAATCACATTGCATGACTGTTTGGAGACTGAAGCCTCTTCCCCTTTTCATTATAAAAACGACAAGTATGTGAGACTTGAAAGAAAATCCACTCCCAACGTGAAAAGTGAATGGTTTTCAATTCACGTAAAAAGTAAATAGTTTTCCCCTTTCACATTGTATATGTTTTGGTTACTTAATGGCATGAAAATTAAAGTGAATCGTTTGGATATTCCTTAACTGAAACATGAATGTTTAATGTTCACACTCCTTTACTTCATGTCTTGCATTTATTTAGTTTTGTTTTGTAATCAGTCTAACAACCTTTGATAGTATCAATATACACAATCTCTAAGATCTAGAAGTTCACGTTTTCTCATCCCCAATTCAACTCATGTAAGTGGCTAAATTTTCTTACATCTTTCAATCTTTTTGTGAAAATTATGTTTATGAAGCTTGTATAGTCATGTGGACATCACCAGATTTGGTTTATTGAAGTTTTGTATTGTTTCTATCATACATGCATGCATGATTTTTTTTTCTATTCTCTCAAATTTTCAATGCCATGTAGAATACTATACACATTCTTTTGGTTGATTTTGAGCATTTCAAAATAGCACCGACTTGTGTTTTTGTCTTTATTACTAATTTACTATTTACAGAAAGCTTCTAACGTACAATATCACATTTGGGCCATATAGGTTATTCTGAAAATTAGGCGTTAATTGTAAAATTTATGAGCTCAAGCTAGCTTTTATTGCAAAGTTTATAAGTGTCATCTCTAAAACAATCTGGTCCATTAAAAACATCAATATAAGATCATGACGGCCTTTTTCACATTTATTGTGACATGACCCATGCATCCATGGTCGCAAATACTATTGTTATCAATGACATAAATCATGTAAGGATGTGTAGCATGGAAATTTAATGTAATGTGATCCTTTATCATGTCTATTTTCAAATGGTTCAACTTTATGACTAAAAATGAGTTTCCATATTATACTTTCAAGCCTTATGTGTAACCACAGTTTCAAAGATATGCAACTTTATTTCAGAATCATCAATAAACGAAATCGATTGCCATAAATGTCTATTAAATGTTAATGAAACAACAAACTCCTATTAGCAAAATACGTCACTAGGACTAATTAATCACTCCTATACAAGCTACATGCTCTTTGAACAATTTAGGTGGTAAGCCCCCTAGTAAGCAGATCTGTAACCATGAGGTTTGCACTGATATACTCATTTTACACATGAAGACTCTGAACTCTCTCCTTCACAACAAGAAACTTTATGTCAATATGATTTGATTTTGATGAACTCTTGTTATTCTTGGAATTAGCTCAGAAGCTTTATTATTACAATAATTCATCAGTGGCTTTCAATGCTACCCACAACTTGAAGCCCAATGATAAAATTTCGCAACCATATCACTTGATTTGATGACTCATAGCAAGCAATAAATTCTGCTTGCATGGTACATAAAGTTATGACCTTATGCTTGACACTTTTCCATGACACATCTCCTCCAGTGAACTTGTAAACTGATAAGTGTTGAATATCACATATTCAAGCCCCTTAATGTTAGGCCCTTAGTTTTATTGTAATATAATGTTTTGTGTTGATTTTGTGTTTTAGGCATTCTCAGGTGTCTAAGAAAAAATACAAGTAAATCCATCATTTTTTAAAGCTTCAAAGCAAAATCCTAAAAATTTGCAAGGACATGCCTCTAGCTCAGGGTGTCAAGCACACACAATCAGGCCACCAGCATGAACCCACAACAAGGTGAGTTTGAATGCATGACAAGCTGGGCTCGAGCGCACTTGGGTGTACAGCACACGACATCAATTCTTTTCCACTTTAGATTGGGTTTTCCTTCTCATACTTGAACTAGGAGACTAAATTCTGATTTTCCTAGGATTTCTAAAGCTTCTAGGGCTCTACTAATCCTTATAAATAGTCATCTAATTCATCCTTTAAGTGTATGCCACAATAGAGAATAGAAATCAATACGATTAGTGGCTAGTTTTAGGGAGAAAAGTGCTTCAAAGTTCCAGTAGCTTCTTGGGATGGATTTTTCTGAGACAAAGACAATTTTCAACAACTTCATAAGCGGCTAATTCATCCGTAGGGTATTGATGTAACCTTTTCCAAGTAATTATGGTGTAATTGTGTTTTTCTCTGGAAATTCTATGAACATGAATGATAGTTGTTTAATCTTGAGAATTATGCTTTAATGTTTATATTCAATTTTGATAAACCTATTATATTGTCTTAGAAAATTATTTATTTCTATTGAACTTAATCTTCATATTTTCTGTGATTGTATGAAGAACGGTTTTACAACGGTATTAATTGACATATAATCAAGAGAGTTAGATAAGCTATACCTAGAGAAGACGGATCGTACTACATTCTAGTTTAGTGTAATTTAGGTAGACGGTTCGTCCCAACTGAAAATGAGTTATACTATTCTATTGATTACGTGTATGCTAATTAAAAGATTTGATAGTTTATACTTAGGGAAGATAGATCGTACCGCATCTTAGTGGTTAGGTGGACAATCTGTACCAACTAAAGATGGGCTATTCTTATTTTTTAATAAAAGAAATACATACGAGTTATATCATTCATGTAAGTGAAATTCTCATGTTAAATGCAATTTACCATTATTATGAGGTTAGTGGCAAAACCAATTCCCTAGATCTTCTTCATACTATCTTATCTTTACTTTTATTTTTTATTTAAGTTTCAATTATAAACAAAAAATAAATATTTTTTCTGAATTAAATTAGAGTTGATTTCAATAACTTAACAACAACTCATAGTCCTTGAGGTTCGACACTGTCTAGATAGCCTTATCCGAGTGATTTAATTTATTATTGATATATTTTTTCTTTAAAAAGACCACATCAGAAGCATAACTAGAAGTAGATCTCATACTATCTAGGAAACCAACAAAATCAAAGTCTAAATACTTAATGATCTCTAAATGGTCAGATTTATGATGTGTGAGCATATAATATTTTGTTCTTGGTAAGTGCCGCATCAACCTTTTAGTCGCTTTTTGTAACGTCTCGATGAATTAATTAACTAGTAATTAACTCCATAATTCGTCTCACAATCTTATTCTAAGAAGAATAAGACCACATGGATCTCTATTCTTGAAAAGGAGAATACTATGCAACAAAAACATAAAATATTCTATTACCATTAATTACAAGCAGAGCATCTACTAAGAGTCATTACAATAATTGAAATCACACTATACAAATCATCGATCAAACTTAAACCTTAATACACAATTGATCATTAAATACTAAGCTACAAATCACTCAAAAGTACTAATTACCATGAGCGGGCTTCAAAATCATCCAATAAGTCCTTGAGCATGAACTGAATCAATATCACTACGCTAAACGGCCACATCTACTTTAAAGCCCATATTGAATCCAATATCTAAAGGTGAAACAACACATGTTTCATAGGTGAAAAAGATACAAGCGTAAGTACTCGATTTAGTGAGAAACAATACGCATGGTGACAAGTTATCATGTGGTAGAGGTAAACTCTGTTATTTATAAATCACATCCATCAATGTAAATTATAGTTCTTCTTTTGACAAAATGATCATGGATGCAATATAGATATAATATATGTTGTAATAAGAAAGTCAAGTCATAGTTCAATTTCATATGGCCTACCCAGGATATTAACTCCTTCCTGGCAAGGTTTGGCAGGGTTGACGATATCCCGATGGACCTGTAATACAACACCGGTGCCTCAGATATGTACGCTACCGTCCATTATTAACAGCTTGACCGAGTCCAACCTCGGGTGGCCCACGCTGCTAATAACGTTCGTAATCATGACCCACATTCAAACATGGTGCGCCAGTTACAAAATAACCATTAGATCTAAGGCCAAACATAAAAATAAATAAACCTTTGACCATAAAGAACAACCGATATAATAGTAAGCCCATGGCCATTTTTCCACACGAGACAATGTACTATATCATACGATGCAACTTAATTTTCATCGTATTTTACATGCATGCTTTCATAATTTCGTCATTTCATTATCTTGCCATTAATCACACATTTTCACAAAATAGAGTTCACGGTAATAGAAATAATATTCCATGTGAGTTGTAAACATGTATGTTTTAATACACAAAATATTCGTGCTATGCGGAAAAATAATAATAACAAATATCCATGTGAGTTTTACTCATTTGTATCGTACGGCTCCTCCAACATATCTCCTTGAGGCTCCACAACCTCAAAATTTGAGAAAAATCTAACATTAGCCTTAAACTCGAGCTAAAACAAGTTTGAAATCCTAAACAGCTCAAATCAGGTTTTCTATCCATCTAGCGATAGTTTATCCCGCGAATGGCGAACATTCATCACAGACATCGTTCGTTCATCCAGTAAAGGGTGAATGTTCGATGCTTGGACAGAATTACAAATTCAAACCTAAAAGCCATGAAACTGGTTCTAAGCAATTTCTAGGATCTTAGCATGATCTCTAACTAAGTCCTAACCTCAATAACAACTTCATGTAGTACTAAGTGCGTTAAAGCTACTAATCAAACACTAATATATATAGCATTAAACCAAGAACTAAACAAAGATGCAAAACTAGTTAGAGATATGACCAAAACAGTAAAATAGGCTATGAAAACTAACTAAACAATGCAAGAATCATCTGAGAAACGAGTTATATTAAGGAGGTTACCTCTCTTGAAGATGAAAGACCAAGAAAGCACATTCTCTCATTTCGAAACTCCTACAAAACACTCTCTACTCTTCCTCTTTGATTTACTAATGAAATGAGCAGAAATAAGGTGAAGAGAGCGAGCGTGGGAGGGTATTTATAGGTGACGAAGTCAAAGTGGATAAGAATCAACTGATTTGACTTTTCGCAAACAATTACTAAATGTATCGCGAACATTCGTGTAAAATATAGGGTTATGCGATCGTTCGGTGTACGACTACGATCATAAGTGGTATAGTCTGACACACATGCTGAAGGAGTGTGATGTACCTTTTGACACACAGTACAACACGTCAACAATTATTCTTGGTGGGGACAGCGAACATTCCTGGTGTAGGGACCATTATCATTCGTGAGGGAATAGCGAACGTTGGTGACTCTCAACCAACATTCGATCAACGCAAAAAGTCAAAAAAGTCTAAACTTCCAATTAAAACCTACTCAATCCTATTAATAATCTGGGGCACTACACTTTTCAATGATCTATGTATGGATTGCTTAAATATCTACTAAGCATTCTAACTACATATGCAATATCTAGATGCATACAAACTTGAGCATACATGAGGCTCCCTACTGCTGATGCATAAGGGATGTTCTCTATTTGTTTCTTCTTAATATTGTTCTTTCGACATTAGAGCAAACTCAACTTATCACATTTTGCAATGGGTGCATCACCTAGTCCACAATTTTAAATGCCAAACCTACTAAGAGCTCTTAATTATGACATTTTTTTTTTGATAAGCCAATTATACAACGTGATTTATCACGATGAAGCACAAAGTGATTAAGTGGTTATTACAAAAGATGCATCACCAAGATCCTTTATTCCAAAATTTCATGAAAGAAATCTCTTAGTACTACTTCAAAAAGAAAAATAATTGTGACATGGCCATTGTGGGAAAAAGAAGTGAAGAATCTGGGACATGTGCATACTAGTTTATATGGACTTGACTTGATTGCTCTATTGTCTGATGAGAGAGTTGACCCTAGATTCGAGGGCTATTGTGACCGGCACAATAACCCAAGGGTGGAATCACCACGATATAGGTATCACTAGTTGGGTGGAGCACTTGGGGTCATATCAAATCAGACAACTTGTAAGAGCTCGCTATGTGCAACACTCAAGGCACTGGGGTCGTACCAGATGTCCTTTGAGATGTGCAAACCTTACCGTAAAAGGGTCATGAGTACGGATAAATCATATGGAGGTTGGTTATAACTATGGTACATCCATGTATTAGTATTTATTTATGTAATGCATCAACATGATTCTCTACTTTATTTATCTATTGGTAAGTCATGTTGCATGATGATGTGTGATATCCACATTTATATTGAGTTTACTACATAGTTATATGTTTCACGTGTGACCACTCATTAAGTCGCAGACTTACATTATATTTTTCACTGTAAAACAATCTTGTCTTACAATCGATCCATTCTTAGAACATGGTGTAGAGGGACCCAGATATGAGGTTGACATTCATGGACCTCATGGAGATGTTGCAGTTTGAGATGGCGATCATAGACGAGCATATCATAAAGCTGGATGAGTACACTATCTTGATTTTCCTAGTGCTATATTACAAGCTCCTTGGATAGACCCCTCTCATGATTCATTTATGTTTGTCTTATGTTATCTCTAAACTATTCATGTATTTGGTGATGACTTAGCTAAACTTTGACGTATGGCATGGTGATACTTAAATGGTTATGTTATCACAATATTATTGTGGTGAATCTCTTCCACCCTTTAGGTAGCCACAACACACAAGATTAGGATTTGGATTAAATCCCTTATTTTTTTCACTAGTCACTGGACCATATCTCATGTCATAATCTTGTGAAGTTGTGACAAATTGGTTGAATGAGGAAAATGGGGGCTTACGCAACATGGTTGTGACAAATACATCAGATTTTTTTTTCTAAGACAACGAGACAACTGCATTGTTTTATCTTCAGATTGGGTTTTGTTTTGTTGCAAGACTATCACATATAGATTTAAAGTGTGTGAGATTATCACCCAAGGAAAACAACTATGGCTTGGGCATTTGAAGTTGGTATTTCAACTAGCTAGACTTCTCTTTTTTTGGTTGCTTGAAGATAGGTTTTTTCAAGGCAGCACCAAACTTCACTTGCTGTATTTTGGCCAACAACGTGTCCATGGGCTTTTCTCGAGAGGGCTCATTTGATTCAGTTGCGTAGCAGCAAATCAGTAAATTACAATTCTTCAAATCTAGGATTTGGTACTTCTTTATTTGACTCATCTAGTGTTGTTGCCATGAGCAGATCAAGGGTAAGGTGTTTTATTAATTAGTTTGACGCTTCGAATTAATGGGAGAATTTGCATCCACCATATAAGATATTTTTTGGAGCTAAGTTTCACAGAAACTACTGAAATGAGATGGAAGTTGAAGGTAGAGAGTAGAGGTGTAAAGCTGGCCAGTTATAACTGATCGGTAACCAGTTAACCTGTCAATCGGTTTGGTACCCGATTTAGAAAATATTAAAATCAGTTATAACCGGTAACCGGAGATATATATTTATTTAAAAAATTAAAATAATAAAATTTAGGGTTTTATACTTTTACTTTCATTTCAACTTAGGCCAATATATTGAGCCAAAAAAGGTTTTAAAAGGGTTTAAAAAAAGTCTAAATTAAGTCCAGAAAGTATGTACAATACTCAAATTATGCCCAAAAAACCTAATTTTTTTAAATTTTGGTTGCTGAACCAGATAATCGGGTATTAACCGATAACGGATGGTTATTAAATAACCGGCTACCCGGTTACAGTTACTGATTTTAGTCAATAATTGGTAACCATAATCGGATTTTCCCCCCTAGTAGAGAGGGTGAGGGATGTTGATGATCCTACCATTTTTCTATGTGTATCGATAGCTTCAGCCCTGATACCATAAATAAGATAGCAGTAACGTTTGGAAGGGATAAAGAACTTTCTCAAGAACATGAGAAGCTGTAGATGTTTTGAATCTTCAAAAGGATATACAAATGGTAAGTTGCAATACAAGTTAAGAGTGATTTGTGAAAGGAAAAATACATAATGTTACATGCAATAGCATATTCCTAAAGCATTCACATCTTTCTAAAACAACCAAAAGAAAGGTGGTTTTTTTTTTGAGAGAAGAAGTATGGACTCAGTGAATTTGAATTTGGACTAAATTGAATTTGACACATTAAATTATAAGTATGAGCAATGTGAACACATTCTGCACCATGCATTGGAGCAAATGAGATCGATGAAATTCAAATGTGGTCTTAAGCTGTAGAAACGGGTTGTTCAACGTTGATCATATGCAACAGAATACCAAGTATTCGTTATTTTTGTGTTGATCAGAAAGAAAAAGTTAAAGCAGTCCCAAGGAAATCAATAGGAATTAATTTACTCTGAAATTCAAATGGAGATCGACGTACGGCAATATTGAGTTAAGCTGGCATGTACGTCCGTACATGTGATGTTTATGTCTTCCACAACGTTTAATATTCGACCATACATTAATTCTCTCTTGATGTCTTTGCGGTAGTCTATAGCACACCAGACACATACAGAAGATATTAGAATTCAAGTTAATGATCAAGACGAACTTCTATATATTTCGATCAACGATCTTACTTAGGCATTTCTCATCTGCTGCGAGGAAACTTTATTTATTTCGTGAACAGAATATTATTAGTATCTAAACAGTCAAAGAAACCCGTTAGGTGGTATTAAGCTTCAGAGAAGGGGCATTGATACGCACGTAAAATTGGTATTCTTTGTTTAATTTGTGTTTAAAAAAAAAAAAAAAAAGAGTTGAGCAGACTAAGGAAATTACTTTGAATTTATGCTTGAAATTCAAAAGGAGATCAACACAACTGAGTTGAGGCATGTGCTTTTTATGTCTTCCTTAATATTTAACGTTCGACCTTCCTTCGACATTATGTTTGAAAAGTTTGAATTATTGTCGCCTGATTAATATTGTAGTCCATGTTCATGTAGCAGTGGAGGCGGGGGGGGGAGAGAGAGAGAGAGAAACACAGAGAGACAGAAGAGAAAGAGTCAAGGGACGTGTTTGAAGGTACACTTGTACGTGTAGAGGTGGTCAAAACGGTTGTTTCCATCGTGCCCTAATAAACAAAAAACACGGTGATATGTTGATTTCCAACTCTGATAAACTTTCTTTCTTGAAAATCAACTCAAAAAGTAGTAAGTTCAATTGAAATTGAAGATTCCCAAGACCAAAAATATTAAAAAAAATTTAAAAAGAAAACAACAGGAAATTATGTTAGCTAGGGTACGTGAATTTCGAGCCCCGGCCCTCTTCATATATATATATATGCATAAAGGCATGCAAACCATTACCTAAACAAAAAACAAACCCCAGAACAATTCACAATTCTCATTAACCAAACACCTATATTCCAAAGCAGCCAAGAGAAATTAACCATGAATCGCCCATCATCATTAGCCGCCATTAAATTCCAACGCCAATTACTTTCCCAGTACCACAGCCGAACCCAACTGACCAAACGAGTGACTAAGCCCTGTGATGTCTTCATTAACCACAGAGGGATTGACACAAAGCGAACAATAGCCACTTTGATGTACGATTATCTTCACCGTTTCAACCTGCGTCCTTTTCTAGACAACAAGACAATGAAGCCGGGAGACAAACTGTTTGAAAAGATTGACGGTGCAATACAAGGCTGTAAGGTTGGTGTTGCTGTTTTTTCGCCAAACTATTGCAAGTCATACTTCTGTCTTCACGAGCTCGCTCTTTTCATGGAGTCCAAGAAGAAGGTCATCCCTATTTTCTGCGACATTAAGCCATCCCAGCTTCGTGTTCCAAACGACGGAGTATGCACGGAGAAGGAGCTTCGGCGGTTTCGCTGGGCTATCGAAGAGGCTAAGCACACCGTTGGGCTTACGTTCGACTCCTCCAAGGGGTAATTATCATGTTTACACCACACTTGCTGCTCGATCGAATCATGCATATATATCTCCATTGTTAAGCAAAGTTTGCAGGAACTATATATTAATTAGTTGATTTAAACTCATCAAAACAAAACTTATATATATATATATGCATGCCAAATCCTTTTTTCTAATTGGTTAAGATACGATAACTCCATATTCCAAATTAAATAGCATGTACTTTTAAGCTTTCATACATTTGAATCATATGATATGCATGGTACAACTAAGAACAAAGTCCCAGTGAAATTGCACCAGAACAAGAACACTCAGATTTATCAGAAAAATAGAAAAGAGGATAATTATACGTCCTATTTGTAACCATAATAATTAAGTTTTGCAATAGCTTAATTCGCTGCTATTTTGATTTCTCTAGCTTAGAAAAACTTGGAATTCATCCAATATTAATTCTTTCTCTGTTGTGTCAATTCATATATACAGGAACTTCTCAGATGTTGTGACAAGTGCTTCAGAAATTGTGATCAACAGCTTGATAGAGCTTGAGGCTGAAGAGCATATGAAGCTTGGAAAATCTCCGCTCTACTAATAAAACAACATTTATGCCACTTGGATAACGAAGGAGATCGAGTCGAGAATGATCCTTCTTCATTATTAATATAACTTTGTTAATTAGTTCGATATTTGCATGATTAATTTCCTTAACTATTTGTTCATTACTTTATTCAAGTAAATTAATTGTTGTTTAAGATGTCTTTTTTTTTCTTTCTTTTTTGTTCTTTCTTCAGGGTCGTAACTCGATCAATAGAAATGAATTAAACAATAACCCACTATGCTATTCATTTCCGGATTTTTTTTGTTCTTGTGAGATCAGTTCTATATATATATATATAACTGTATGCATGTATCTATGTCTTTAACTCTGGAATCAGCAAAAGGGTACTGCTGCTATTAATTAGTGAATTGATTAAGACAATTCTGTTTCTTGACAGGATGCGAAACATTAAACATACCAATTCAACAAATAATTAATCGCCACATTTAATTGTATTCGCGCGGTTCGAATATTCACTTTAAAAAGAAGTAATGGATTACTTTAAATATTTAATGGGTCAAGATCGACTCATTAATTCATTAATAAAAAAACCATAAAGGCTACACAATAGCCTCTTCCCTTTCCAAAATCCCAAATCCATGGCCTTTTCTCTATGCTGAATAGCCACCTTAATTATTTATAATAAACAAATGGTAGAAATTCATACGCAAATTCCAAATTCATACGCCCAAAACATTTATAACTATATACATAAATTTTTGAAATTAAGATATCCAGATCATTTGAGCATATGAAATTTTGGACTCGTTAACGCAGGAATTTTCGGTGAATAAGGAAGTAATTCCTCTCAACTCGATGGGATTTAAAAAAAGGTACCTACTACTTTTTTAACGAGATATAAGTATTTCATTGATCAAAGGTTACGAGCTAGCATAAAGTTTTTACATCGCAAAGTATAAAGCTCTGCAAAATCATAGTTACATGCTATTATGTTATAACATAGTCATAGATACAAACAAAATTCTTTCAATAAAGTGCTATCTATCATTTTCATTTTTCCGTTAACACATTTAAAACAATAGTTAAAGAGCAGATTGCTCCGAACAGACTAGATCTAATACAAGAGTACGCAGCCAAATATCATAAAAATTTATTTAAATCGGCAGTGAGAGATAACCCCTCACACCGAACTATTCGGGCCGTAAGAGATAATTCATCGCACCTGACCAACCTTCATCCTCATAGATCGCCCATAAGGGTAGATTTAAAGAGAATAAAACTCTTAGGGTCTGTTTGGGTTTGCGGTTTCAAAAAGTGTAATTTAAAATAATGATTTTAAAATGTGGAATTTGAAAAAGTAATTTTTAAAAACGCAGTTAAGCGTTTTGCAAAATCGTAGTTTAGCATTTAAAATCGCAAATTAGCCTTTAAAATTTCGTGTTGTTTCAAAAAAACTCTCTTACCTACGATTTGAAAAAAACAAATTTTCTACGTTTTTAAATCACAATTTTGAAAAACACAGTTTTCAAACGATTTATATTCTACAATTTGAAACAGTAAATTAGTATTTGTTTACAACACCTACCGAAGAAAAAAATGCATGCATTAATGGTAGGCCCGCCAATTATAAGCCTCGTACAGATTGAAACAGTAAATATTGACTAAAAACAAGAGAGGCAATATTGATGGGCCTGGTGGGAGCCCTCAAATATCACATTATATATAAAAATATGTTTGGGCCCTCATTTTCCTCATTATAAAATTTAGGTTAAATATCACTTTTGCTTCTTGAAATATTATTTAAAGTTTACTTTTCCTAATTAATTTAATCCCTCTATTAATTTTTTTTAAAAAAAATATTAGTCTTCCAAGGCTTCAACAACCATACGACTAAAAAGCTAAAATGCCCATGACTCCGTACCCATTTTTATGACATGACACATAATTTAAAAATAAAAAATAAATTAAAAAAATTGGCCTAGTCAGTCTACGTACGAAGGAAAATTAAAGCTGCAGGCGGAAGAAGCTAATTGGGGCCGTTGATTCTTCCACATGTTATTTATAGCCCCATTGAAATCTGACCAAAACAATCACTGTTTAAACCAAGGGTTCTTCTTTATTCAATCAACAAGAAGCAACTATCTCATATATATGTATACCCAGAAAAAAAAAAGAAAAAAGAAAAAAGAAAAAGAGGAAATTAAGAAAATTATTCAACAGAATATCTAGCTAGCAGCGCGATAGCTTTTTGCCAGCGATCGAGCTCCAGTTTGAGCGCCGAACACGTACACTGCCGGCCACCTGGCACCAGTGGTGAAGGGACACACAGGATTTTGGTGCGCGCAACTGTTAGTATAGCTTAGTTAATAGGGCCAGTAAAGAAAAGAAGCGGAGTAGGGTAGATAGGAAGAGAAAGCGAAAGAAGGTGTGCCTCTCATAATCCGGTGAATGGCGTAGCCCATCACTTCAGCCATCTCTCCCGCGTATCTCATCACCATTGGCCGCAAATAAACTCCCCACAGCCCCACCACCGCCATCACTATCTCTACTCCGAAGGTCATGCCTACCGTACACCTCTTCTTTTCTCTCTTACATTTCCTCTCTCTCTCTCTCTCTCTCTCTCTCCACAATAATTCATGCCAATCTCTACTCAATCCTCTTTGTGGGTTACATTTTGGTCGAATAGGTTTGTGAGCAATCAAGGCTAGCTAGGGATGGTGGTAGTTTCTTGATCGTAGGCAACTAGGAAGGCGGATCTTGGGAAGGTAGAGTTAGATTTTTTTTATATAGGCTAGTGTTAGATTGTTAACATTCATGATAAAGGTCATCCACGATTCCACACCATTCCTTCAGCTTCCATTCCTACCTAACAATCTTCAACGGGGGGTGGGATGCACGTACGGTTACTTTTGTTCGGTTCATCATCCAATTAATATCTCTTCTTTTTTATAAAAAGAAAACTTCTGGTAACAGCTCCTAAATTTTTATCTTATTTCTAATTATCATCCTAAACTTTTAAAATTCTTAATTTAATATATTTATTTTTCAATTGTTTTTAATTTCATCATTTCATTAGAATTTTGCATTAAATCTTAATGAAAGAGTATCAAAATTTTCAAAACCCTCATTTATTTTTTTAGGAAAAAAAATTGTAAGGACTTTTAAGCATTGTCAGGATTTATTGACAAGATTTAAAAACAAATTTTAACAGATAAGTTAAATTGAAATATATATATATATATATATATATATATTAAAAGATGGATATGTTAAATTAAAAAATATTTAAATTTATAAAAATAATTACGAAAGCGATGATAATCCAAGAGAATTAAGTGAATTAATTACGAAAAAAGAACACCAAATTGTATAAGGGCCTTGATTCACAAACAACCCCACCATAACTATTGCACAACCCCAAGGCACATTGGGGCGGAGTTCACGCAATGGGTCCCATTTCATTGTGCCATGGAGTTGTGCAATAATTAGAGACTTTGGGGTGATGTTGTATTTTTAGCATTACTTACTGTATAATATCTAATTCATGGATGTCGCATCACTTAAAAGTATCCTTAGATATTTATGCAAAAGAATAGAGTATATAGCATAAATACTATTACCAACAGAATTGTCAGATTTGTTTCTGACTTTAGACGTAGGGGTGTCTTGTACCTCTCATTCTGTCTCTGTAATGCCTCGTGGCTTTTAGCAATGGAAGGAGCACATGCTTCTTTGTCCAAAAAGAAAAAAGAAAAAGAAGAAGACAACAGCAATCCAATATATGATGGAAGGGGCAAAGCTTGTGCATATGGCTCTGCCTAATTTTCTTATGCTGGGTCGGTAATATTATACTCCTAATGGCTTGTCATTTTCAAAAACATTAATTCAAATAGATGGATGATGATACGGAAGCTAAGTTACAAAAAAGAGCCGGGCACTTAATTAGTTTTGTCGGTCCAAATAATTCCTGAACCATGAGCTGAATTAGACATTTTAAGTTCTATTTGTTTCGATGTAAAATATTTTTAAAAAAATATTTTTTTTGTATTTTTTGATATTTGGTATGATCAAAAATGATAGTCTTATTTTCGGTTTAATAAAAAAAAAAAAATTATTTTTTAAAAATAGTTTTCGTTTTTAAGTTTTATAAATCATTTTTTAAGTTTGAACTTCTCATTTTTAAACTGTGCAAACTACCGCCAAAAGTCATTGGCCATTTTCTGTGGTGGCTCATTTTCCATACAAGCCAAACACTGAATAATATTTTCAGGAAATTTTATTTTTTTTTTTCCTAAAAGGGTGATTTTGTTCAAACTATTTTTCTATGAAAATCATTTTACATTAAAACAAATGAAGTATTAGTACTATCAAAAAGAAAAACTTCAATAAAAAAAATAAAATAAAAAAATCACATCCACGAGATGTAATATTTTCCTACATGCATTTTCACCCGTCCATGTAACATGACCATCCCTTATCTCCTTATCTTCTAATTTGTTTAGGAGTACCATGTGGCTAATGGCTACTTACGGATGTAAGCCGTAGGCGGTTCTTAGTTATTGGCTAAAACCAGTAATTGGCTTCGAAGTCCCTGGTTATTCAAAATTACCAACCGGCTTCGATAATCGAGTAACCAGTTAACCGACAGTTACCCAGTTACCCGGGTTATACTCGGTTATTCGGACCAGGTACTGAAAGCCTCGAAAAACCGCTTCCCCTTCCCGCTGAAATCCTGAAACCCATTCTTCTTTCTAATGCCGGTCCAAAACAAATAGGAGTTCTATCAATACGCCATCCACTCCATATCTTTCATAGTTTAGCAAGGTGCATAGCTGGCTTGTTACAGCATGTAAAGGTATCCAAAAAGATAGCTAAGTATTGTGGGCATCACAGTTCAAGGTACGTATGGCTGGCATACAACCTATGGGCAAAGAAAAACAACAAAAAAGGATGCCTAGTTTTGTACCATTAGTCCAATCTTAGACAAAGAGCAAGGAGGATATGAAGCATTGCTTGGTAGACCATGGCTCCAACCAGGGTCGTTCATGACTGGGCTACTAAAAAACAGTCTCAAGCAAGGAAAGACAGAAAATGGTTGTGAAAAGAAGATAACAAAGGAAATGAAAGAATGAAGGCTGAAGCGATGAAAGCTTGCAATGGATGGAAGAATCCAGAAATGCATGCGGCAGTAGCAAGGCAGTCGGGTGGGATCTCGATGACCACGTGGCTGATGGAGATAAGTTGGAGAGATAATGACTTACAGCTGTTTATAGCTGTTGTTCACTAAACTGTGCGTGGGCTCGCCTGGAAGCTTGGAATTCGATCTGGGCCGATTTGTAACATTTGTTTGGGTTGTTTTTTTTTAGTTTGGGATTTAAATAGCCTTTTGGTATATGTATATATATATATATACATCCAGTTTTCCGTTTATAACCGGAATTTTGAAAAGGCTAAAATCGATAATTAGCTCCGGGTAGCCGATTACCGGTTATTTATAACCAGTTTTTTGGTTTCCCAGTTACCGTTTACCTGTTGGTACCTGGTTACGGGTAACCAGCCGGTGAGTAGTAGTGTTGGTGAGGAAATCTATAAACCATGCAGCAGAAAGCTTGGGTGTGCGCTTCATCGTTTGGCGATCAATGTAGTGAAGGCCGAACGTTATGGTGTAGCCATCTGCCCATCCAAAGTACTTGTCCATCAAAGACCATATGAAATATCCACGAACATCACCTCCATTCCTGTCAAAACATAACCCTACCTAAAATATCATTGGGACAAATAAAGAAGAAAGTAGGTCCTTATAGAAAAAGATAAATTTAATCGTTTAATCAATATTTTAATAGTTCTCTTTACGTATGGGTTAAAACTCATTTTTAATAGGCGATGCCCAACACGTGAAATATTTAATTGAAATAGGAGGGTAAATAACGGAGTCAAGATTCAAACTCAAGACCTTTGGCTTTGATACCACGGTAAATCACCACTCATTTTAAAGGCATAAGCTGATAAAAAGAAGTAAATTTAATCATTTAATTAATACTTTAACACTTGGTTTAGCAAGTCCCCCACCTTATTGCTCGGGCCAAACCAAATAGGTACTCCTTGTGAAACTTTATTTGGTTTGTATGTTCGAGTAACTCTTCCCTTTGTTGCGCCGGCAGGGGACAAAATCCTGAACACACAGTCCAAGACTAACTTATATATGAACTTTTAAGTGCATGTGTTTATGACGTGATTGTAAAAATTAACAAGAAAAATTTGAAGTAGTCACCGTTTTCAATGACAAACATGGGCTTGTTATTGTATCTTTTCTTAATGTAGTCAAAGATTTTCCAGTCTGTTAGAGAAACAATTAAGCAATTAACCTTATGAACCATTGCCAAACCACACCAAAAAAAAAAAAAAAAAAAAAAAAAAAAAAACAGACCAGCTCTCCTATTGAAACGCCATCAGAATGGGTGAATCCTTCACATACAGAGTTGAATAGTGATAGATGCCAATAAAGTTGACACTGCCTTGTACAAGTTCTCTTTGTCTACGGGAGAACCATGGCAATTCACTTCCATGAATTTGGCGCATTTCGTGAGGGTAATAACCAAATACCAAGGGATCTAGTGTCCTGCTTTTAAGGCAATGAAATGAGACCACTGTTAGGACTGATGTCCAAAAACCCAATTGCATTAATGTTTCTCTTCTATAAATTGTATAATATTGAACAGTAGACATATATATTATTGCTTTACATGCACATATATATTTGAATATTTCATATGATATACATTTAAGGTCACAAGTTACATTGAATTTGACTAATGTGTGAGTAATGAGATTATCGCATAAAAGATTATAGTCATATGTTATTTTAATTTATAAAAGATTGTTCATAGTCATAAATGGAACTGAAAAATCCATCTAAACTATAACATGTCAACCTTAATAATCTATCTTGATTAGGATAAACAAGAAGTGTTTTGGGTTGATATGTTGGTGTAAGGGCAAGGTAGTGCAATACACCGAACGAACTATGTAGCGCCCCAGATTTTAAAACATATTAATATTTTGAGTAAAGATGGAAAATAATTATTTTGACACTTTATTATTTAGTATAATAAATACTATGTCTATTAAACTTCGTAATAAAATGTTTTCATTTATGAAACGAACTAGACTCAAAACGGGTTTAAAATGTTACTCTAATGATTTATTAAATTGATAAAGACCTAGTGTAAAAGAATTACCTACTAAATAATTTAATCTACACCGAATGCTTTATTTTTCATAAACTAATCAAATCTATTCACATCCCCATCTTTGAAATACAACTCATTCATACACTACGGTAGTAATGATTCCATCCACTCATCACCCTCACATTTTTAAAATCCAACTTATTCTCCACTTTGATTTTAATATGCCTCCCTCATCATTTTGCCTCTTATTCTAAATATTTTATTACCCTCTTTTCTTCAACAACTTCCTTATTCTCGACTTCTTTCCATTCTCCCACCAACCTCTCCAGCTCCTACACTCATTACAGCCATTTACTCTCCAGCTCATGCACTCATTTTAGCCATTCACAATTGCTGCCTAAGCCTTTTCGGGCCTTTATAACTGACTGCCTCTCTTCAGAAAAGACTGGCACCTCTTGAGTACTAAGCTCTTCCTTCTTCCTTATTTTCTCCTTTCTCCTTCTTTTCTATTCTGCTTCTTCTCTATTCCTTTTTGTTACTCAAAACAGAGAGTGAGATGAAAGATAAGAGATCGAGAGGGAGAGATCCGGCCGATTCGTGAAGCCCAAAACCCAGCAGTAACCCAGCCCATAATCCATTCAACCCAAAGCCCACGAGCCAAACCTAGAACACTCAAGCCCATTCAGCAAGCCCGAGATCCATAAGCCCGAGACCCATCAACCCGGAACCCCGACCCGCCGGCGACCCGCCGCCGGCAGTTTCTCCGGCGACTTCTCCGGCCGCTTTCCGGCGACTTTTCCGGTCACTTTTCCGGCGACTTTCCGGCTATTTTCCCCGGCGACCAAACTCACCGTTTCGCTGGATTTTCGAGTGGAAATCCTTAATGTGAGTTTCTAAGTTTTTAATTAGCCTAAAAGTATATATTTTCATAAAATCAAGTAACTAGTATATTAGAATATAACTTTAATAATTATAGAATTGAATATTCTAATTATAACTTATTTATGTATATTATATTTTGAAAAATATATATATACTCTAAAGTATTGATTATGTTTGATTATTGATAATTAATGAGTGATGTTGTTTAAACTAAGGGCTTGATTAATTATAAAACTCTAGAATTAAAGAACGATTTCATGAGTTTAATCATGTAATGCATTGTTTTAGAAGTTGAGTATTATGGAAATTGAGCATGCTGTATTATTATGATTTCTCAAATATATTGGTTGAAATAATTGTTAATATGTTTTGTTAATTGGTTTGGTAATTGGATTGATGTTCCCTAAAAGTGATTAGGTTTTGTTAGAAAAATACATAGGTTTCTTGTTGGTTGATTTCTCTATGCTATAGAGAATGATATTAAGAATTTTAGATTGTACTCGAGTGATTACTTGAGACCTAGATTAGATGTTATTCCAAAGTATTGATTTGCTAATTGATTAAGTAAATATTAAGTTTTAACCATGTTGAGTGTTCATAAATGTAAGTGATTTTCCAATTAATAGATGATCGCTTCTATGTATGTGTCTATGTATAAAAATAGAATTCATGTTGAGGCATGAGTTTCTAGAAAGTAATGATATTGACCTTGTATGCACATGTATATGTGTTTGATGCAGATGATGAATTGAGACAGCACAAAAAGGACTGTAAGTATTTTTATACTTACTGAGGGTAGCACTGGATTTCAGTAATGTTGTGTTTATGTTTTATTTTAATTGGATGCGTGTGACTGATTATTGCATACTGTTAATAATCAACCTATTAATATTGGGCGCGACGTCTCCCAAAGGTTCATGATAGAGTTGAACCGGAAACAATAATAATCATATTGATTGGGACGGCTTTCAAAGTACTAGAGGAGGGAGGTCTCCGATAGTGCGAAAACAAGTTAATTAAAATGTAATGTAGAGGGGACGGCCTCGAGAAACACGATTAAACGGGGGGACGTGCCCTTACAAGAGAGGAGTGTAATCACTATATAAACTGTTAAACTTTGCATGAAAAACTATCACCTCATCATTATGTCATATCTGTTCCTTAAAATAACGCATAAATCATGATGTTGTTGAAAGACAGTTAGCTCACTCATGGAACTATGGGATTGTGGCGGTAACCACCTTCTCATAGATGTTTGCGCAGGTACTGAAGATTATGGAATGGATTAACTGCTAGCTTAAGAGATTTATAGCTGTGTAGTTAGGATTTTAGTATTTTGTACTCATAGATGTTTGTACTATTTGCTTGTAATATGTCTAGACATTTACTTGTAATTAATAAGTTCCATGCAGGCTTTAGTGTCATATGTGACACATGTTTCATTGTAAATAGTGTAAAGATTTTTAATGTATTTTCTAGAAGATGTCAGTTAAAGCTCTGAATATATCGTAAGGGAGTTGTCCCTATCGGTGATGTTTAAAAAAAAAAGATATTCGTATTTTTCCGCTGCTAGATTTTATCAACTCTGAATGGTTAACGATACGTAATTATCCAGATATAATTACTTACGCTTTTTTGTAAAAAGCGGGTCGTTACAAACTACGTGAGTCATTATTCTTTTAACACTATGATTAAGAATGATGTATGTGCACGACAACTTATAACAATTACTCTAAATTCTAAGAAAATTGTCAACTTAGATGTAAAGTGTAAGTCACTTTGATGTACAAGAATGAGATTAAATTATTGGTCAACACTTTTGTGCATTAGGTGATCGCATGTAGTATTGTGGGAACACGTTCTTCAAGAAAGAATCTAAATCCTTTGCCATGAAACAAAGTGATTAGAAATATTCCCCTTGATGTAGATTTAATGGGATTGATTATCTTAAAACTTGGGCCTGAGTGTTTCAGTAGTGTTTACTGAAACTTTGTTTTGTACAAGCTGAGATGAAAAACTCACATGGTACAAAAAGTTAGGATATATCATGTAATTAAATCAGGTGTATCAAGGAAATGAGGTAATAAACTAAATAACAGTGTATTGACTTTAATTGGTTCGACGACAGAATGATTTCATGGAGAGGTAATATGTAATAAATAACTATGTTGCAAGGCTTGATTCATTAATTTGAAAATGCATATTAGAGTGCAGTCACATTTGTTTAGTGAAATCACTTGTGATTAAATAGGGTCGTGTGATATTGTCACAGACTTATTTGAAGTTAATTATATTTTTTTTTTCCTTTAGGTCCCCTTTTGATATGATGTAAATTAACCATATGCTATATGTCTCGGTTATGTATTTATTTATTTGAATTTTTTTATTTGATAAAACATGGGCCAAAAGAATACGATTCCTAAGTGACTCATTACTTAAAGATGATTGTGCCTAAGAATTAATTTCTTATGGGCTTAATGAATTAACTAACTATGGGCTTAAGAAATTAATTTCCTATGAGCTTAAGTATTTAAGAGCTACAGGCTATTGGAATTAATTTCAAAAGGCTTAAGAAGAGATTAAGGAGCATTGGGCCTAAGGGATAAAACTTAAGCCCATGCTGAAAAATTAGTAACAATTGAGTTAGGATTAAAATCCTAGTCATAACTGCATGAGATGTAGGGGTGTGCAGATCCCACCTGTACCCACGAACCCGCCCCGCCCTGCACCAACCCACCCCACCAATAACAGATATAAGACATTTCTAGAAAAGTGTGAACCCTAAATATGCCAACCCCGTGATTTATGGGGCGGATTGCGGTATTAAATTTTTTCCCACCCGCACACCCGCCCCGCCCCGTATCCCTTTATACTCATACCATCAAATTTTTCCCAAAAAAATTATAAGAGTCACGACTAGGGGTGTGCCTTTGATTTCGTCAAATTTTTTCCAAAAAATTATAAGAGTCACGAATTGCCCAGATTGTGTACCTTTGATTTCATTCAATACAGTTCTGTACTATCCATTTCATCTCTATTCTTATTTCATTCTCATATACGATTACATCTCTACATTCTCACATACACATACCCATTCAATTTACAATCACAGAAAAGAATAAAAAAAAAATCTTTACAGTTGGGTTTTGAACTGAGTTAGCAAGATTGTGAATTATTTTTCTAGTTTTGGGCCCAGGAAAAAAAAAGAAGAAATACCCGAACCTGCATGAACCCGTCCCGATCCGTACTACCCAAGGCCCAGCGGGTTGACCATTCACTATGTGAGTTACAGATCTCGATTTTCAAACCCGTTCACTGTTGGGTGGGTTGTGGGAAACATGCAAATCCGGCCCACCCTTAATGAGATGGACGTGTGGTGCATGAGCAAGGGGAATGTTTCACTCCTACTAAGCCTTGCACCCTACTAGGAAGGAAGAGGAATTTCATTTATCCTATGATTCATATCCTATCTATGCTACCTAGATAGTAGGGATTGAAATTATGGTTCTCATATGACTCCAATCATATCTATGCTACAACTCTTTCTTATCTCTTAACCCTATCATGAGTATAAATCCTAGTCTATAAATACAGGGTATTAAGAGAGGTTGAGTAAGGAACATGAATTTTCACCATTGAAGATGCAATGAGCAAATCAACCAAAGTCAACTGGCTCTAGTAGAGTAGGAGATACCGATTTCGATTATAAATGTTAGTTTAATTAATCTATCCTTATTTATTTTGAAGAAATTTTTTCGGGGATTGGTATTCCGCTGCGCATGCTTTGATTAGCGCATGATCATCAACAACCACTTACAACAATGTCAATGGTAAAACAACGGACATATTGCACAATTTAAACTCGAGGGTTTAAATTATATTTCTTGGCTCTATAGTCGGTCAAGTAAATTTGGGAACAAAATTTTGCCCCTACATAAAGAAAAAGGAGAAAAAATATATATTAAGCTATCTTTGATGTTACAACCTTGTTTGTGAATGAATTGGTTATTCAATCCATAGCTATGTTTCTTGTCGACTGTTGGAACTACATATATTAAGTTATTTCAAACTGCGTCGTATCTTGTGCAACACCGAAGATTTTATCGACAAATTCGGTTAGTTGATACGTATCCATGCCTCCTGATCGACTTCTTTTACTAGCTTTATTAAACGACGGTAGGGGTGGTAATTCTTGTGTTCGTTTTAAATTCGATGCATAAGTATAAGACTATATATTTAGGTTAATCCTAATTTAACCTTTTTAATTAAACGGGTAAGATCCCTTAACCTTAACCCACTAATTTCGTATTAGGTTCATGTAAAAAATTATCAGCTCTAAATATCGCATGTCGGGTTCGAGTCGTATCGAAACATTAATTAGATCCCACAATCATAACTTTTTACCTTATAACCCGTCAATTTTATATTGAATTTATTAATAATGTAAAAAATGTCAACCATAGGTGACAGTGCCATGTACTGATCTTTGTAGGCCAGATTTTTGAGCTTGATGAATTGGGAGATTATACCCGTACGGACCTTTATGATATTTTTTACTGATTTCATATTTTAATTTTAATTAATAACATTTTTGTACAAAAGTTAAGAGATCAAATCAAGACGTCGTATCCTGGTCCGGGGAAGAAACAAATGAGTCATATTCGAAAGGAGCCCCATCAAAATTCAATTCCAAATCCATGATTCCATGAACGTCCATCAATTAGCATGCGCAGGAAGTCTTCCACCAGCGACAATGGTGTCCGCTTCAGGACCGTACAGAAATTAATGTCACAATTATTACAATTATAGTTATTAATTATTTGAATAATTTGATGATATTGATAGTAATTGATTCTTAGAGGAGATTCGCACAATGATTTGTCGCAAGAGAAAACTTACGATTAACTTAGTGTTTCGAATTATTGGCTTATTTGACTTAAAAGTATTAAATTTTAAAACGTCTTAAATTAAGGTATTTAATTTTTCAAGCGTCTCTATTATAGGTACTTTGTTAGGATTTGCTATTAAATTCTGTCAAAAATTTTAAAATACTCATTAATTTTTTAGGAAAAAAAAAAAAAGAAAAAAAGTTGCTAGGATTTAGGTATTTGTCAGAATTTAACGAAATTTGCAAAAATACTCATGTCTGAATCTTTGAAAATTTTTATAAAGTTTTTTTTTAAAAATAAACACGGGGGTATTTTGAAAATTTTGGTAGGATTTAACGAAAAATTCTAACGGAGTACCTATGATTGAGACGTCTTGAAGATTGGATACCATAATTTAAGATGTTTTGAAGTTCAGTACCCTTAAATCAAATAAGACGATAGTAATTCGGTACTATTAAGTAAAGTTATTCCGAAAACCTTATAATATTTGCATAAAGAGCTTGTCTAAAAACCTATAATATAGAGTACTGAGATGGCATACATATACGTAACACATCAAAGCATAATTATAGTTTATAGAAAGATATTAAGAACAAAATTAATTAAAGATGGGTATGCCAAAACTCAGAGAAGGGGGGGATTCCTTGGTTGCGAAAAATCTGCATCTTTGTAATATTATTCTTAGGGGAAACTTCACAAAAGGGTATCAAACTATAGCGCTTTTTCACTTAAGGGTATCGATGTAGCAAAATGTTCAATTGATTGTATGCATTTATCAAAACTATTCAATGTCAGGTATTCCGTCGACCTCCGTTCTAAATCGATAACAGAACCCACAACACGTGTGTTTCATGTGATTTTGAAGGGGCGAAGTACCCGTTTTGCCCCTCATTTAAACAAAGAAAGGACTTGTCATTTTCCCTGTGATTTTCTTGGCAGCCAACCAGTGCGTTGAAGGTTCAAATTCTTGTTTTAGTTTCTGATTTTGGATGAACAACAATCACAATCACAACAACAACAACACAAACCAGGCGAACCTAAATCCATCGACCTTTTTTGCCCAATCTTTTAATTGCAAGATAACACCAATCGTGATGATTTTATTATCCTCTTCGTGTATGTGGGGCATATGTATATATACCTGCTTTCGGGATGACGATGAGAGGACGCTGATTGCTGGGTTTCTCTTCAAGCCAAGGGATAAGGATGGTGATGAGTCAGGATGATCTTAACCCAAAAACTCACGGAATTAAATGCCCACATCTCACCTTGAAACAGTTGACAAATGCCTCTACCAATCATTTCATTTCAGAGCAAAATCAATTGGATCACCAATTTAAATTTCCACACATTTTCACGAATTCCAGCTAATTAAAAAACTCAAAAATCTATTTTATAAAAGCTAAAACAGAGGAAGATCAGAGCTACTTGAGCAAGCGACGAAACACCGGAGGTCCAGTCCGGTGCTTTAATCGGCTCTGCTCAACGCTTTAATCGGTTCTGCTCAGCACTTTAATCGCGGTCGCCTTCTTCGGGAGCTACTTGAGCAAGCGACAATCGGAGATCGGAGTCGTTGGCCGGAGGTTTTGACAACAAAAATCCCTAATAAACCACTACCCATTTCCTAAACGGCAAAATCTCTAATCCTTAAACGGCCCAAAAAAAAAAAAAAAAAAAAAAAAAAACCCAGATATTTTGACGGCAAAAATCATGATCACAATCGATTCCATGAAGACGGCAAAAATCCCTTGTAAGTTGTAAGGAAGGATCCCGCGATTTTGAACTCACTTCCATAGAATCCGTTGTGCTTGACGTTAATGGGATTGGTTTTTCTGTATTGAGTGACTTTCCTTATCTGTTATAGCCATCGCCTGAGGAGCAATTTCATTCTGGTGGTGAACAGAAGGATTCAGGGATGGCGGACAAGAATCACGTTTCCCTTCCAAAAAGTCAAGACCTTTTGACAGCAAAATCCCTAATCACGGTATGTTTTGTTCAGTTTTTTTTTTTTTTTTTTAGATGATCATTTTTTAATAGATTAATAAAAGATTAATGAATATATTTTTTAATAGATTTAAATGAATATTGTTTTAATAGAGGGGCATAATGGGAAGATTTGCTTAAAAAATCACATGAAACACACGTGTTGTGGGTTCTGTTATCGATTTAGAACGGAGGCTGACGGAATACCTGACATTGAATAGTTTTGATAAATGCATACACTCAATTAAACATTTTGCTACATCGGTACCTTTAATTGAAAAAGCGCTATAGTTTGATACCCTTTTGTGAAGTTTCCCTTATTCTTATCAATTTTGACCGAGATAAGCAGTACTTACCCGCCCACTTCAAATGCCAATTCCCTATCAGCAGCTTCCCGATCCGATACTTCATCTGTAAGCAGCTCATACATATCTGCATTTACAAGTTACAACGATCCCAATAGACCCACCTTGTCTTCGCTGCAACATAATTCATCTTCCTAATTAAAACTCTATCAACCTTACTTAACATCATGCATAGATAAGATTTTTCAGATCATTTAATAGTACATATGTTGTCATGGTTTCATGCTCCCCAATAGAATACCTGAAAATGGTTGCGGTATATATATATATATCAATAGCTAGCCATGGCATGAGATCGATAACAAGATGTTGGAATTGCCTACAGAACAGTTTCAT
Organism: Alnus glutinosa; assembly: GCF_958979055.1. Classification (NCBI taxonomy): domain Eukaryota; kingdom Viridiplantae; phylum Streptophyta; class Magnoliopsida; order Fagales; family Betulaceae; genus Alnus; species Alnus glutinosa. The sequence continues at coordinate 24,079,001 of NC_084893.1, forward strand.
ATATTTTATAATTAATTCATTTAATCCCAAAACTTAATGATATGGGTGAACTTTTTTCAAATTTTTAATATGAGGTTAGATTGCAAAGAATTAAAAGTCGGATACACTAAATTGAAAGTTTTTTTTTTTTTTTTTTTTTGAACTTTGGGAGGATCGCAAAAATAATGAAAAAGTTCAAGGAAATTAAGTGAAATTTCTCCGGTATTTTTATATAATTTTTGTCATATATTTGAAAGAAAAATGAGAGAAGAATGACTACGGGCATTAAATTTAAAACTTCGAAAACTCGGGTATTCAAATTGGCCAAATTACAAACTAAGGATTCAAACTATAATGATTTGAGTATGAAAATACTATTGATATGGATATTTAGAGAAATATGGATTGAAGATGATGGATTGATGATAGAAAATACTGGATAAACTTATATTGAAATGATAAGAGCAAATTCAAGATTGCTCAATCTCAAGGAATTTCTAGTAATAAACTTCTGACAATTCTTTTCTTCATATTCTCTGTCGATTGGTTACAATCTGCCAAGCTGATCTTCTAAAGCCTGCTACTATCGTCACTTCATCACATGTTTTCTCCATATCTCCTCCCTAGTCAACTCTTTCTCTGACTTACAATGAGCTAAGCTCAACACCTTAACAAAATTACAATGTAAAAAGGCCTATCAAAACTAAATTATATACAAGAAAAGCCTATTAGATAAAAGGCTCTCTCACACACACACACACACCTAATTAACCCATAAAAACCCCACTACATAACCTAATTAACCCATAAAAAGCCAAAAAAACATTTGCTACCATTTATCAAATAGAAAAATAAACTTCTTGTGCCAACATATATAATTGTGTTGCAAGACTCAGCTAGAGAAGGTTGAGAATTTCGGTTCATCAATTTTCATGTTTAATTAGCCAATGAGGAGATGTGAGATGCATGTTCAGCAAAGGCAGGATTTTTATCTTGAAACTTCTTTTGTGCTATTTGAAAGATTTAGGATAAGAACTGGTTTGATTAACTTACCAAAACCAGTGCAGTGTCTTGTATTTATAAAGTCATTTACAGGAGTAAGGAGTGATTGTACTAGGTTTACAGAAACAGAAAAATCAAAGAATGCAGAAAAGGGAAACGCTACGACTAGAGTGTGTGCTGTGTTAATGAGCAGAAAGTGATCCGGGAAACATGGAGCTTCAGCTTGTAGCAGGAATCCAGGTGACTAGGCTGCTGCATGCTCCTGTTGTCAGCTGCTGTGAGAGAGCAAGTCAGGAAAGAGGAAAGAGGCTTGTGCTGAGTTTGAGGAGCAGATCCGGAAGACATGGAGCAGGAATCCAGGGGAAGGGAGGCTGCAGGCTGCTGGTCTGACAAGTAGCTGTTGCTGTAAGAAGGCTCTCCTTTGCTGATTTTCAAGCTAATGTTGAGGTGCTGATTATATCCTCTAACATGATTTTGATTCTCATCATCATCATTTTTTATTATTTTTTATTTTATTTTATTTTTGTGAAATGACTTGGGTCTTTAAACTGTACCTCAAAAGCCAAACATAAGGGCAACTATGGACCAAGAAAAGAGCCACTAAAGGAGTAGAAAGAAAAGCATGGGCATTTTAATTGTACCACAAGGCTAGGATTGGGCCAACTATGGGCTAAAAGAAAATAGGCTTGAGTTTTTGGACATTACCATAAAGCCTATAAATAGAAAAGAAAGGCCCGGGTATTTTAATGGTACCACAAGGCCGAAGATTGGGCCAACTATGGGCCAAAAGAAAAGAGCCCAATGGCTTAAAAATTGACTTGAATTTTTCAACATTACCTCAAGCAAGAAATTTGGGAGCCAACTATGGGCCAAAAAGTTGAATGAGCTTGGGCTTTTAAACATTTGCCACAAGTTAGAAATTAGGCCAACAATGAGCCAAAGAGAAGAGGGCCAACTGTGGCCAAAATGATACCTCATTTTTTTTTTTTTCTTTCTCTTCTAGACTTATAGCATCCGTTTATTTTTTTTTTTCTGATAAGCTTCTGTCATCTTCTGATGCTTCTGGACCAAAACAAAAACAAAGAAAAGTCTAGCATCTTCTATACACGGTAGACAGTACAAAGCAAAAGAAAAAGGTGTACACTGTACAGGCAAGGCTGTGGTGCACCGACTGTAGACAGGAAACAGAGCAAAGGAAAGAAAACCGCAACTTTGACTAAGGCAGTGGGAGATGTGGGATAGTGAGGAGGCTCACGTGTAGAAAAATTTGAGAGTGAGAAATGTTTCTAGGAGACTTGTGTGCTAGGAGGTGCTGGGAACGACTGGGAGACGTGAGGTGGGAAACGTGGCAGAGATCATGGATTCGTGGGGTATTTTTTTTTTTTTTTTTGTAGGCATCTTCTTCTAAGAAGAAAACTAAGATGGGAAAGTATTTGAGAGGTCAAATAAGAAGAGACCAGGCGTGTCTCCAGGAGATCATTCTGGAGGGAAGGCAAGACAAGGTGTTGGAAACAAGATGAAACAGTACAAAACAGGGAATCCAGAGAGACGGGTCTAAGATTAAGACTTTGCACACCAAAAGAGATGGGTTTATTTTTGGCTCTGGGGAGGAAGAGTGGCTGTGGTGAGCTTCTGGATTCTTTTAGGGTATGATTTGGGTGGAGAAACAGAGGTGAATCTAAGCACGAGGCAAGTGGAGGTGCAGAACCAGGTTATGGGTGAGACGTGTTTAATGAAAGGGCTGAAAGAGAGCAAAGAGTTAAAAAAGCTCTTGTAGAGCTTCCTCAAGGCACTGCCCGTGTGAGCTGTGTGAGCTATGCTCACACGGGCTGTGCTGCAGCCAAAGGAAGAAGAGAAACAAGATCGTAAGGCGTTAGCCAACAAGCTCTGATACCATGAAAGATTTAGGATAAGAACTGGTTTGGTTAACTTACCAAAACCAGTGCAGTGTCTTGTATTTATAAAGTCATTTACAGGAGTAAGGAGTGATTGTACTAGGTTTACAGAAACAGAAAAATCAAAGAATGCAGAAAAGGGAAACGCTACGACTAGAGTGTGTGCTGTGTTAATGAGCAGAAAGTGATCCGGGAAACATGGAGCTTCAGCTTGTAGCAGGAATCCAGGTGACTAGGCTGCTGCATGCTCCTGTTGTCAGCTGCTGTGAGAGAGCAAGTCAGGAAAGAGGAAAGAGGCTTGTGCTGAGTTTGAGGAGCAGATCCGGAAGACATGGAGCAGGAATCCAGGGGAAGGGAGGCTGCAGGCTGCTGGTCTGACAAGTAGCTGTTGCTGTAAGAAGGCTCTCCTTTGCTGATTTTCAAGCTAATGTTGAGGTGCTGATTTTATCCTCTAACACTATTCAATAAGAGAATGATACATCAGCGTAGAATACCAAATATAATAAACTCAAAAACACTGATTTTTTTTTTTTTCTTCCTATTATCTTTGCTTCATCCACAAAATCTCTAATCCTCCTTTAAGACTACGGAAAGCCACCACCCCCTCCTCCGCCGAACGCCACCACTCCCGTTCCTCCGCCGGATGCCACCGCGAAAAACAACTCATTTCCTAGCCTCCCATCCGTGCAGACTTTCACGAGCAAAAGAAGAGATGATTTCTCAGTATATACTAAAGAGGAAAGGGTACGTGAGAAACCCAATGAATCTCCGTTTCAAATTCTGCTGCATCGATCCCACGAGTTCTTTGGTTCATTGGTTCCTCAGGCCAAATGGGAAAAAAAATTGAGTTGTACGTATATAAACAACTTCTAATTATGCTTTCATTGTATCGTTCTTGTAAGCTTACACTTGGAAATGAAGAGATCGAGTAGCTGTGTAATTCATGTACTACACAATTTCAAAAGCTCGGAATTCGGGCAATCCTTCAAAGCCAAATTTGAGAGAAGTGAGAGAAAGTACAGTGAACTTGAAGCAAGACTTAAAAAAATATGAAAACTAAAAAAGAAAAACAAATCTGAAGTTGAATACATGCAAAGAGGTTTTCAAGAGGTATTCCGTTATCTTGAAATACAATTGCTATTAGGAGCTTGCAGTATATAAAAGGGAAGAATGTGAAAGTTATTGCTATAAAACTTTGCTTTGCTGCAGCAACATATAATTTGTGGTTACATAGAAATGCATTGTTCCATGGCCGGTCTCCTAAGTAGAAGAAGGTTTACTGTCCAAGATTAGATGGGAAAATTAAAGTTAGATTGTTAGCCAAGTTTCCTTCTAAATAGATTTGTTTGTCTATTAAGGGATGATCTGGCTTTCTGTTGTTATGTACGTGTTCATAGTTTTGGTTTGCTAGGAGGGCTTTGTTTCTTATTTCTTGAAGTTTTTTCCTTTATTTGGTGTTTGAGGAATTTGTTTTAGCTTCTGTTGAAACCATGATTCCAGTGTTTACTGAAGAGTTGTACTGGTTTTGAGTTTGGTTTATAAAGTTTTAATTCAAAAAAAAAAAAAAAAAAAAACAAAGGAAACCAACAATCAATTACAATCACATTGGAGAGAAAGTGACTATGGGCTCGTCTGGTACTCAAAATGACTATTTCATTAGTAAAGTGAATAGCTATTACCGGGAATGGAAGAATGTAGAATCTATTTCTATTCTTTGGTTTGATTGTAACGCTGGAATAAAATATCAAATATGTGCGCCGGTCACTGGTGAATGAAATTATATTATAACTAAATTTCCTAAAAAAACCCTTATAATACAAATATAATTTACATTCTTAAAAACTTTTTTTTATTATTATTTTTGAAACTTGTTTATGCTATAACTTCTTTTTTTTTTTTATTTTTTTGTAATTCTCTCAAGTTAGTGGCATTTTTTTTTTTGAAGAATCTGCGTCTCATATATATAGCAATCTAGTAGTTCGTTTTTCATCGAGAAATTTCCGATATAATATAGTCAATGAACTTTTCTTTCCAGAAGAAGCAAAAATACTCTGTAATTATACATATAGAAAAACACATGGAAAATTAAAGCATGGATCAAGCTAACACCAAAGAAATTGCTCTGAATGATAATGAAAAAAAAACAAAAAAAAACTGATTCCGTTTAAGACTTAATTATATTCGTATAAAATAAAAATAATTTTTTTCCTTAATCTCTGAAATTGAAAGATGGTCCAATACTGCGTACCACCAAAAGGGTGTAGAATTGGAAAATTGATCGCCAAATCAGTAATCAGTAATCCTTAGAGAAAGTTGAAAATTTTTGGAGAAAAATCAGAGAAATTTGGATGAAAGGAAGAACTAGTTGGGATGGGTTTCGGAATAGTCATGATGAGAGATAGAAACAGAGAGGGAGGTTAGAGAGAGGATATTGTGCAGAGAAAGATACATGGGTTGACGAAGACAGTCCGTCGTCTGTGACTCTGTCTTCCTTTTCTTTTCTTAGCCGTCGGGTGTCTCGGGGTTCGGGGCTTTTGTGGGCTGTTGTGGGAAGACAATCGATTAATTTATTCCCACAGGACCTTTTGTAGGGGAATGCCTATTCCTTCTCGTAAGGAAATGATTTTTTTTTTTTTTTTAATAGGAAAACTGATATTCATTAATACTCCGTTTGTTTCGGTGTAAAATGATTTTGACATTTTACTGTGTTTGGTAGGAGTAAAAATAATGGTCAACAGAAATCATTTTTAGTTTGACCGTAAAAGTTTCTTTAATTTTTGAAAATCATTTTCTGAAATTAAACTCTTCTTCCTTTCACGCATGTTTGATATCCGATTGTCGGAATTTAGCAATTGTCGGTTGTCGGAATCCAGCAACATCCAGTCGCCAAAATCCTGCCGGCGTCAGAATCCAGCGACATCCGGCCATTGTAGCCTGAATAGCCGGTTCCTGTGGGGCCACGGGCTGTCGGTTGGTCTGGCTTCCAGAACGTGTGTTCATCACCATGCTGGATCTTCTTTTTCTTCTATGAGGAACGAATAATCGTTTCCCACAGACGGCGCCAAACTGTTGGTACAGTTTCCGGTATGGTGTGAATCTGCACGTTCCTTTGATGTTCTTCACGCTTCTCAATAACTCTGCAAAACAACAAAACCTAGGGACCCTTCCGGGGGTCCCGCTCCGATGCCTAAGTTAGCTTCTGTGAGAAAATAATGCTCTATGCATAAAATTGAGTCTTCGTTTATACCTGGGGTATGAGCCTATTTATAGGCATAGAGGTGGAGTCAAACCTGGATTAGGACTCCTGCTCCTTGTTGATCTAGAACTGCTGTCCGAGTTCTAATTGGACTTCAATCCTTTACTAGACTTCTAATTGAGTATCTTCTTAGACTTCTGATCTGATATCTTCTTAGACTTCTGATAATGATAATTATTCTTATCTGATCATTATTCTTATCTGTTTGGACCTTATTAGACTTTTGAATCTCCTCTTTGGATCGGGTTGAGTGGGATTTATCCCCAACAGTTACCCCCCAATTCCCTTATCCAAAGCTTGCTTGAATAATGGGAATTCCATGTCTAAGGAAACCCGATCTTTGTCTCCTTCTGAAAACCTGCTAACCTGCAAAACCCGAGGGTTAAATCTTACCCCCCAATTACCTTCTTGTTTTTCCTTAGGGTTTTCTCCCTGTATCTTGAAAAACCTGCAGAACCCGAGGGTTAAATCTGACCCCCCCGAGAAGTTTCTTCTTGCTTTCGGCTAGGACTGATCCGAGACTCTCGGCTAGGACTGATCCGAGAGTTTTCTTCTTGGTCTCGGCTAGGACTGATCCGAGAGGCTCCTTCTCGGCTAGGACTGATCCGAGAAGTTTTTCTTGCTCTTGGCTAGGACTGATCCGAGAGGCTCCTTCTCGGCTAGGACTGATCCGAGAGGTTTTTTTTTTTTTTTTTTTGCTCTCGGCTAGGACTGATCCGAGAGGCTCCTTCTCGGCTAGGACTGATCCGAGAAGTTTTTTTTTTTTTTTTTGCTCTCGGCTAGGACTGATCCGAGAGGCTCCTTCTCGGCTAGGACTGATCCGAGAAGTTTTTCTTGCTCTCGGCTAGGACTGATCCGAGAGGCTCCTTCTCGGCTAGGACTGATCCGAGAAGATTTTCTTGCTCTCGGCTAGGACTGATCCGAGAGGCTCCTTCTCGGCTAGGACTGATCCGAGAAGTTTTTGCCTGCAAAAGAAACAACATCAACGGGTTCCTGGTCCCTAGACCGGGAACACTCCGATGCTTAAGTCAGCTTTATTCATTTATTCTGAAAATACTTATTCCAAAAATCTGGGGAATTTTCTGTCTAGTCTGAATTAAAAATAAAAATCTAGTTCTTTGCAAATATAAATGCTAAAAAATAAAAGCAAGCCTGAAATTCCCGAGAGTCCTTTTTATGGGATCACGGGCAGATACTGTTGTTGCCTCGGCTCTCTATGCCTAGGGCTTTTGCTTCCTCGGTCCTCTCTTCTTTCTATGTCATCTCGGGGAGCATTCCCTTGATGCCTTTCGTCTAGCTGAGGACGGTCTCGGGGATAGTAATCCCGTGGCTGTTGATCTCGGGGTTGATAGTCCTGATGATTCCGAGGCCTGTTATTTCCTTGATGGTTCCGTTGCTCTCCCAAGAACCGAACCAGCTTGCCATTCTTTATGAATTCTTCTATTAACAACCTTAGGGTTACGCACCCCTCGGTGTGATGACCTGCTTGTTTATGGAAATCACAATACTTCCCTGCATTCCTATAAGGAGGATTACCTGGTATCTTTTGCGGTTCCCGAAACGCCGGATCTCTCTTGATCTCCATGAGGACTTCTGATATCTCGGCATTGAGAGGTGTAAAGTTGTAATATTTGAACTTCTTTACCTGCCTCTGCTCTTCCCAATCAGCTTTCTTGAATTCTTTCCTTTTCTTTTCTGGGGCTGTCTCTCGGGGTAGTCTAGAACTGGCCATAGACTTCAGCGTCTCTTCCTGATTGATGAATTCTTCTACCTTATCCATGAGGCCCTGCAAGGTACTCGGTTGCTTCTGGATCAACTTCTTCATCAAAGGCTCATCGGGTGAAATTCCCTAATAAATGGCAGCAAAGATCATATCCTCGGTCGGATCTTCGACCATAGCCTTCTCTCGGTTGAACCGAGCCATAAACTCCTTAAGACTCTCGTTGCCCTGCTGGTGCAATGATAGCAAATATCCCGAAGGCTTCTTCCTTGTCCGGAAAGCCAAGAACTCCGTTAGGAATATCTTGGACAATTCCTTGAACTGATCAACGGAATTCGGGGGCAGCTTCCTGAACCAGTCTCGGGCATTCCCCGAAAGAGTAAGAGGGAAGGCCCGACATGCTACTTCATCGGGTGTCCCGTGAAGGTCTAGATGAGCTTTGAAATTCTCTAGGTGATCCAAGGGATCTCTGTCTCCTGCATAACTTAGAATTTGGGGTACCTTAAACTTATCGGGAAGCTGATAGTCTGCCACCCGTCTGGTGAAGGGTGAGTCTGTACCCATTAGGAGCTTGTCCACCATTACGGATCTGCCTTTGTCCTTTCTTTCCATCTCCATGTCCGTGCACCTTCTCTCCAGCTGGGCAATAATTCTGCTCAGATCTCCTTGGCGGTCATCCTCCCTCCGAGGATTAATGTTGCTATTGTGATCTTCTTCCTCACGCTCATCCCTGTTCATCTCGGGATTGGGCTGTCTCGTCCTCATGCGTAACAATTCTGCATTTAAGTCTTCAATCTGGGCTTCCAACGCTGCTATGCGATCTTGATCTCCACCCCCCGAGGGAGGGTTCGGTGGAGGCTGCAAATTATTCTGAATAGCCGGTTCCTGTGGGGCCACGGGCTGTCGGTTGGTCTGGCTTCCAGAACGTGTGTTCATCACCATGCTGGATCTTCTTTTTCTTCTATGAGGAACGAATAATCGTTTCCCACAGACGGCGCCAAACTGTTGATACAGTTTCCGGTATGGTGTGAATCTGCACGTTCCTTTGATGTTCTTCATGCTTCTCAATAACTCTGCAAAACAACAAAACCTAGGGACCCTTCCGGGGGTCCCGCTCCGATGCCTAAGTTAGCTTCTGTGAGAAAATAATGCTCTATGCATAAAATTGAGTCTTCGTTTATACCTGGGGTATGAGCCTATTTATAGGCATAGAGGTGGAGTCAAACCTGGATTAGAACTCCTGCTCCTTGTTGATCTAGAACTGCTGTCCGAGTTCTAATTGGACTTCAATCCTTTACTAGACTTCTAATTGAGTATCTTCTTAGACTTCTGATCTGATATCTTCTTAGACTTCTGATAATGATCATTATTCTTATCTGATCATTATTCTTATCTGTTTGGACCTTATTAGACTTTTGAATCTCCTCTTTGGATCGGGTTGAGTGGGATTTATCCCCAACACATGGGTTGACGAAGACAGTCTGTCGTCTGTGACTCTGTCTTCCTTTTCGTTTCTTAGCCGTCGGGTGTCTCGGGGTTCGGGGCTTTTGTGGGCTGTTGTGGGAAGACAATCGATTAATTTATTCCCACAGGACCTTTTGTAGAGGAATGCCTATTTCTTCTTGTAAGGAAATGGTTTTTTTTGGTTTTTTTTTTTTTAATAGGAAAACTGATATTCATTAATACTCCGTTTGTTTCGGCGTAAAATGATTTTGACATTTTACGGTGTTTGGTAGGAGTAAAAATAATGGTCAACAGAAATCATTTTTAGTTTGACCGTAAAAGTTTCTTTAATTTTTGAAAATCGTTTTCTGAAATTAAACTCTTCTTCCTTTCACGCATGTTTGATATCCGATTGTCGGAATTTAGCAATTGTCGGTTGTCGGAATCCAGCAACATCCAGTCGCCAAAATCCTGCCGGCGTCAGAATCCAGCGACATCCGGCCATTGTAGCCTGATGCCGGTGAACTAGATTCTGGCCGAAACTGGACGAAATATTGTCGGATAGAAGTCGACCGGATCTGTCCCAAATGGCTTGAATCTGTTCGGCTTTGGCCGGATCCGACCACTGATCCGGTCGGATTTGGCCAAAATGGTCGGGATATGGCAGGATATGACCGGATCTGGCAACGGCAACAGGACATTGTCGGATTCCGGCTACATTTGCCAAATTCTGATTTTCGCATTTTATAATTTTTTCGTGCAAGTCAAACGCCGAAAAATATTTTCGAGAAAATCATTTTTTCTAATGCTCCATTTGTTTCGACGTAAAATGGTTTCGACGAAATCATTTTTTTTTAAAAAAATAATTTTCTCTAAAATATTTTTCGTTGTTTGGTTCGCACGAAAAAATTACGAAAGGTGAAAATACAACTGTCGCCGGAATCCGGTAACGTCCGGTCACCATTGCCGGATTTCGGTGAGCATGTTTGGCCGGATCCGGCCAAAATTGTCGAATTCCGGCCGGACTCCTCCAGATCTGGTTAGATTTGGCAGGATCCCGGCCATTTTGGCCAAATCCAACCGGATCCATTCAGATCTGGCTAGATCAATGGCTGGATCCGGTCAGATCCGGCTGGATTCCAGCCATTTTGGCCAAATTCGGCCAACTTCTAACCATGGCCGTATTCTGGCCAGTTTCGGCCGGAATCTGGTCCGCCGTTGACAGTGGCCGGATGTTGCTGGATTCCCGCGCCGACAATATTTCGGTGACCGGATGTTGTCGGATTTTAGTGCCGCCTGGATTTCGACGACCGACCATTGCCGGATTCTAGCAATCGTATATCAAACATGCATGCAAGGACGAAGAGTTCAATTTCGGAAAACGATTTATGGTTTTTAAAATCATAAATCATTTTTCAAAAATTAAAGAAGGTTTTACGGTCAAACCAAAAATGATTTTCGTTGACCATTATTTTTGCCCATACCAAACACTGTAAAATGCCGAAATCATTTTTCAGAAATCATTTTACACTGAAACAAACGTAGCATAAAAATGATTTCGCCGAAAATATTTTACGACGAAAATTATTTTACGTCGAAACAAACGGAGCATAATATATCAAAAGCCTGAAGGCAAATACAGTGAATAGATGTACAAAACTCCCTACATACTAAGCCAGAAAAAAAAAAATTCTAACTTGGATGCTACCTACAAATATCAAATATTACAGGAACAGACATATGAGTTCCTCTTTAACAATAAAGCACCACAACAAAGGAAAGAGAGTTGATCTAACTATCAAGCCATTAAAAGCCCAATAATATCTGAAAATTTAATAAACAGACTTGCAAAAACCACATTAAAACGCCGAAAAACCAAAATAGAAAACACCAAAACACAGATCCAGCGTCAGGGTAGACTGCCGTCGCTAGAGATCACGGCGCCCCAAGAAACCCCACTGCAGCAGGCGGCCGCTAGGAACCACTGGTCACGACCTAGAAGATGGAGAGTGGCCCACACGCGTGGCTGCCCATGGAGAAGATCCCTGGTGCGTGCCAGCCACGCACTGGGCACTGAAATCCGACGAGGCCATGGCTTGAGGCGGCAGAATCGGAGGAGGCCGGCAAACACCGTAGTTATTCCCATGAGAATTACTATTCCAAGAAATTGGCCCCTACCAAACAAAAGAATAATTATTCTTATAATATAGTCATTTCATTTCAGGAATTTATTTCGTGAACCAAACGGGATCTAAAAGTTGACAGTGGGAGAGGGAATGGGTGCGGCACTGTGGGGGAGAGGCCGTGCTTGTGAGAGAATTGATCAATGAGAGATAGAGAGGCCATACCTATGGAGAGAAGTCATGGGCTTTTCTTTCTTTTTGTCCGGGTGGAAAGGGGTTGTTGTTCGCAGTAGTGTCCAGCGGAGAAACGGGGGGTGGTGGCGTATCTAGCCAAATGATAGGGTGGTGGCTTCTGACGGTCCTAAGGGGGATTAGGAATTTTGTCTATGAATTGAATATAACACAAAGAATTAAAAAATGGTGTTTTTGAGTTTATCATAGATTGAGATGGACAAAAATTTGCTACAGATTGATTGGTTTATAGCTAATTCCTAGTTTAAACTACTCCAATAAATGATCAAGAACGTGAAAAACACATGTTTTTTTTAACGCAACAAATTTACTGAGCAAGATAGCAGCTAGCTAGCCAATTCTTTAGCTAAAGTGGCTATCCGGATGAGAAAGTATTTTTGCTACCGAACTCGATCGGTCATTTTGGCTAGCCCAATATGAATACTCTTAATGACCTAATTATGACTTTGGAGTCCAAGTTACCCAATATATATGATCACTCTGTTTTGGGAGGGGGAAGAACTTGCTGTTTGTTGCAAATTATATGGCGTAGATTAGGGAAGCCAGACTCTGAATTCGATCTTGACGGAACCTGATGTCCTAAAGATGATTTTCGTATGGACAACTGGCTTGCTCCATTTGAATGCCCGCGTAATCGGGGCAGTTTTTGTTTGCTTAGAGAGATTAATCTAGCAAGCAAGCTGGCTGGCTGTTCATAACTATCTGTCTAGTTACTTGCTTAGTTTCCCTATTTCTATTTTTGTGTATATATATACATGTATAAAGATCGGCATCACCTACCGGATTTCATTCAAAAAATAAGTGCCGGGCCACCAGAAATTATCTCATCAAATGGGTTTTCACATTATTTGCTTTTCAAGGGCATGCGAGTTAAGTATATATATACGTATAGAGTTTGCTCGTCCTTAATTCGAAAGCAAAATATCAGCATGTTTATAGTAATTAACCTTCTCTCACGCATTACGCAATCGGTTGAAATAATTATCAGATTAGACGTGTTGATTGTTGGGATTTTTAGCTTGAATTTGTAGATTGTGTTCACATATTTATGCAATATTATTCTTGGTCTTGGGTATAACAAATTAATAGCAGGAATTTCGGTGGGGTGGTGGGATTAATTGTGAAGCCTTATGTTAACGTTACCTATTCGTCTACAATATCTATATATGTGGAGTCGTATGTAACAGAAACAGATAGAGAAAGCTGAGGACGTGGGAATCCGAAAACCAGATTTTGAAGCCAACCCATCAAAGGAGCCGCGAATTATTGGCGCGATCAATATTATTCGTGATGACCAAACCCGGCCAAAATTAACACTGATCTCATCATCTCTCTGGCATGAGTCCTAACATGGTTAACCCTCTCCTTTCTGTTTCCAACTTTTTGTACACTCAAATCATACATTCATCTATATATTTAAGCACCCATTTGATCATTATCAAGAACGGAAGTGAGAATAACGTGGAGCAAGAGATGGCGCCGGACATAGAGGCTCAAACTAATAAGAAGAACACAGACACGGAATCCCCAGGCATCTTTATGAAAGCCAATCGGCCTGTTACGTTGAAGGTATGTACATTAACAAGATCATCAGTTTCTATGTTATATATATATATGTGTGTGTGTGTGTGTGTGTGTGTGTTATAATGGCTTTAATTTGTTTGATTGATTGAACAGTTTGAGGACGTTGTTTACAAGATCAAGACTAAGAAAAGGGTATTGCTTGACAGAAAAGCAAAGTCTGAGGAGAAAGTGATCTTGAATCGAATCACAGGCGTGGTTGAACCGGGGGAAGTGTTGGCCATGCTAGGCCCATCAGGCAGCGGCAAAACCACACTGCTGACCGCGCTGGGAGGCCGCCTTGGCGGGTGGCTCGGCGGAAGAATAACCTACAATGGCAGGCCGTTTTCGAACGCGATGAAGCGAAACACGGGTTTTGTTAGCCAAGACGATCTGCTCCACCCCCACTTGACGGTGACCGAAACTCTAGTATTCACTTCTCTTCTCCGATTGCCGAATAGTTTCACGAAAGAAGAGAAAGTGGAGCATGCCGAAGCTGTGATAACTCAACTTGGGCTAACAAAGTGCAAGAATAGCATCATTGGAGGAAGCTTCCTGAGGGGGGTTTCTGGGGGGGAGAGAAAGAGGGTTAGTATTGGACAAGAAATGCTCATAAATCCTAGCCTGCTGTTTTTGGACGAGCCCACATCGGGTCTTGACTCGACGACTGCTCAGAGAATTGTGTCTACATTGTGGGAGTTAGCAAATGGAGGAAGAACAGTTGTTATGACGATACACCAGCCTTCAAGCAGGCTGTTTTACATGTTTCATAAGGTTTTACTGCTATCTGAAGGCAACCCTTTGTATTTTGGGAAAGGATCAGGAGCCATGGAGTACTTTTCAAGTGTCGGATATTCCCCGTTGGTTGCCATGAATCCTGCAGATTTTCTCTTAGATCTTGCAAATGGTATGTGTCAGATAATTTACTGCATGATTCCATTTCTGAACTACCTATAATCTCTTAATTAAGATGATTTGAAAACTAGTACTGCATGGGCTGTTACAATGAGAATGCTTGCATTGGTCCTTGCATCGAGTCAATTTGGTTAATTGGGAGCCTAGTTATTAGTGTGAAGCTTAATTATAAAAGCATGTTACCAAAGCAGAGTTGAAATTTTGGGAAATTACCTTGGTTATAAGGATCTGAAAAGGCCTGGGAAATTAACCTTATTAACTTTTGGGAAACGTTTCATAACTCATCATAAATGCAGTCTCATCTTCCCATAATTTAATTATCTTTGCCGTTTAGTTTAATCTGACTTCCCCTTTCCACTGATCTCATTCTCTGAGATTGCTTCCTTTTTTTTCGGGGCAAAAAGTAAAAAAAAATCAGTATTTTTTGAGTTTTTTACCAAACATACCGGCTTTTAGCACTGTTTGGCACACTAATTAAGAATGCTTGGAATTGCAGGAAATAAAGTTTTTAAAGTGATTTTTAAGCTTTTCCCAAATTTTTTTTAGAGTAAAAATATTCAAATAAGTACTTTTAAAGTTTTAACCAAACAAACCAGCTTTTTGTCAAGTAGAACCTTTTAAATACTAAAAGTAAGTTTAGAAACACAATCTCAATCGGACTTAATTGGTAGAACTATGTAGTAACAGTATCTTCTTGTTGGAGTGGCAGGCAGTATAAAATTCCTGCAAACCAAAAGAGATCGAAGCATAAAAACCAAGTGAAATACTAATTTGATGATCAGTGTTGATGGGCAAGTACAATTTTCTGGATACGAATTATTTGCACGTCTGTTATATTCAGGCATCATTAATTATATTGATGGTTCTTTGTCGACATTCATCATTATGTTTGTAGGTGAGTCATCGGATGATCATAAGCATGAGGATCAAATCCTGGTTAAGCAGACTTTAGTATCCGCCTACAAATGCAATCTTGCTGACAAATTGAAGGCCGAGCTTCAAGAGATTAACAGCAATCAATTTCAAGATGGATGTGAGGATAAGCAATTTGGGAGATGGTCCACAACTTGGTGGCAGCAATTCTCTGTGTTGTTTAAAAGAGGGGTCAAAGAAAGAAGACACGAGTCATTCTCTGGCCTCAAGATAGGTGAGGTTCTGGTGGTGGCATTTCTTGCGGGACTACTATGGTGGCAATCTGATGCTTCCCACCTTCAAGATCAGGTAATAATTAAATCTTTTCTCTTTGTATTTTGCACAAATAGGTGATTCCAATTTATGGGAGACTATGATTCTAATAATGTTCAGCTTTTCTTGCTTGGAAAAAAAAAAGAGAAAAAACAGAATCAGCTTTTCTTAAAAAATGATCACTTTCGTTATGATCATATAGGAGTCATTTTTGTAACCAATAAGACCTTTTTGATTTGGCCTAGCATTAATGGAAAATCCAAATTTCAAAATTCAATGAAAACTGGAAGTTGAAATTCTGGTAGCATGCTGATTAGATTGAAATTTTCAACAATTTTGCTACTTAAATTGGTAGCAATTTTGTTACGGGCTTAATTTCTCAAGCACATAACGGACAGAATAAGTATGTTACGATCCTAAGTGTCTTACAATGCTCAAGTATAAGCTTAACTATATATATATATATAAGCTTTTGGGCACCTACCTCTTGCAATTAGCCAATTTTCAAGGGTCATTTATACCTAAGGCTTATATCATTTGCAAGACTCTTTTTGCCATAGAGTTGTGGACCCATAACAAATTCAAACATCAAAGGTAAAAAGTTAATATGGGTTCCACTCATTTGGACAAATAAGCGTAGAAAATTAAAACTTTCACATTTGATGTCCGAATTGCTAACAATTCGATTATCAGATTGCTAGGATTCAGATCCTGGCCGACAACCTTTTAGAACAGGCCTAATGCGTTGCATGACATACTCATACTGATTTATTTAACGACTTAATTTGAACATGACATGATACAAATTCATGATACAAATTTGTGGCTGTTTTAGCAAATTGCAATATGCAAAGACAAGTGGATTGAGACAGGATGAATATCTGTCGAGTGCTTCTGAAAGATGATAATCTAATTAACAACCTGGAATATATCCCGTTTGATTTCATGCAGATTGGGCTGCTTTTCTTCCTAACAGGATTTTGGGGCTTCTTCGCTCTGTTTGAAGCTATTTTCACCTTCCCCGAGGAGCGTATGATGCTCAATAAGGAACGATCTTCAGGCATGTACAGGCTCTCATCATACTTCTTATCAAGGAGCGTTGTTGACCTCCCCATGGAGCTTATCCTTCCCACCGTTTTTGTCATCATTACCTACTGGATGGCAGGCCTGAAGCCGACGGCCGGCCACTTTCTTCACACCTTGTTTGTCCTCCTATACAGCGTGCTGGTTTCACAAGGCTTAGGTCTTGCCATTGGCGCTATGGTAATGGATCAAAAATCTGCCACCACGCTTGGAACAGTCATCATGTTGACATTTCTTCTCGCCGGTGGATTCTACGTTCAACATGTTCCTCCCTTCATAGCATGGATCAAATACATCTCTCTTAGCCAGTACGCTTACAAGCTCTTGATAGGTTCTCAATACAAGCCGGACGACACGTATCCCTGTGCCGGTGCCGGCGGCCTTTGTTTGATTGGGGAGTATCCAGCTATAAAGCAAGTGGGGCTCGATGGGCAAGCCATCGGAGTTGTTGCTTTGGCTATAATGCTCGTGGGTTACCGGCTCATCGCTTATATTGCCCTCATGAGGATTGGCGTGACAAAGAAAGTATCGTAGTTGTTTAATCCAAATAGTTGAGATAGTGTTAATTAAAAGTTGATTAAGGGAGAGATACATAGAGGAAATTCATATGGATTAGAGATGCATGCATGCAGTAGCTTAATTCGTTTTGATTGCTCACTTTGTTCATGTTTTCATCTGTTTATATAGTAGTTAGGGAGGAAAGGGGCTAAAGGTTGTCAGATTGTTGGTAATTAAGCTGCTGGCATGAATTAAGGTTGTGTTTGGGATTGTGATTTCGTAAACAACAAGTGCGATTTTAAAAAAAATCGCAGAATATAAATCGTTTGTGAACTGCACTTTTAAAAACTACGATTTAAAAGCGCAGATTCAAGTAAGAGATTGCTTTTTTAAAAACGTAAAATTTTAAAGGTTAAACTGCGATTTTACCAAACGTTTAATTACGTTTTTAAAAATCACTTTTTCAAATTGCACATTTTAAAATCGTTACTTTAAATCGCACTTTTTCAAATCGCAAACCCAAATAGATCTTAAGAATTAATGTAGGCTTTTTTGTGGTACACATTTATTTCATGAAAATCGAATATGTTAATTCCTTTTGCGTGATTAGAACTTTCATATAGTCCAACTATTTTTTCTCATATATTTTCTTCTGTTTCGTTCACTAGTTGAACCGCTAGCTAGGGTTCATCAAGACATATAAAAGATAATTTGTTCTTCTTCTTTGCAAGTATATATGATCCCCCTTTTTTTTTATCGGCAGGAAAAAGAAAAAAAAAATGACAAAAACCTTAATTTTCTGCCTATTTAGTTGGAGGTTAGATCTGGTGGTGAGCATGCTTCAGGGTTGGCACGCCTCCACCTTTGTTTGAATGTCAGAATCACCTCTAAAATATTAGAGGCGAATTGGGTGCAAGTCGAAATCAACCTTTCTAAGGAACGAAGATTGTGGCTACAAAAAAAAATATGGCACATGTCACTCATAAATATAGTATTATGTGTCATCTCATAAATATAGTACTTAATATATTAATATATTTTTTCTTAAAAGTGACACGTGTTATAATTCTATTGATGTTGATGTGGCAACACTAACAAAATTCGTCAAGTGTTTTAACGGAATTTGACTGCATAAGCTAAATTGTTATTTTGGCCTACTTCGATAATCTCTGAATTATTTTTTATACCGTAGGAATTGATTTGTAATTTACACCAACCAGAGAGTCTAATTTTGCATTGTTCCTTATATGTTAATTAGCTGTTAAAGTGACACTTTCTCTACCTTTTCAGGAAAATGATTTCAATTGAAAACACTCTTTGGTGTTTGGCTCGTATTAGTGACGACGGCCAATGGCTGGTGACGGCCAAAAATGACCATCAAAAAGCGACCTCCAACCAGGATCCGACGATCTCTAGCGGCGGCGAAGAGTATGAAAGAAAAGATAAACAAATAAAAAAAATAAAGACAATAGCACAATAATAAAATAGAGACAAGGAATTAATGTGGTTTGGTCTATGATCTACTTTCACATGATAAAGCCCAAAAGGCTAAATTTTTTTTTTATTCATTTATATATTTACAATGCATGAGACTCATATTTATAGAAGAATTGTGGTACATAAGTATGGTAATCAAATCAATGTGATTTTATTACCATCAAATTCGATTACAATCAAATAAATCTCATATATTCTCATACTAAATCCAATTATAATTATATGAAAAATATATTCTCTAACAGAATAAACTATGAGAGACATTAATGCGTACGAGAAAGAGAATTTTAAATTCAAAAAATGGTTTACGATATTAAAAAACGGAAACCATTTTCTGAAGATTGAAGAAGTTTTTCCAATTATGTACAAAAAAAAAAAAAAGTTTCAGTTTGTTCATAATTTTTAGTCGTATCAAACATTAAAATATATATAAAATATTTTACGCCAAAACAAATGGAAGCTAAGATTAATGAAGGCCATCCTCGCATTATTTGGCTGGTGCTCTACTGATCGAGCATGAAATAAATTAGAGACATGTAGCCATTGTTGGCATATTGGTACGTAATTGGCAACTGCCTTCCTTGAATATGGAAAATGGCCATCTTAGGATCAACAAATTTAATTTGGAGGAAGAATAATGTCAGGGAATAGGATCCTCTCCATGCATTTCATGAAACTATTCATTTTAAATGAGTTTTATGATTTAAAATTAATGTATTTAATGGTGTATATGAAGTTAATATTCGCATATCTTTTAAAAATTTAAATAATATAAAATCATGTACACTATAAGATGCATCAACTTTAAATTTTGACCATAAAATTAATAGTATTCATTTTATTTGAAATTGAGAGGATCCTATTCCATATCGAGAAATGATAGACAGGGGACGTTCAACCATCCCATATCCGTCACTTTTTATTAAAAAAATGTTTTCTAATTAAAAAAATGAAAAAATAGTATTCTTTTTTATTAAAAAGTGACTAACGGAACGTTATCTGTTTATGATTTCTCTTCCACGTCAGATTGTCAGTAGTGGTACTGGTTTCTGTCATTTTATGATGTGTGTGTGTGTATTTTTTTTCCTTTTTTTTTTTTTTTTTTTGTGGGAAAATTATCTGTACTTGGGCGTAAATTAATTCGCCTATTCCTGTACTCTTGTACATAGAGTCCATAAGTTGGGTCCAAATAGTAGGCCCTAAGTTTCTTATCAAGATCTTGACGAATAAATGGGCTTAACAGATCCCAAACAATATAGGCCTCGGACAAAGACGGGGTTCTTTGTGAAGTCCAATGGGCTATTACAATGATCAATTCATTAGGGGAAAAATCAAAATTTATGTTTTTTTTTTTTTTTTTAAAAAAAAAAAAATAGTTATTGAATTTTTAATTTTGACAATTTAGTTTTTAAATTTTGAGAAATGTTAGAGTTCGTTCTAGTGTTATGTTGGTGTCCATCTGGAATGACATAAAAGTAATAAAAAAATTACATCTATGTCCTTCTAGATGACGTGAATGCAATTTTTTAATTTTTTTATTACATTTATATTCTTTCAGATGGACACCAGAAGAACACTAGAAGAAACTCTAGTATTCCTCTTAAATTTTACATGTTTTTTAAATAGGTCTCTCTGTCAACATACCATCCAATTAATTAATGACGTGTCATTTTAAACCACTAATGAACCGTTTGAAAACTGCGTTTTTAAAAAATTGCGATTTGAAAACGCAGAAAAGTGCTTATTCAAATCGCAGGCATTGTGGTGTTTTTTTGAAAACGCAGTATTTTAAAAGGCTAAACTACGATTTTAAAGGTCAAACTGCGATTTTGCCAAACGCTTAACTGCGTTTTTAAAAATCACTTTTTTAAATCACACATTTTAAAATCGTTATTTTTAAATCGCACTTTTTTAAATCACAAATTCAAACAAACCCTAAGTCGACCTAACTTGTCTCACATATCATGTAACAATTGTACATTTCACATGATAATTTTATCTTAAATTAAAAATGTATCATAAATAGATTAATTAAAAAAAAAAAAATGTCCCGATAATGAAGGGAGGCTTCCTCTCCCAAGAGAGACGGACGGCTATCCATTTGTGAAGGGAGGTTGCTCTTCGTAGCCCCACCCAATGCCCCTTCTCTTATGATGGGCAGTTTCTCCTTCTAGGCACCACCTTTTTTAATTTTTTTTTTTTTTTTTTAAAAAAAAAAATCATGCATGGTAAATTTATAATTTAAGGTTAATCTTACGTATGAAAGTAAAATTAGCATATAACATGTCGAACTTGAGCCAGTGTTATCAATTTAGTGGTTTGACGTTATACATCATTAAGTATATTGCTCGAACAAAATAATATCACATATATAATCTGGATTTTCTTTAATTTAAACTTGATCTATATATGTTTTACGGCAGTCTTTTAAAACTATTAAAGTATCTTCCACAATTTGTTCAAATATACTCAACTTATTACAATCTTTTGAAGTCACAGATTTAATCACTTAGACGCTTCAAGTGCATCATCTTCCAAAATTATATTACGTAAACTTATATCTTTGTTAAAAAAATCGAGGCTTGAAAAGCTGCTAAAGCTTCTGTGGCCGCTGGATCTAGATAACCCATTTTAGACATACTCATGCCTACACGTACAAATTTCTCATTCTCTCACACCACAATACCAATTCTCATGTGCCCATTAAACTTATCCTCAGCAGCGTTCTAATTTACCTTATATTATCTTTCTCGAGGTGCTTTCCACTTTGTGTGGATCCCACATGTTAAGGGAGTGACTTATTTGAAACTAAGATAAAACTTAAGAACTTAATTGTCAAAATTAGATATTCAATGACTAAATTAAAATCACAAAAAGAAAACCTAAGAACTATTTTTTTTTTTCCATTAATTAATTCAGGAGCTCCATATTCTGGCATTAAGCCCCTTGGAAAGGTTGAATAAAAAAAAAATTAAAAAAAATTAAAAGCCTATGGAAAAGTTTGTGCAATATTTTTTGAATCTATTTCAGCCAATAGTCCTACCAAATAATTACTCTCTCCCCTCCCCAATTATTTGTCCAATTTAGAAAATTAAATTTTTAAGAGAACATCCTTTAATATATTTCTTTTTAAAATGAAAAAATATTTTTTTTTTAATACAAAATGAAATTATTATTAGTTTCTAAAAAATTACCTTCCTCAATATAAACTCATAAAAAGAAAATAAAAAAATATGGAAAGAAATTTCTTACAAATCGATTTCTAAGAAATTGTATACAACTCACGTATAAGAGTCACATGTGTCCTCTAAACATGTGAGAATCACTTTTTTTTTTTATTAATACTATTAAAAAAGCATATGAGAAGTACATGCTATTAAAACAACATATGCGTCTCACATACCAAAAAACACATGTCAATTTTATATGTGTGTTGTATAAAATTTTCTACAAACCAGTTTATAAAAAATTTCTATCCAAAAATTATTTAGCGATTTATTTATTATTTTTTTTTTTTGTGCTGACTATAGCAACTTTTCAAACAAAGAATATAGTAAACTATAATATGAATAATAGTTTTAAAAATCGTAAAATAAAATAGTAAACATATGATATGAGACAGAGAAAAAAAAAATATCTAATCTCTCAGCTCTCAAGCCTCAAAGACAAATAATTTTCTTCTAAAAAAACCAAAAAATAAATAAAAAATAAAAAGTCAGTAACTACATATATCTAATCCCTGCAGGACCCATTTATGGGCAAGCACGTACTTCACAGATCGCCTAAACGAAGGATGTAGATCGGATGTAAAAGGCTGTACTAATGCATTCCAGACTATGTGAGACAGTGAGACTATGAGAGCATTGAGTAGATACCACTTATTTACTTATTTCGGCAGATGTCTATGTCTGGACTCTGGCTGATTGGGTCCTACTTCTTTGGAATGTTTGAACACCTGTCCAAAGAGATAAGGCTTGCTTCGACGCTCACATGAACGCGTCTAATTGTAAGGTAAAAGGAGAATCCTATTGCACTAGATCCAAATCGCTTTTACGTAAGAATTATTGGCTCCAAGTAAAAAAGAAAAGGAAAGGACCTAAGAAACATTAATTGAACAAGAAAAAATTACATCATTAATCTATGTGGTTGACGTAACGAACAAATCACTCCATGTGGTTATAAAAATAATTTTAAGGTCTTTGTAGTATGCGAAAATTACAAATTACTTTCTAAAGTCATTTTCCGTCCACAAACTTAACAGAAACCGTTACGTTGCCACGTCAGTCCCCATGAAAACACTATACTTGTCACTCTTAATATATATATATATATATTAAAATTAAAAACTTCAAATATTATTTTTTAAAAAAATTACAATTTAATCAAAATTCAAAAGTGATCAATAACAAGCTTAATAGTAATTTTAAAAGCCACCTCATTATTTTAGGGATACAAGAGAGACTTCTAACATTACTCGTGACAGCCACCTTCTTTGGGGAGGGGGGTGGCTGGCACCACCTATGGCATGGCTCGCCACCACCCCCAACCCATCTGGGGTGGCCGCGCCACTTCTGACGTAACAACCTAACGGTCTCTGTTAAAATTGTAGACAAAAAATGATTTCAGAGAGTAATTTATAATTTTCACATACCACAAAAATCTTTAAATTATTTTTTATATTACAGAAAGTGATTTATAATTTTTACCAAAGACAAGGATCAACAGTACAGTTTCTCCATTAAACAAGGCTCAGCGTTTTCTTTTCTTAATTTTTCAGTGATCGTTCAGTATATATGGTTGGCAACGGAACCTCTTCCACAAAACATACTTTAATGACGAAATGCTCTTAAAAAAACTTCCTCATTTTCCTTGCCACAAATGGGCATTCTAATTCGCACATGGTTAACTATATATGGAAGGCTCTTCTTCTTGTTCTTCTTCTTCTTCTTCTTCGTCTTCATCATGTAATTTCTTTCTTGTTCCTTATCCTTGACCAGTTTTTGGCATCCCCCAGTTGTTCTACTTTTCAATTTGTCATTAAGTCAAGTTCCTCCATCAGTTTTCCAACTAATTCCGACATTCTAACAAATTGACAACGACAAATTATTAATCTTACTTAGAATATGGTAATCGATCGAAGAACTGATTGGAAATCATTAGAAACAATGAACATAGACTTATACAAACAAGAAGTATGGTCAATCTGATTAGTACAAAGGAGCTAGCACTTTGATTGATTAATGCTCCACTAATTATTCTAATGGGCCCCCGCCAAACATCCACGTATTTAACCACAACTAAATTCACACAGCTAGAGCTCAAAAATAGGTTTTTTCTTTTCAACCTTAAAAGGCTACGATTAAAATAAGGATATAATTAAGGTTTTTTCTAATAGTCAAGCTCAAGCTGAAAAGTTGGGCCATTCATTCACACACATGTTCTTGAATCATGATGCCAAGTTGAATGGAATTCAAATTATGTTGGGGAAGAGTGGTACCATGTTTAGTGCTCAATCATATAGCTTGTCATATAATATTTTAAGGTAGAAGGTCTGAAATTCAATAAAATACTAGTTAAAAGAGAGAGAGAATATATATATATATATATATATATATATATATATATATATATATATATATATATATAGATTCGAATGTTAAATTCCTAAAACAATGTTATCTTACTGATGAAATTAATGCTCCGTTTGTTTTCGACGTAAAATGGTTTCCATCGTAAAATGATTTCAGGGAAGTCATTTTTCTGGAAAATATTTTTTGCTGAAAGCATTTTTCGGTGTTTGACGCGTACGAAAAATCTCAAAAAAAAATTAATGTTTTTATTCAATCATATTAAACTATAAAAATCAATTTTTATTCCAAACATATAAATATTAATGTAAAATAATATAAAAATT
Source organism: Alnus glutinosa (assembly GCF_958979055.1). NCBI lineage: Eukaryota > Viridiplantae > Streptophyta > Magnoliopsida > Fagales > Betulaceae > Alnus > Alnus glutinosa. Next base: position 24,103,323 of record NC_084893.1, read on the forward strand.
ACCGAAGACGAGATTTCGTCACTGACCGACAGGATTCCGACCACTTTTACCGGATTCTGCCATTCCGGCTACTATAGCCAGAATCCAAGATAAGGCCGGAATCCAAACAGTTTCGTCGAAATCTGGGTTGGCTAGATTCCGGCTAAAGTGGCCGGGTTCCGACCAAATGTTATCGGATTCCGGCCAAAACTGCCAGATTCTGGCACAGAACGGTCGGACTCCGGCATACTGGCCGGGTTCCGTCGCCGAATTCCAACGACATAGACCGGATGCTATCGGATTTCGGTGATAGTCAACTGCTTGAAGTGAAAGTCGACTGTGTCGTTTAATAGGAGTCGAATGCGTCTGGCGTCTTCAGAAAATGATTTACGCTTTTAAAAAGCGTAAATCATTTTCCGAAATTTACTAAGGGTTTTCGGTCAAACAGAAATCATTTTCCGGTTGACTATTATTTTTCGCCCCTACCTAACACCGAAAAATGCCGAAATCATTTTACGCCAAAACAAACGGAGCATAAACTACCAGTTATCCTAAAATCCTTTTCTCCCATGTAAGATCAGACATCACATGAATTTATTTTAATTTGAATTTAAGATCAACTTCACTATAATATCATGTTAAATAACTAATTATTTATAAAGTCTAAGTTAATTTAATTAATATTCTAACCGTTCATACTTGACAGAAAGAAAAATCATGACACTAGAAATTATTAAAAATCTGAATTTTAATTTTCAAAATTTAGGTCACCATGTTGAAAAGGTGACAAATCAGTTTAATTAATTAGGCGAGTATTTGAAGTGGTTGATCTTGAAACGGCCCTTTTGCAGCCGATGGAATTCCCCTGTTTGTTGTTATTATTTTCTCAGATTTTATTGATTTATTCGAACTTTATTAGCACGACAGCCGCCAGCTGCTTGTGCAGTAGCGAGTCCAGTCAAAATACACAGCATGGGGCCACATTCTTTATATGCACTTGGGGGGGTTTAACCGCCGCATAAACAACCTCATTGCGGCTTAGCCACGTTTTTATTTCCTAGCCAAGGGTTTATATATATATATATATATATATATATATATATATATATATATATATATACTGCGGCTTAGCCAGGTTGTTTATGAATATATGGCCGCAATTTTGTGCAGTATTTGACTTTCTTTATGACCAAAATTAAAGCAAAAAGACTATAAAAGATTATACCAAGATTATACCACTGAGTCATATGCATTGACAATAACTTAAACATGTGTGATTACATATTAGTTAATTAGTTTATCGACTTTGGAAAGAAAAGGAAAAAAAATAATCATAACATGATCTCGTCTTTCTTCACCTACTCTTCTTCTTGAGTACGTTTAATGCATGCTTCTAACATATATGGTATGGATTATATCTTATACATTGCCCACTTATTAAGATTTAGTATTTTACGAGTTAAAGTATCGATTGAAATATTTTGTTATTAGGCTGCTTAAATTTCACAGTTTAAGAGAGAAGGATGTAGGGCTTATTTGTTTCAAGTAGGTTCGTTTCACATTCTGAGCTGTCTAGGACACGTGAGATTTACAGCTTATATCTTTTAAGCTACCCAAATTTCTATGAAATTTAAACAATCTAATAACTAAGAATCTACGTCCTCAAAGCATAAGGATGGAAGTTTCCGTCCTATCAAGAGAAGATTGAGAAAATAGTTCCGCTCTATGCGCATCTTTAAAAAAATTTACTTTTGTTTGTAAAGATTTTAAAATTCTTTTAAACTAATATGTGATACGAATACAATTCATGCTCATTACAAATCATAAAATCTGGTCGGAGAAAAAAATTGTTGGAAAATATGAGTTGGAAAAAGGAAAATATGAAGCCAAAAATAGGACTTCATTTCTCCATCGCAATGAATATATTTTTTATTTTTTTTATTTTTAAAGTGAGCACTAAAGTAATTTGACAAAATCATTTTCAGAATGCAATGAAACTCAAGTGTTACTCTATAATAACACTTGTTAAAGTAACAAAAATACAATCTTATATAAAGAATAGCACTAAAAAAAAAAAAAAAAAAAAAAAAAAAAAAAAAAAAAAAGGGTTTGTATGAGAATATAGAAATGACTAAGACAGTTTTAGTCAACTTTAATTTTCAAAATTAATTAGAGTTCCTCAATTGAAGTGCAAAGTACACCTTATAGCACCGAAAGCCCATTAATTCAACTCGTGCTCATGTCGTGGCCCGTGGGTGGTGTTGCTACTGTTAGGTGCAACTACCTCACTTTTCCTGTTCTCCATCACTTAATTTACTGTTAAAGTGAGGAAAATATCTTATGTAATACATTGATCTCATATTGAGAAGATGAATGGTTCACATAGAGTGATCGGGTACATATGCGGAGCCAACATTTGGGATTTGGGGGGGGACAAAATTGAAAAAAAAAATTAAGGGGCCAATATTAAAAAAAATAAAAAATTTAGGAGTAAAATTTTAAATTATTTTTTTAAGATTTTTTTTTTTGGAAACTCTTGGGCCTTGATAGCTCCGCCCCTGAGTGTGTTCTTTACAAAGATAATCATGAGTGTTAAGTCTCACATTGCCTTAATTATCAGATAAAATTGAGCTTTATAATGGATTCTAAAGAAGTTTCAAATTGACTAGTCATTTTAGAGTAATAGCGCAGATTTAACTATCGCTTTTTCTGGGTCATTACATCTTATATACTAGTTGAATTTTTTTGTATCTAATTAGGACAAACTTTTATTCACAGTTCAAAATTTTGGTTTTCTCTCCAAAAAAGATGTAAATCTTTCAGTCAATTCCCTAGCTATAATACTTTTAGATGTAAAATATGTTTCGTAATTATTTGGAACACCCGAAAATAAATTCTTTTATTTATTTATTTAATATAGTCTAACAAAAACTCCATAAGAAGAAAAGCCTTCGTCTGTTTAATGTCAAATATTTTCTTTTCCTTTTTCTTTAGTTAATTACATCTTTTCAAGTTGCATACAAAATCTGAATCATTTATTTAAAATTATTATTTAAGATTTTTAGCTTTCTATTGTAAAGTTATCTCCAAGATCTTAAAAAAAAAAAAAGAATGTTTAAAAATTCGAGTTCTCTCTTAAGCCTACCTCCATAAACCAGTGGTAACTTGTCTTTAACATTTTTATTTGTTCTTTTAATTGAGTTAAGAACCGTTCAAATGTAAAGTTAGAAAATTTTATGATATGGAAGAACCAATTATACAATAGAAAGAATGAGCGGTTTTATTAGCGACGACCGGTCATCGTAAAAATGTAATTGCCGATGACTTTTCCCTTTCGCTAAAGACCCAAAGTGACGAGATCAAAACATTCATTAGTCAATACCATAATCAATTCAGTTATAAGATTGAAATCAGCATATATAATTTAGTAAAACTTGGTGTTTGGTTTGAATAATATTTTATATTTTTAAAAAAGAAATCATATTGTATTTAATTTTTTAAAATTTTTTCAAATTTTATATTACAAAATTAAACATTGTAATTCACACAATGATTTCGAATAATATTCAGATTCAACACCCAAACGAAAATCAAATCAAAGATTTCAAAACACTATTTTAAAGCTTTGTTTTTTTTTTTTGTTTTTTTTTTATATAGATTTAAAGCTTTGTTCTTAATTGAACTATTTTATGTATTATATTGTTTGACTTAAAGACTTTTGATCGAAGTAATAAATTTACAACAATTTCTGAAAATTGGAAAAAGTTAACAACTAATTCTTACTTTAAAAGCCTATATATATATATAAAATGAAAAATAATTTTCGACAATGTGAACAAGGTTCAAACTTGACCTTTCAACGTGGTCAAGGGACCAAAATATCAACGTGGTTTAGCTGGCGAGGTTTTGAATCAAACCTCAGGGCGATGACTCGTGCTAAGCATAATAAAAGTAGGTGACCGGATCTTTGTTTTCCATGACACTTGTGTTATTCTTCCAAACCTATACTTCCAATCTTGGAAGACCAACCAATCCAAGGATGACATCTAGCAACAAATATCTGCACGTGGCGTAAAGCCAATCCCAACCTTCTAAGCTAAATTTAATTTTTCTTTTACAATTTTCCGATTCTTTGACTTATACTACTTTGACGAAACCACATGTCACGGTCTACGTAATCCCAAAGCCCACGAATTACGAACTATTTAATTATCTCCGACTCCTTTTTTTCTCTTTTTTTTTTTTCATGACCCATTAAATAGGTTAAAATTAATTTTTTATATTACTTGCAAATTTAATATTAAAATTAAAAAATTTGTCTCGTTTAATTAATTTAATATAATCTAATATCAATATATCGACACGGCCAAATTTCGTCATCCCTGACTAAAATATGACAAAAATACAGGTACCCCTCTTTCTCGGTAGCCATAGAATCTCCACGTCCCACAAAATTCTAAAACCACCTCAATCAAACAAGAACAATCTAGCTAGTCTATGAGACCCTTTAAAAACTTTGACCTTAATTAACCAAATCATCACCAATCTTTTTGGCGAAAGCCACCACACGGTCCAAATCAAAAAAAAGGATATATTTTACACTTGTAAGGTAGCCCATAGAGGTTGTTGTGTGAAAGAAATCCTCAACACCCACTCAAAAAGACAAAAGCGAGAAAAAAAGGGTTTTTACTAACGTGTCACCAAACTCTGCCTCTGCCACCGTTTGAAAACCCTCTTCTTTTTTTTTTTTTTCTTTTTTGGCTTTTCCTTTCACTCTCCTTTCCTTTGACAATCATGCAGCCTAACTATCTCACACCACCCCCACCCCCCCCCCCCCCCAACGTGTGTGCCGACGTGGTTTTTCCCACGCGTGAAAAACGCCTACCCCTCACAAGCATAAATACAGTAATGCCCTCTTTTGAGCTCAAGCTTTCTAGAAGATAGGGGTGCTTTTATCGACACGTGTCGGTTTTCGGAGGGATGACTTACTACAGTTGTTTTCGTGATGGTTCATGCACCTAAGCTAGGATCGTACTAGAACAAGATAAGGTCGGCTTCACGATAGCGTCGATTACATATGACACGTGGGGGATTTTTAAAGGTGATGAACTGAAGTGGGTCCCGTTGAGCCTGTAAGACAGGGACGACCGTACTTATCTCTATGTTTTAGTCTTGTCTATTTCTCTATAAATAACCCCAATTTACCTTCAATTTTGAAAAAGAAAAAAGAAAGAAATAAAATTCAAAAAAAACATTTTAGTTTCTTTCTCTCTCTCTCTCTCTCTCTCTCTTTTGAATTCTTTCGCTTTGTGAAAAACAGTCGCCGGAAATGGTTGTGCCGGAGACAGGCCTACTTTCTCAGCTAAGCTTGCCGCCGGGATTTCGGTTCTATCCAACAGATGAGGAGCTTTTGGTGCAATATCTATGTAGAAAAGTAGCTGGGCACCATTTCAACTTGCAAATTATTGCTGAAATTGATTTGTACAAGTTTGATCCATGGATTTTACCAAGTAAGATTTCATTTCACCCCAAAATTGAAGCTTTACGTGCACCAATCTTTAACTGTAATTCTATCTGGTACTAAATTTTTTTATATTTGGTTGTTGCAGGTAAAGCAATATTTGGTGAAAAAGAATGGTACTTTTTCAGTCCTAGGGACAGAAAGTACCCAAACGGTTCAAGACCAAACAGAGTTGCAGGTTCCGGGTATTGGAAGGCCACTGGAACAGACAAGGTGATCACCACGGAGGGTCGTAAGGTTGGGATCAAAAAAGCTCTAGTTTTCTACGTCGGAAAAGCCCCCAAAGGAACCAAAACTAATTGGATCATGCACGAGTACCGCCTCCTAGAACACTCGCGAAAGAACGGAAGCACTAAGGTAACAATCTAATATACTCTGGTTTCATCTTTGTGCGTGTTAGGTGTTTATGATTTGTTTTCTGATAAGAGTTTTATGATGCAGTTGGATGATTGGGTTTTGTGTCGGATTTATAAGAAGCACTCAAGCTCTGATCAGAAGCCTACAACAAGCGTTTCGAGCATAGAACATAGCAATGATTCATCGTCTTCGTCCCACTTAGACGATGTGTTGGAGTCACTGCCGGAGATTGATGACCGAGTCTTCACTTTGCCACGCACGAATTCTCTTAGAGCCCAGCAACAAGACGACAAGCTCATCTTTCAGAATCTGGGTTCTGGGAATTTCGACTGGGCGAGTCTTGTACGCCTCAATTCGGTGCCTGATCTCGCTGATCTGGATAATCAAGCTCAGGATCAGACTCAGGGGCTTGTCAACTATGCCAGTAATGACATGTATGTCCCTTCTATTCCGCCGCTTTGCCACGTGGAATCGCCGCCGGAGAAGTTCCGGACCTTGGTGGACGAGGAGGTTCAGAGTGGACCCAAAACTCAGCGGATCGATAACTCGGGGTTCTTTCGGCAGAACTCGAACGTGTTCACTCAGAACTATTCTAACTCGCTTGACCCTTACGGGTTTAGGTACCCGAATCAGTCGGGTGGGTTCGGGTTTAGGCAGTGAAAAAGTTGAATAAAAAAAAAAAGAGTGCATTGCTTTTAGAACAGTAGGATTTCTCATTTCTGTATATAGTTTTGGGATTCTTTGGGTTAACATTATGGCTTTAGATTCCAAAAGTGGAAAGTTGGAACCTTTACTGTTGGGGTATGACGCCAATGGGGCAATGAAAATTTGCCACTTTTTTGCTGGGGTAGGAGCATTGAGGATCAGATCCAAATGTACAAAAGGAAAACAAAAATCTTTGTACTATTTAATCCAGATTAATTCGAATTTGATTTCCAGCAAGGGTTGCAAAATCGGCCACGTCATCATGTTTGGACATGAATTATTTTGTCTTGCAATTAAATTAGTAGTCTTTTGAGCTCCAATTATGTAGAGGATGTGACCTATTAATTTGTGCATAACAAACAATGATGGCGATGGGAGAATGTGGTAGGACATGCTAATGATAATGTCTTTTAGTATAATTGAAAGATCTGGGACAGCGGTGATGGCATGGATAATATGGGTTGCTCTAGCTAGTGATTATATGTATATTAGTTCATGCATTATGGGAGGTTTTATTTGAAAGTTTAAAAGATATGTCTTTCCTAGCTAGTAGCTATGTGAAGGGATTGCATTTTAGGATGAATAATTGAAGGTTCTCACATTAGTCTAAATTAGATGTATGGCAAGACGGTTGTCGGCCGTTTATAGGCTTGAAAAAATTCTTTCAATTTAGTTTATTGTTATTAATTACTAGTTTACGTGCGTGAAAACACTACTTTTTTTGGTTCAATAGAATATGTACTTTCTTATTTTTTTGAGGTAAATTTTGTATGTTTTGATTAAAATCATGATAATGTACCATGTTCAACAATTATAATGTCAAGAGTAAAGACATGAAAATATTTTATTTTATATTTGCTCTAGCCATTGCTAGAATGCGGCCTTTGATAGACAATGTAAAGCCAAGATTGCTTCTTTTTGGTGTGCCTCACATAACCATGACCTGCGACTTTGGAGTTTTGTCTTCGCATCCTCAATCAATTACATATATTAACTCTAAAAATTGTTTCCTTTTGTAACGCATATACCATTTTCAGTGCATCATCATCTAATATAATTTTTTGAATACCCCATTTTCTGCTAAACTTCACATCTTTCCATGCCACATATGCTTCCGTTACCGTTGGGTCAATTGTATTAGGTTTTGGAGAAATGTGTACTTTAGGTCAATTACATCAAGGCGCCACTAGCACTCTATGGCTGATTGTTACGCACACGTGCGCACATGCGTCTGGTTCGAATAGTGCTTTGCACCTTACTAGCTAAAGTATACACAAGCGCATACACCAAAACATTACTTTAAAGCAAATGCATGAAGTGGGTTGGATCTTTTAAATGCCAATTTAACTCTATTTTTTTTTCATGTAAGACTCTCTTCATTCAATACTTTTTAATACGTTCGATTTAAAACATTTTCTCACCGCAAAATAAATATTTACATTCTAGTTTTAAAAGATTATTTAACATAGATTGATGACTGGCGCGTTACATTAATTTTTCAAATGGTCAAATCCTAATCTATCCATGATATGACGAGGGATTGTGGGAAATTAATGATGTGTTTTCCAACTCACGCTCTCTTTCCTTTTTCTTTTCTAAGAAAAAGTTGATATTAACAAATTACTTTTAACATAAAACACTAAAAAAAATTCTAAGAAAAAGTTTATTTATTTTTTTTTTCTCTCTTTTTAAAATTTTAACCCTGGTAGCAAGAAAGTTAAAGGAAAAAGGAACCTCTTATCCTCAGAAACAGTAGAAAATCTACGACCACATGGCCAAAGTTAGAAGATAACTAGATAAGTACTAGGATAGAGGTTTTAAAACTTTAGTTGCAGGGGTTGGAGGGTCTGAAATTTGTACCTCGGAATCATTCTCCTTTGTCAGTCGGATAATTCTGATTCCTCAATTAAAAAAAAAATAAAAAAGTCGGATAATTCTAATCAGATGCCAATTAATCATGGTCGTATTGAAACTTTTCACGCTTTCTGGATAGATATGCTTTGACCGTTGATTCCTTGATTCTTTGCTTGCACGTGTGGTCAACGTGACACCTATTTCCCATTAATTTTCCCCACCTCTGACAATTCCCTTCCTGATTTCTTCTTAATGAAACTCATAAAAAACAATTTGAACCGTATAAGTTACTACCTATATATATTATATTATATTATATATATAAATATATATGACCACTCCATGTTTGCGTGTGTGTACAAAGAGTCGTTGTTTTGTAGTTACAACGACATCTAGGTATATCAACAAACAAGGTATGATATAGCTAGCCTGATCTTCTGCCACTAATTAAGGACAATAATTTGTATTCATGTGTTAAAATATGAATATAAAATTATATAAATTAATTATAATCTAATTTATTTAATTAAATTATAATTTTTTAATTTTATATTCAATTTGTGTAGGTATTAATTTGTCCCTCGTCTCTGAAAGTGGGCACTGCAAAGCATGGCCTACAATGTTGTTGCTATAATCACTTGACTAATTGAATTGAATATATATATATATATATATATAACGTTTTCCACTGTGCGTTCAGGGATCTTTACGGGACAAAAACAATAAAATAATTCAGGGATCTTTACAGGACAAAATTAATAAAATAAGTGTCTTAGGTGGTCGGAATTTGAGTGTCAATGCATGCCCTTCAATTATACCGACAGCCTAGTGAGGTCGAGAAACATGCTTCTGTTTTCAGCTGGAAGCATTTTTAATGGAGGCATGTTAATTAGATAGATTCATCAAATTTTACTATTTAAAATAGTTAATTTTTTTTTTAATCATCATTTTTTTTACAATATTCGCAACAGCCTCATCATTTTATCTATTTACTATCACTATTTCATTTAAATAATTTTTTTTTTTCACATTTCTTTATTCTTTTTTTATAATCTTTTTTGAATGTTTATCTTTTTCTAATGGTAATATTTTAAAAAAAAAAAAAAAAAAATTCCTAATGGTCATATTTATGAATATGAAAATGTACTCTCATATTAGAATTTCATAACATTTCTATTTGGATGCTAAGAAAACATAGAAAAAGCCACTCAACTAATTAAAACAACCCAAGACCTAAAAAACCGTAAGATTAAAAAGTATATTCAAGTTTTTCATCAATTTTCTCATCAAGCCATTACTCAGCCATCAGCATTACAAGGGAGAGGATCGAAGAGAATGGGCAATGCGGGAGAGAAACGAAAATAAGAAGAAAAAAAATGAAGAGAAAAAACGAATTCAATGATATTTTAATAATTTAGTGAATGAATAATACTCATTATTGTTGGTGAGTACTGTTCACTAACCAAAACTTTTTGGTTATAGTAGTGAGGCTGCTGGAGTATATTTTTGTGTGTTTTCACTAAATTGCCTCACCAAAAAGCTATTTTATTGAAGCTGCTTGGAATGCTATTACATGTACATCTTCCATACATCTCTTTTCTAAATTAACCATTGAATTTGTAACACTTACGTGTGAATTCTTGTGGGTCGGTCCTACATATTCGATGATTAATTTAAAAAAGGATGTATGAAAAATGTAAAAAATAAAATCATTTCTCTTTTTAATATTATAAGTTGGAGCCAGAAAATTAATTTAGAGGTGGGCTCGCATGCATGTGTCCTTACTAGGTCTTATTTTTCGACGACAACGACATGCAATGAGAAGAACATGCAGTCTCCTAAAGATTTTCAGGAAAGCAACCCATTTTATCATGTTCATTACATTGATATATAACTGTCCTCTACCTACCATTCAACGTTCATCTTAATTGCTATATAAATGTACATTACATAACCTTCTTTTCAATTCAAGATTAACAAAAATTAATTACGGAGCTAATGTTTGAATTCATTACGTTCGTCTGAATCTAATACGATTTTAAATTATTATTTATTTCAAAAAAAAATTAAACTCAGAAGAAAAGAAAAGTATATGGGTTTATGCTCTTTTAGTCTGTTGAGTCTTGACCAAGATATATATATATATATATATATATATATATATATATATATATATATATATATTAATTTTAATTTTAATTTTGTTTATATCTTTCTAAAAGTTATTCCTCTTTGAGGAAAAACGTGGGTAGCACGACTTTTGCATTTTGGCAAAAGCTTTGGCTATCTACTTCTCACGCATGCACTTACGTCATACAAATTCTATTTGTGCTCTATCGACTAGCTAGTTGCGCCGCGTTTAGAAATTTATTTTTCATTTTGGGTCGAAACAGTTTTAAAATATTTTATTTTGAATAAAATATTAATAATTTTAGTTGCTTATTCAAGAAAAAAGAGCAAATTCATCTAACAAAACACTATCACAAATACGGCTACAAATTTCTTCCATCTAAATATGATCCACGGCTTGTTTAACGGCAGTCGTAACTCAACCATGCGTCGTTGAATTTGCAACTCCGTTAATATGTCTAACCTGCCAATCAAAAAACGACTTTAGGATCGTTTGAATATCTTGCATCCACGTGTTGTTCAAAACAATGGCTTGGTAGGCATTATTTTTTGAAGTGAGATATTGGTAAAATTCTTATTTTGAAAATTAAAAAAAAAACAAAAAGGAAAAGAACAAATTTTATCAAACCAATTAAAGCATATACGTTGTCATGCACGAGGTTTCATCCCCCATTAGTTTGCCCCAGTTAGAACCTTGTTTTCGGTGATAAAAACCACGTGACTCACGTTTATATTGAATAGATCTAACAGTACCTAACATGTAAGAAACTTTTTCTCTTGACCTAAAAATAATAATAATAATAATTAATAAATACATAACCTTTTTCTCTTGACCCAATCAAAGAAAAACAGTTAATTCTTGCCCCCAACTTCTTTGGATTTACATAAAGTTTGTGAACGTCACGATGCATGTGCTAATTATTTTTGTGGCACCACCCCCCACCCCATATGTCACGGTGTGATGACACGTTTAATGAGTTGTTTGTTTGACTCGATGGATATATGTTGGCAATGGCTGGCGCCTGACAGAACAGAAAATGACCCTTTTGTCTCCATTTTTTTTTTTGGTCTTTTAATGCAATAATACCTAATTTCGCAATTTCATCTCACAATCTAATTCCCAATTTATCTGATGTCCTTAATTTTATTTATTACCAAATCTTTCATCTTGTAATATTACTGTAAATAAATATAAGAAAGAAAAATGTAGAATCGTGCGTTAAGGTACTACAACTTTTACTGTAGACTACTTTTATAAACTTGACCTGCTTTGATTTTGCCAAGCTGGGTCGTAAAAATTAACTAATCCCAAATTATATGTTTTTATATATGAGATAAGAATGACACAGTTAAACCTTGGACTTCCATGTGTTAATCATCATTAGTGTTAGATATTTAATATCTTATAGTATTTTCTCATGTGGTGTGCGGTCCGCGCGGCCACATGCCCCAGAAAGAAAAGGAACAAACGCATAAATAGACAAAGTGTGCAAGAAAAATGAAAACTATATACAAAGTGTGTAAGAAAAATTACTCATTAAAAAAATAGATACATTTTTTTAAAAATTATGGTGAATGAGCTTCTTAATCCGGTTTGAAAAAAATCTCTGTCCGATAAATAATTTCAAATTCACATATATTTGTATCTATAAGTATGATTTTTTGAAATTGTTTATCCTTTTATAAACTTGATCGAAGTTATTTTTTCTTTTCTTCTTCTTTTTTTTTTTCCTCTAACTTTTACCCAGTTTTTTATGTACCCGGCCCAGAAAATATGGTAATCCCAATGTAAATGAACCCTTCGAATTGAGCAGAAACTTGTAGCAGCCCACTGGATATGGAGATGGCAATTAATTCTGCATTAGTCGTATTTTTGACTCTGTAATACTCTAATTATTTTAACATAAAATACTTTTTTAGCGGGTATTTTAATTAGAAAATATGTATATTTTTTTTTTAAAAAAAAACACATCAACCTTACATTAAAACAAACGTATAGGCCTATGTTTGGGCCTAACTTGATTGTCTAGAGTTGTTGTAGTTTTAGGGCCAGTCTCATATACGCTTGGCCCGTATTGGATTTTGAATTCAAGTTTCAAGGGTATGAATAAACTATTTTTCTAGTTTCTCTTTCCTATATAGTTGGTATTTTGTTACCTTCTAAAAGTGCTAGCAATATATATCGGGGCTGCCTGATAGATTTTGGGATCAGGATCTTTTATAATTTTAAAGAAATTGTATATTCTTAAATTAAAAAATTTATGTCGGTTATTTGAAAGAAAATATATATAGAGAAAATTAAATCAAAATAATAAAATGGAGATAATGAATTTTACGTAGTTCGATCTATAACCTATTTTCATAGGATAAAGCTTAAAATGCTATATTATGCTCTTATTTCTCTTGATATATTTATAATGCATGAGACTCCTATTTAATTATAGGAAAATTGTGATTTGATTACAATCAAATCAATCTTATATATTATCCTACCAAAGCTAACCAATCACAATTATATAGAGAATATATTCTCTAACACCCCCTCTCAAATTCAAGATGAAACGATATAGAAGTTTGAGTTTGCAATAAATTCTTCTTCTTCTTCTTTCTTTTTTTATTTTATTAGAGATGACAACAATCAACTATAGTCAACGGCGATGATTGAAGGCGGTCGGCGATGGTGATTGGAGATGCGCTATAAATTTCAATAGGCCAACTATGAGCCAAAATTAAAGCCAATTATGGGTTTTAAACAACATTACTAATGCCAAAAAAAAAAAAAAATGGGCTAACTAAGAGCTAAAATAACAACTAATTATGGGCTGAAAATGGTATAAGTTTTAAATAATACCACAAAGGCCGAAGACATTTGCCAACAAATGGCCAAAAATCAATCTGAGTCAACAAAGGACCAACAAAACACCAAATAACTTAGCCAATAAAGGGCCAGAAATATGGCAACTTGCCCCCCCCCTTTTTTTTTTTTTTTTTTTTTATTAAATTCTTCGGCTTCTTTTCTTTTCTTCTTTCTTCAAACACATGCGTGAAACCATTCGCCACCAACAAATGGAAGGCCGATGAATACTTTGTCTGTGGGCATACTTGCCTGAATCCTAGCTGATGCCGGTATATATCCATGCATGTTTATAAGTTGCTCTGTTGGATTCTACAACGTAGCAGGTGGTCCAGTCTTCACCGGAGACGAATTGGATTTTGTGACCCATGACTACCCTGTGAATCCGGTTTAGTATTTTCTTTTTTTAAAAAAAGAAATTTAATTTTTAATTATGGGATAAATTTGCATTTTTATAAATTTTAAATGTGCATAAGAGATATTTTGCATGTTAGTAGTTTGAGTTAACGAAAAACCTTAACGGTAAGGGGGCGATTGAAATGAACTGAAAAATGAAATACTCATATTGCAATTTTTAATAGTTTGGATGTGACATTACTGAAAGGACCGACACCCAACTCCTCCTTCAAATGCACAATAGTGCAGCAATTCAAACTAGAATTATGCAGCAAATAAACATAGCAAACCACAAAAGCAATCATCACACAATCAACTCCGAGATTTTATTGTTGAAGTAGAAATTCTTTGAACACATCATTTTAAAAACCACTATGAGGCAGAAAAACTCAGCAAATCACTCACTATAGAAGATACAAAGTACAAGAATAATAAACCTTACAACTCTTGTAAAATTACTAAAATTGCTTGCCTCATATCTCTCCGATAGGCTCCAGCTCTTCATTGACCAATTTTTTCCAATTGATCTCCTTATCGAGCCACTAGCAGACTTTAAACAGTCGAAAGCTGTGTAATGGATGTAGTTTCATTTGCAACACTTCAAGTGAGGGAAAGCGACAATTGCTTTTCACAAACAACCTTTAATTTCTTGGATCAATAGTGGTGAAGCAAAGCAACCTCCAAAAGGGGTCTAGAATGGTTTAATTTATTGATATGCTTGCTTAACCCTAGTGAAAGAGCATCCTTAAGTAGTAGGATGGAGATAAACCACCTAAAAACATATTCAGCCCAGACAGAAATCCTACACGACATAAAGATGATCTTAAATGCATACGTACAGTCACTAGAGTTTCATCGCTAGCTAACTTCAAGTGCCTGCCCATTAGAATCATCATGGCCAAGTGACGGTCTTGGTAATAAAGCTCTTTGGAAGTCCTCTATAACCATTGGTGTCAGCACGACTAGGTGATGGTCCAGGTGACAAAGCTCTCTAGAAGTCCCTATAACACACTACGTCAGCCTATCAAGGTCACAGCTTAGATGATGCTACTCTTGGGAGTTCTCTGGAACAACCAGCATCAGTAAGTCAAGGTGACGCCCTTAGTAACTGTGCTCTTGGGTTGATCTTTGAAGTCTACAATCCTAAACTCCAGAGAATTATTAAAATGATAAAAACAAGACCCTTCCTTAGTCTCGCATCATTCGCGAGATGTGGGTCACCTATGCTACATTGGAAGGATTATTTTGGCCACATGTGTGTACCTCACGGCCCACAGATTCAGTTATCCACATCAATGTCTAATCAGGTTGTTGTGACAAATCACATGCAGTACATTAAATGGGATTTTTTATTTTATTTTATTTTTTTCTATGGTATACAAAGGGAAGGGGGACATTAAATAGAAAATTAAAAGCTAGGGTAGGTAAGCTATACCTACATCACTCGTATTCACACGCTCTCCAAAATTGTATAATTAGATTCTGTGTTCCACTGTGTTTGTTTGGGGGTGTAAGAATTAATAAAAGGTAAGATTTGATTGGATGGTACTTGCCCAAAAACAAAAAAACAGATCGATTGGATTGGATGAAGACGAATATGAAGTTGAAGGTTGCTACTCCAGGACCCAGGTGATAAGAAAATGGACTTCAAGAAGTGACACCCATTGGGTCCCTCTGGTCGATCACGAACCAACATTTTGGACCCACGCAGAATAGTTAACCCCATGATCCATCCATCAAAAGCTTTTGCCACCCCCTAAAGGTTGAGTCCACTACTAGCAAATTACACAAAATAGCACCGATTCTTTCTTTCTTTCTCTCTCTCTCTGCGGCGGGCTGTGCCCTGCCCACCATCACTGCTGTGCCAGTGCCTCTCGAGCATATCGACACACGAACACGAATTATAAACCTATGTAATAAGGCTATATGACAGAACCCCACGAAGCGACTGAAATGAAATGATCTAATGGAGGGAGTGGCCAAAATGGCTGTGGTAGAGGGGTGGCAAAATGGGTGTCAACAGGGATTAAATTGGTGGTATTTGCGCAACAAAAAGCGTGACATCTGAAGCGTAAAGCTTTTGTTCCCACCCCACACTTACCCGTCCATTGTATCTTTTCCTTGTCTTGTGTGGGCTGTGGCCCCCGCAACATCTCTCACCCCCGAATGCGTCAAACCCTCCCACAATTTACAGCTACACGTGTCGACTCTTCAACGGTCAGAATTTCAGTTGTCGTCATCATCAGGTACCCATCACCTCCATGTCACTCACATTCATTTGCCAACTACCGCATGTCTTTGTCCACCCTAAGCATAAATTCAGCCAAGCAACTATTTTAGTTCAGTGCGTACAGATCAACATAGTGACTGATCTACCCTTGAACACCATCTCGTGGCGCATAACTATTGGCCTGATTTTAAGGTGCATGTTCACTTAATCCATCCCTAACCCCACAACATAAACTAATAATATTTCTCCGTTCTCATCTCATTTGCAATTTCTCTGAAACCTCTCTCTCTCTCTCCATCTCTGATAAACCCTTGGAGCTTTGAAATACGACGCTGCTAGGGTTTGTGTAAGTCATGGAGAGCACCGGCTTATCCGCCGGCTTGCACCGGCCGAACCTCCCGCCGGGGTTCCGGTTCCACCCCACAGACGAGGAGCTGGTGATTCACTACCTCAAGAAAAAGGCAAACTCGGCTCCTCTCCCAGTTGCAATAATCGCTGAAGTTGATCTTTACAAATTTGATCCATGGGAACTCCCAGGTAATACAATATATTTAATTTCAACAAAAAAAAAGAAAAAAAGAAAAAAGAAAAAGAAAAAGAAAATATTTGTATATATATATAATTTTTGTTTTTCATGGGTATATATATATATATGTATATATGATTTCGCAGCCAAGGCTACGTTTGGCGAGCAAGAGTGGTATTTTTTCAGTCCGAGAGACCGGAAGTACCCGAACGGAGCTAGACCGAACAGGGCGGCAACTTCAGGGTATTGGAAGGCCACCGGAACCGACAAACCTGTACTAGCCTCCGGCAGTAATCAAAAGGTTGGTGTAAAAAAGGCGCTTGTGTTCTATGGAGGGAAGCCTCCAAAGGGAATCAAGACCAATTGGATCATGCATGAGTACCGGCTGCTGTCTGATCATAACAGGGCTAGTAATATGCCTCCTGGGTGTCATGACTTTAGCAACAAGAAAAACTCTTTGAGGGTAATTTTTAATTTTCCAGTTGTGAATTTTGTTCGGATTATTTATTTATTTATTTGTACGATAAACCCAATGATTTGATTGTTTGTATGCATTTAATTAGCTTGATGATTGGGTGTTATGCCGAATCTACAAAAAGAACAACGCGCATAGACTGATAAACAACGAAAAGGAGGACTCGATGGATGACACGACCGGACCTATATCACTTTCATTCGCCGTCGGGCAGCAAAATGTACAGAAACTGCAACAACTTCCAAAGGCGGCGCCAAGCTACGGCGGCGCATTGCTCGACAATTACCAGAATTTGTTTGGTGGGATGGTAAGCAGCGAGGGTATCAACCATTGTAATCCTGAGCTGTCTATGGTCGTTCCGGCCTTGGCAAGCTCGAACAACCTCCCGCTAAAGCGGACACTGCCGCCGTCGTTGTACTGGGATGACAGCGACGAAGTCGTAGCAAGGAAGGATGGGAATGCTTCTACTTCTATTACCACTCTGCTTAGCCAGCTCCCACAGACACCTTCATTGCACCAGCCGGTAATACTGGGGTCTACCGGAGACAGCCTTTTCCGGGCACCTTTTCACCTCCCTGGGTTGAACTGGTATCCTTAATTAAATTGTAATATGTTTTTGTGAAAAATGCCCTCGATCGAATTCTTCCGAGTGTAAAACCTACTGCCGATTTCAGGTGAGGCGATTAGCTAGTATATATTTTTAGATTATTGGTTGTTTTATAATTTAGAGATGCAAAGAAAAAGAATATATAGATGGTAGCTTTTGATCGATGTAGAAAAATAAAAAACAGATGATCAATATTAGTATATTTTCCTCTGTAGAGAGAGAGAGAGAGAGAGAGAGAGAGAGAGAGAGAGAGATCTTGTAGAACTTTAACAAGAGATCGATTATTAATGGTTATGGATTGTGTATGTATTATTTCGATCTGTTTATATATTGATCATTGTGTTAGCTAGTGCATAAACCCTAGATCGAAGGTAAGAGATCTTTTTTCTTTCGATCATAATTATCCTTTTTTCCAGCCTCGTCTGTGGTCCTGTGGAGAACATGCAAAATCTAACAAGCTAGCTAGCTAGAACTAGCTTGTATCCATCTCATCTAGTAGTACTAGATTTTAACTTTCGTGTATATTCTGATGATCGATAGAGCTTTTTTTAAGGCATAATTATATTTAAATTTCAAGAATAATATAGTACCTCTCAAAAACAAAAGAATAATAATTAGTTAGCATTCGAATGATTAACGAGAATCATTAGCATTTCTCAATGATTTGTTCGAAAGGAATATGTTTATATAGCACGCACATGCATGTTCAACAATTAAGGATGAACAATCTGGAGCTATTGACTTTCTTTTTTTTGAATTGTTTTCTATTTTTTTTTTTTTAAATAAAAAATACAAAACCAGACCCAACCCATTTACATGATTTTGAAATTTTTTGTTTAATAAGAAAAATTAATAATTGTTTCAATAATAATTATGTCATGAGATGACAACATATCGTATCTCATCTCCAATATATTGCTCTATCATGGTTTATAAGAAAGGCATTATGACATAAATTTGAGCATTTATGCATAAAACCAATTAAGGGAAGAAGACATGCATTAACATACAAAAATGTAAATTTCCCTGCTGGAGAGTTTTATCACTTTTGTAAGATAATTAATAAAATCGGCACATGAGTTTTTTTGGCGGATCAAAATCAAATCATCACTTATTTCAAAATTTTAAATGAATAAAAAAATAATAAATTTAATGATTTAAATTAGTAATCTAATAGTATTTCTCCTCACGTGAGAGCTAGCTCAAATCATCCATCGACAAGTGAAGATGTTCAACACGTGAAATATATATATTCAAACTAAAGATCTATTTTAATACTATGTTAAAATCATTATTTACGCTAAAAGTTTTTGTTTTTTGAAAAAAAAAATAGTGAATTTAATTAATATTCTTACATGGTATAAAATTTTGAAGGAAAAAGAAGAAGGAGAAGATCAATGGATGATGATGTAGTGAGTAATGAATCAAAAAGTTTTTCAAGAAAAAAATTATGAAGTTAAAAACTTTTTACACTTAATTCTAGAGGTTGTAATTAATTATAAAAGAATAAAATGAAAATGGCTTAGGCCTTACGCTTGAAATTAAGGTAAAAAAGAGAAACCTGAAAATTAATAATTATTTTCAAATTAAGCACCAACCAATGGCGAAAGAGCTTAATTGCTTGAAAGATACCCGGCCAAGTAATAGGCCTTCTCAAAAGTCGATTTTGCTAGCTTTTTACTTTTGCACACATTAACGACGATATAATTAACCGATTTAAGATATATTTGAGTGTTGGTGTCATTTTCTTTCATCGATCCGACTGATTAGACGTAGCTAATTAATCAATCGTATATATATATATATTGAATGGTCCATCTTGGGGTCACACAAATTGATGGCAAGAGGGGTACCTCACAAAATAGCTTATACTTTTCTTATTGCTGACTTTATGGGTCGACCATTCTCATATATCTATCATCTAAAGGGAATCATTATCTTAAAACCACAAGAATTAAATGGCCTTTAATCACATTCCTTTCCTGGGAAAAGTACAAACAACTTTATACAGTTTCTCAAATCATAAGTCCTTAATTTTGGAATGCATATCGATATCGATCAGCCATGAAATGAAATCCCCCATTATCTCAATCCACTTTAAGAGAATGATGCTTTTTTACAAATGCTTGAAAGCTCTACAAATCTGCTTAATACCATTAATTTCAAAGATATGATCTACGTCGATCGGCATGTCCATTTAGATAATACGAGCATACGTGTAGAAATACGTAAATCTACTGTATATTATACCAAAAAAGAAAGGGTATATCGGAAACAAGTCAGAAAGTCCTCATATATGTTGATGCTAAAAGCTTTAACGAGGAGGGGTCGTTTCTTTTTCATCCATTTTTTTTTAAATTATTATTATTAACAAATTAATTACTTTCTTTATTGATAAAATAATCACTCATGGGATTTTTCATTGATGAGCTTCTTTTCTTCTCTAGGTAACTAAAATTTGAAAGAGTCAGCAAAAGAAAAAAAATTAAAAAAAAAATAAAATTGAAAGAAAATCTGGCCCAATAATTGAATTGGAAATCAGTCTATTAAGTAGCATTGGCATGGTTGCTTATCAGGTATATATAATTGAAACCCACATGCAATAATTGAAACCCACATGAATCAACTAGCTAGTCTCATTGATTTCTTCATTTTAATTTTTATCAATACGTCAATATATACCTAAATAGGCCTCTCTATATGTGAGTGGCTCCATGGCCTTGTGTTTGGCTGCCAAGAAAAACATTAGAAAAGGAAGACAGTCTTTCAAAATTTATAAACAGGTTTGCAGCATCTTAATTAGGAAGAGTACTGATCTATATATACTTGCAGCCTTGCTAGGAAAACAATTTTCTTGCTTCTGTCGAATTGCGTTAACGATACGCACAACATGGATAACCTTCAGTAAAAGATTTTTTTTTTTTTTTTTTTCGACAGCCGAACCGGTTAGCGGAACTCTTGTAAAACATGAAAAAACTACCCTAATAACGCTGGCGAGCTCCGCTGATATGATCTATTAAATCATCATTTATCCCAAAAATTTAAGCTTAATCAAACTTTAACATTTCCTCTCACGTACGAACTCAAACTACCTTTTTAATAGATGATATCCAACATGTGGAATATTTAATTAAAATAGGATAAATAACGGAGTCAATATTCGAATTCAAGACCTGTAGCTACTTTGATTCCATGTTAAAACACCAATACTTATCCTAAAAACTTAAGCTTAATTGATCAATACTTTAACATAAGTATGATCCATCAATGCTTGTCACATAGCGGGTTCGAATTACCTAATTAGTTTATGTGTAATGAACTCGCGCCTAAATGGACCTATTGGCAATTGATTGTATAACAGGCCAAGATCATCAGCGTATATATTATGGTGGTATTCAGTTATGGGTGAAGTTATTCTGTTTTTATGGTCAATTCCTAACTCTTTTCATTTAGAGGTGAACTAATCGATCACACCCTTCACATCGTGCTTTAATCAGATATATGCATCTAATATAATCTACTGTTTTACGTGGCATTGTGGCATCCATCCAAATACAATACACACGCATCACATGCATCACATGCATGTTTGCTCCTTCATCAGTGGGTTGGACGCATTGGAATATTGTTTCAGTTGACTTGTATGTCCTTACAACCTGTGCGGCCCATTTGCTAAGGATTTGAAAGGTTCGTACGAAATAGAAAACTTCAATTCTCAATTCTATTATTATTATTATTATTATTATTATTATTATTAGTGATAATTGCACATAGGGACGGAGGGAAGGCCCCCCCCAAATAATTTCCTAAAAAAAAAATTATAAGGTGGGAAAATATAAATTCTAAAAAATTAAAATGTATAAGGTAAAAAGTAAAAAATTTTAGCTTACTAGCCCTTACAAAATTTTTTTTTTTTGCCTACTGGTTCTTGTCCATAAGAACTTCTGGTTTCGTCCCTGATTGCACCACTAGTATTTGAAGTTGGCCTAAATTATAAATTATTTCATGTGGTACAAAAAGTTTATAGAAGGTCCTTGTAGTAAACTAAAAATACGAATCACTCCCTAAACTCGTTTTTTCGTCAATCAAGTTAATAGATTCCATTAGTTTGCCATGTCATACCTAATAGGAAATCGACACGTGTTCATTACGATAAAAAAATATTAAAAATATAAATAAATAAAAATTAAAAAATTATTATTATTTTTTTTAGAAAAAATATAGAAAATAACCGGCAGCCACCCCCAAATTGGCAACCACCTTCACTATTTTCAATTTTTTTTTTTTTAAAAAATAATTTTTAAGATTTATTTATTTTTATTTTTAATATATTTTTATTTATATATTATTTTTGATTTCCTATTGGATATGACGTGACAAACTAACAGAATCTGTTAACTTGGTAGATAAAAAATGGGTGTAGCCGTGTAAGGAGTGATTCGTAATTATAGTTTACCACAAGGACCATCCATGAACTTTTTGTACTACAATGAGTGATTTTTAAATTTAGGCCAACCCCAGAGACCAGTGATCCAATTATATCTTATTAATAATATATTTAGGTTTTACTGATATATATCTTAAAAAGAACGAGTGAAAAGCTACAATTTAGTCAAATTTGAGGAGGCGTTTACGGTTCCTATCATTTAGATTTAGAATTTTAGAGTATCTTTCTTGTACAGCTCTTAGCGTTCAATTGCTACTATGATCACGTTCAAGTAGAATAGCTATAACTAGTAATTTCTTGCCTTTTCTGCTTAAATAAATAAATTAAAAAAAAAAAAAAAGCTTTGTACGAAATGTACATTTTACACGCCTAAATGGGGACCCGGTCAGTCAGCAATTGTGGCTTAGTATTCAAGGAACATGGACTCGAATAGTGATCTTTCCCAGTCTTGAATTGGTCAAGCACTCCAAGCTCATCGATCTTTTCTACGAACTAGTCTTCCACAAGTTTCAAATTCGTCATTCAATCAATCATTTGAGCCTATTACTTAAGCACTCAACGATTTTTCATCTTCAAAGCTAGCTAGCTCTTTCTTCGATCGGCTCGACAAAAATGCAAAGGATTAATCCTCAAAAACAAGCCGTACAAAAGCTACAAGCACCTGCGAGAACATCATCATCATCACCTCCTAGGCCACGGCCAGTTTGCACGTGTTCCAACCGTCCTGGGTCCGTCAGATGTATCAGCCACGGTTATGCAGTGCCTGCAGGGGAGAAGTTGAGGCGGAATAACGCAAGCAAAGAGGTCCTGAGGAGGGCGTTGACGCCACCAATTCGTAGATTCAGCCTCCGGTGGCTGAACTTCCGGCCAAAACCAAGTCGTCTCTCTAACATGTCGGCGGCTTAAGTACTTAAACTTGAAGCCATCCGATCCATATATCATGATATTATTGTAGAAATTCGCCACACTATGTGTACAGAAAACTACTTATTTCTTTTAGAATAAACTGCTTGGCTCAATCGATTTCTATTTTATTTTCTTATTCAACCATTATTCTAAAGGTTATCTGATCAATTGAATTGAATAATATTGGAAGAAACTTCTTGTAAATAAAGCGTGCAAATTAGTGGAAGATAAAGCTAGCTGTATTTAGAGATTAATTCGATCGAATTAAGCAAACTTTCTGCTTTTTGCCTAAAGCAATGTTCATATTGCAGGGACAGAAAATTAAAGAACTACTGAACACCCACAAAGTGGTGATCAAACCCATTTGCATTAGAGATGTACGTTGTACACATTAATCTCATCCTGGTCTTCTCCTATTCTCTAACATTTGAAAATTACCATTAAATCTATTGGCCGATATGAGAGATTTACATGGACTCCAAAGATTTAATAGTGATTTTAAAAAATGAGAGGATGTGAAAAGTACAAAAAGGAGGAAATGAACTATTTTCTGCCTCCAAAAAATCATTAATAGACGGGCCAATTAAGTTAGATTGTTTCAAAAAGAAAGAACAAAAAGATCAAATGATTAATTAATAGTGTCACATCAGTAAAGTGTGATAAAATTGTAATATATAACATTACTCATTAGTATAATACGCAGAAATTTTAAGTAAAAGCTTTAACTAGGAATTTAATGTTTAAGGAAAAATAAAACGGGCCACAACTTTTGAGGTCGAATGTTGGGCAAAACAGGGCCCTAAAAACCAGTTGTTATGAATTAAGGCCTGGAATACAAATTTGTAGAGCGGTTCAAATGACCCAAGAAAAGGTAAAACTTAGGTGGGCGGATTTTGGCCCGAAAGCAGCACAAAATCTTGGGTCCAAAGAGCAAGAGAGAGAAAGAGCGAGGGGGCTTGAAGAGAGTGAAAAGTAGAAAGAAATTGAGAGGACTGAAAGAGAACTGAGAGTCATAAAATAAGAGAGAATTGATATTGTTAAAAAAAAAATAAGAGAGGGAGAATTCGAGAGGGACAACGGCGCCGGAGCCGGTGGGTCACGGCCTGACGCCGGTGAAGCCAAGGAGCACATTTTTTTCCGGCATTTTCTCGGTACCCAAACAGTAGGAATCCATTTTTCTGGGTAAGTGAAATCCTTAGGCTTTGATTTCTTTTAGTTTGATTTGGGTTTGGTTTGATATGGTTCCCGGTGGTTGGAGGGATTTATGGAGTTGTAAAAACTTGGGTGTGTTTATGGAGGATTTTTTTAAAAAAACCGATTGGGTATCAAAAAGAAAAAATTTCTGGGTTGTTTTATGAAGAAGTTTTCGGTAGAACAAATTGGGTATTGTGTTTTTTGGTTGATTTTTTGTTTGGGTTATGGATTGGGTGATTTTGAGAATTGTTGTGGTCGAGATTTTATGAATGTCTTCTTGTTAAGGAAATTCTGTTGAAACTTTGAGAAGTAGTTTGGTGTTGGCCGAATAGTCAGAGGTTGGAGGATTGTTTGACGCGGCACGTGTCTATACCCTTTTGCTGTTAGTCTAAAACTATGCCGTTTTACACTAACAGCATCTATGCTAGAAGCCGGATCCAGATCGCCTCTCTTTTAATCTTGACCACCAATTCCTAAGAAGCTACATTTATGAGTAGCACTAGTTTTTTCTTCCCTTTTCTTACTTTTCTGAGTTTTCGCTATACCTTCATCTTCCTCAGTAACCCTAGTTTCCACCTTCAAATATTGCACTCCTGATTTTACTCCTTAACGTTTTGATTCCTACGTACGTTTGCCTCTACTTTCACCTGTTTGTAAGTATTCTTCCTCTTTCATTTTCAATAAAATTTGGCATTTTTATCATTTAAATTTAATTTTTTAACCCGAAAATTGAAGGAAAAAAAAAAAAACGAGCGTACTCGACGATTGCTCGATAAGTTGCTCACCCGAGACTTAAATCTGAAGATCTTTGTACAATTTAGAGATTTTACTCATTCCTGTAATTTTTTTTGATAAGTTTTCCTGTAATTTGAAATGATTTGTGCTTATTTCCATATTTTTGAGACATATATGGTTGTTTCATGCTACTGTCCAGAACTCCAACACTAAAGGCGCAATCCCAGCCTAGTATTTGTCACTAGATTGTATAGATCATGTTGATTTTGAGAGTATATACAAATGTGAAGTTTACATTAAGTGCTTAGTTAGGGTTTGTTTCTGAATTTTCATAGGGTAAATGCTACTTTTTTATTTGGAATGACTTTACTTCTCTTCAGTAGATCAAATACAACTGCTATGAGAAACTCAATAATTTCTTGCAAAAATTTATATAGATTCGAACCAGTTTATTTGAGTATGTGATATCTAGTTATTTTACCATTTGTATATGGTTTTCTTGTAACAGATAGAAGGAACTCATTTTTAATATTAGAGATTAAAAATCTTCTAATTTATGCAAAAATGAAGGAAGAAGAAGTGAATCGATGCCAGATTCTGGAGTGGTACCCAAAATTTAAATCTGTCTCCATTAGAACCCAAATTCATGAACTTCCTGAATCCTTTATCCAATACCTTCTTGACGATGCTGGTCCCTTCCTTTTACCTGTTTCTATCTATAATGATGATGCCCTACCCAATAGACTCCATAACCCTGAAGAGGAAGAAGACTATCAGGTATCAGAAGGATCTGGAGATGAGTCGGAACAACCTTCGCCACCCCCATCTTTCCCAGAACTTGAATCGAAGATTAAGGACTCAATTGAATCCCTTGGTGGTGCAGTCTTCCCCAAGTTGAATTGGAGTGCACCAAAAGACTCTGCTTGGATTAGCACAACTGGGAGCCTCCGATGCGCTTCGTTTAGTGAGATTGCACTCTTGCTACGGTCATCTGAATCTTTGATCCATGATTTATGTCATGCATATGATTCATGCAGTGATAAGTCCTCATCAAGACCGCATAATTTCTTCCTTGCGCTCCGCAAGTGGTACCCATCCCTTAGGCCAGAGATGGAATTTCGTTGTTTTGTACAGGGTCAAAACCTAGTTGGAATTTCCCAACGTGAGGTGACTACTTTTTATCCTATTCTTCTTGAGAAGAAAATTATTCTTGAGCGGTTGATTCAGCAATTTTATGAGGATAATGTGAGGCTGAAATTTGAATCGGAAAATTACACATTTGATGTTTATGTTACAAAGGATGAGCGGATTAAGGTATTGGATTTCAACCCTTGGGGTGCATTTACATTGCCGCTGCTGTTTGATTGGGAGGAATTAGAGCAGAATATTAGGGAAGAAGGCAATGATGTGGACTTTAGAATTGTGGAGAGCCAGTGTGCTGTTAGGCCTAGTTTGAAGACAGCAGTGCCATATGATTACTTGGACACTGGCCCTGGAAGTGGTTGGGACCAATTTCTGAGGAATGCTGATGAGGTGTTGCAGCGGCAGGCCAGGTCTTATGAAGCAGGTGCTTGAGGTTTTTATTGCCTTGATTCATGAGACTAGTGTTGCAGTTTCACAGGTGATTTCATAAATACTCACTTTCATGGGCATACTATACTTGTCATCATGGTTCTTTGTTTTATGTGCAGTTGCTCAAAATACAAGATTTTGCATCTGCAATCATAATAACGTAATGATGAATCTCATTTTGGTGCAACTTCCATTGTTGTTTTCTAATTTCTATTATCGATTGATGGTTGTTCCTCAAACGAGTTCTTAAAATTTAGTTTCTGAAACAAACTTAACACTCAATGCACCATACACAAATGAACAAAGTTTGGTTGATCTGCTTGTAGAAAATGATCCACTAAATAGCATTTATGTGGCACATTCGCAGTGTAGTATTGGTGAGTTTTTAGACATTGACATGTACCACTTAGCTAGAGCACGAATACCTGCATAGGACATATGCGAGACATGTTGCTTTAAATCAAGCATTAGCGTCTGTTTAGATTTGGAATTTCAAAAATTGTTATTTTAAGATGTTGCAATTATTTGGAGTTTTGTATAACCAGCCCGTGCTCGATTGCACTGAAACAATATCTTCTTTTCGAAAGTGAAACAATATCTTCAATTACACTTACCTTAGTTTTCAATGGATATAGTTTCAGAAATATATTTTATGATATCTTAGGCTCATTTGTGTTGAAGAAACTCTATCTTTAAAAAGAAACAGAAAGGGAATTCAATAATAGACTGCAATATACTGGCTCTGATATATGCCAATATAGTCTTTAAGTCAACTTAATTTCATATATCCTCCGCCCAATATTTGATGATCATTTGTTTGTTTGCAACTTTTCTTGTAACAAGAATTAGTTATTGGTATGTTATTACAATTGAAATTACGCTTCAACATGGAAGCTTATTTCTAGTCCAAGCATTTGAATGGGGGTTCTAGTGTTTTTGTAAGCATTCAAACATCCAATCCAACGGAGTTTGAATGTTGGTCTCTAGAACTCTATTGAGTCAGGTGTTCAAACACCCCTTGGAGCACGGCATCCAACATTGGCCCATTTTGGCAATTTCAATTTAGCATTTTGATAATTTGATTTATTTATGGTTTCCCTAAGGGTTTCTTATAAATTCATAAGTTTGTAAGCTGTGAAGCCCCTCAAATTTTAGTTGGATAACAATTTAGAGATTTCTCTCTCTATTTTGATAAGTTTTATATTAGGTTCTCGTATTTGTGTGGGCAAATCTCAGTGTCAAAACATGGGTCATTTGGATTGTAATCGAAAGTAATAGAGTCAGAGTTGAGTGTGGTTTGAAATTTGGTTCAAGTCTTGCCCGACCCACAATCGAGTGTGCAAGTTTCTTTCAAAACCCGAAATACGCTTGACCCATGCTTGAGCATACACGTTCCATGTAGAGAGTGGTTGTAAGCGTCTTCTATATTTTTACTGTCTTTTTCTGATGTTTTCTTTATATTGTTACTGAAAATCACTCTATCTATCACTTCTCTCTCAAAAAATTGCCTTACAGTTCTGTACATTTGTGCTCAATCAAAATCAAAGAGAGGTTTCCTTCATAACACTGCAGAATTAAAGAATATAAATTAAAAATTAAGAAGTTATGTAAAGGCCAATTTGTGACACAAAAAACAAGATTTAAAAACATGGACTAACATGTGCAATGCACTAATAACCATTTTTGCTAAAACTAGATTTGGCTTAAGAGCTTCCTCATAAGCTGTCATCTTGTGAAACTTCTTTCAATTCAACTGGTTGAAATCAATTATGAAACCCTCCAAAATCAGTTCCCCAATTCATTCACACCGCCTTAGTTGTACATAAAGGCTAAAGCATGATTTCACTCCTTCCAACCTTATGAATGATCAAACTGAGATGATCCAACACCCATCAATCCACTGTAAAACAGTAAAGCATCTAAACACAATCCAAAAACTATGAGCCTGTTCGGTTGCTGTTTTGAAAACAGAAAACCCGTTTTTACCATGTACCCCGTCTGTTTGGCTATTAGTTTTAAAAACAAAAACTTAAGTAAACAAAAACACTAAAAACACGAAATATGTTTCAATTTTAAGTTGTTTCCGAAAAAATGTTTTTGTTTTCAGCAAAATAGCGCTCAAAACACACGTGGAATCTATTTCTAACTTAAGTGAATAGTGCTGCACAGTACCCGTCATCCGTGGTTCTAATCTTCACATGTCCATTTTCTTCAACCTTCTTCATCCTGCTCAGCGTGCTGGCATTCATTCCCCACCTGTAAGCTCAGACAAAAACCATCCCTCTAAGTGCATCTCAGTGCTATTACTCTCCCTCTATCAGCCTTCGTCTACCCTATGAGTCGATTGCAAGTTTCAATTCTGTTTTAAGGAACCCATTGATGAGCATCTCGGGTTCCAGAGGATCGTTGTGTCGATGATCAACTCCTCTCTTATGGCGGCTCCAACTTGCAAAAACGGCTCCATTCAGTGCACTTGGTCGCAAGTTTTGTGGGTTTTGATTTTGGTGGGTTTGCTTGTTTGATTCAATACCTGTGCATTTGTTTGGGTAACCTCTTTGTAAGTTTTGGATGGTACTTTTGGGTGATTTCTAATTTTGTGGCTTTTAGATGTTGAGTCAATGTGATATTGTATCTGCCATAGGCTGGTTTGAGTCAATGTGATATTTTTTAGTTTTTATTTTATTTATTATTATTATTATTATTATTATTATTATTATTATTATTATGGGTGCATTTCTGCATTCTATTTGGTTTGTGAACGAAGGGGTATTCCATCTCATATGCTATTTGATTGTTTTTAGGTTGTTGGTTTCAATTTTATGACTGTAATTTTTATGGGAATTTTTGTACATTAGGTTGTTGATTCTTGGTTTTGTCCAGCTTTGTACTATATTTTCCTACGTGCTTCATCTGTAGTGTTTTTTGTCTTATGAAAATTACTGAGCGAAAAGCATTTTTTATTGAACATGGTTACTACAATAATGGGTCTGCAACCGTAATGGAGGCAATGTTTGGTAATATGTGGGTCTTAATTTTGATGGATTTGCTCGAAAGAGAATGATTTTGGTTTGTAAAGGGGTGTGCGTGAGTTATAGACATGGTACGTACATCTCTTTTTAGTCGTATAGCAGAAGGTGATGTATGACGAGTAACATACAAGTTTGTTAGCACGGTGTTTATAATAGGTTTCAGACATCTGGTTAACCTTATTTTGGAGGG
Organism: Alnus glutinosa; assembly: GCF_958979055.1. Taxonomy (NCBI): domain Eukaryota; kingdom Viridiplantae; phylum Streptophyta; class Magnoliopsida; order Fagales; family Betulaceae; genus Alnus; species Alnus glutinosa. Next base: position 24,133,030 of record NC_084893.1, read on the forward strand.
CTCTTGTTTTGCAATTTGTTTTAGAATTTTGGATGTCATGCATTGCTTAATTGTATGAAGTAGCCATTAATCGTATGTTTGTCTTGGAAGATAACTTTGTGGGAACTCTCTGGTGAGACTCCCTCCACCTTTTAAATCTTGTCATTTTCTTTAAAAGTATAGGAGAACAATTTGAAAGGACAGAAATTTTGTCTCTGGAATTACAAGTTCGGAAAAGAATAAAACTAGGTTGTAGTTATATATCATTTATTTAGTTGGAATGGTTGTCTGCTCAATCTAGCAAAAAAAGAATCTGTCTTTTCCTCTTGTGATCATACCTTTGTTTTGATCATATTGTAGGAAAACAGCCGATGCTCTGTGTTTGCTGAGTTGGTGCCTTGGCATCTTGGGGGCTAAGAAGCAAGAGCCTGCATCCTCATCAACTGCTGGACCTTCCAAACCCAAATAAAGGGTGGAAGAAAGAAGAGATAGATCCAATATTTTTTGAATTCACAAAGACAGCGCCAAAAGAAACCAAAAAAGAAAAAATCGATACTGTAACTAAGAAGAATTTTCCTTTTTGACATCCAAAGCCCTGTGGGTAAGCATAGAGTGCTGTTAAATAAGGTTCCCGATGGATTGAGACAGAGCAGTTAAACTGCAGAACCTTTTATTTGGTTTACCTTTTCGATCTGGTTTTTTTGGCACATTTTTGTTACATGCTTGGACTAGCCCGAGTGCTCAACTCTGTTGTGTAAGCTATTCCTGGCTTGGGCAAGCACTGGCTGCAGCTTGTCATCTGGTTGAAAGGTTATTTTCTGTTTTTTTCTCAAAAATAATTCTCAGATACAAAAACAAAAATAAATTTGCCAAACGAGCTCTTGTGCGTTTAGTAATGCCACCTACTATAAAGTAGGTGGGATGTTGCCGTATATCTCACGGCCCTAAAGAATCGCCATCGCCGTGTATCTGAATCCGTTTGGGAAGTTGGTCTGGAAAATGACTTTCACTTTTCCCATGTGCACGCAGGTTGCCTTGCCATGTTCACACTTTTCCATTTTTCATTATGCTTCTTTTTCAACCATCCGATCCCATGCTTTAGATCCTGACTGTTGAAATAATTGTTCGAGCTATGAGCTTTCCCACACTAAATTCCCTGCGCCCATCTCTCATCAACACCCTTTTACTCTGCAACATTTTCAACCCTTAGATCGCGCCTCTCTTTCAGGGCCGGCTGGAGCCTTAGGTGGATTAGGCGACCGCCTAAGGCCCTCAATTTAATAAGGCCCCTAATTTAAAAATATTAATAGAGATTTATTTCTAAAAAAAATAAAAATTAAGGCCTTAAATACGATCAATACACTTAAATAAGGCCACAAATCTTGGTAAAAATAAAATTAAAAAATGCAATAATATAATGCAAGGCCCAATTTTATAAGGCCCCAATTAATGAAGATTTATTTTAAGAAAAAAAGTGCTTACAAAAAGACGAATCATCAAAGCATTGTTTTCGGTAATGCCCCCAGTCAATGCCTTAAAATATGCTGCCTAGGGGCCTTCTCCCGTCAAAAAACTGCAGGTTAAAAAAAATAAAAATAAAAATTCAGGCCTTAATTAATTACCAACGACTTGTGAGATATGAAAAGTCTAAATTAAAGGCCTTTAATTTTTTGTACATCTAATTACCAACGACTTGTGACTTATAAGATATGGAAAGTCTCTGCATTAAAGGCCTTCAATTTCTTTGAACGTTGACGTTCAAAATAGAATCAATGAGATATGAAAGCTTCTAAATTAAATGTCTTAATTAATTACTCACATTAAAAATTGAAGGCTTTATGTTCAGTGTTCAAAAAATTGAAGGTGTTAAGTCCAACGTTCAAGAATCAAAATAAAATGAAAAAATAAAAAATGAATGCTAAGAAGATGAAAAATCTCTAAGTTTCCATTTTAAATCCTATTCTTTATAAGTTTTTATTTTTTTTTTATCTCAATTTTCCTATTCAAGTCTTATTTGAATTTGAATTTTTCTCTTCTCAATTTTCATTATTTCCCAATAGCTTATTATTCAAGTCCTTAAAATCAATCCATATGTGATTAGTGAGATATGAAAAGTCTAAATTAAAGGCCTTTAATTTTTTGTACATCTAATTACCAACGACTTGTGACTTATGAGATATGGAAAGTCTCTGCTTTAAAGGCCTTCAATTTCTTTGAACGTTGACATTCAAAATAGAATTAATGAGATATGAAAGCTTCTAAATTAAATGTCTTAATTACTCACATTAAAAATTGAAGGCTTTATGTTCAGTGTTCAAAAAATTGAAGGTGTTAAGTCCAACGTTCAAGAATCAAAATAAAATGAAAAAATGAAAAATGAATGCTAAGAAGATGAAAAATCTCTAACTTTCCATTTTAAATCCTATTCTTTATAAGTTTTTATTTTTTTATCTCAATTTTCCTATTCAAGTCTTATTTGAATTTGAATTTTTCTCTTCTCAATTTTCATTATTTCCCAATAGCTTATTATTCAAGTCCTTAAAATCAATCCATATCTGATTAGTGATTAAAAAAAAATTAATTACCAAAACTAAATTAATCAATTGCATTAATTTTTTTTATTCGGTTTTAGGAAACATTCTAACACTAATTTGTCTTTCCTTTGACAAATCAAGTTTTACCATTCTATTTTTTAAATTAATTAATATTCATTTTTTTTTTAAAAAAAATGTCTCATTTAAACTTTTCGCCTAAGGCCCCAAAATGTATTGAGCCGGCCCTGCTCTCTTTTAATCTTGACCACCAAAGCTCCATCTATGAGTGGTAGAGATGATATAAATATACCTCTTTTACTTATTTTATTTTCAAATTTATCATTAAATTTATATGACTCATATTCGGCATTGCGTCTTCTAAGGCCTTGTCAATGCGTAAAAACCACGTTGTAAATATTTTTTCACTTTCATTTTCAATAAAATTGGGCATTTTTATCATTTAAATTTTATTTTTTTAACAAACTCAGCTTTGGCTATGCCTTTAAAATTTTTGTTTTTATTTTTTATTTTTTAAATTAAACAACTTCGAGCCAAGACTAGCCAGTCGAGTACTTGCTTAGACGAGTTTGAGCTCGGCTTAGATGAGTACTAGGCCATGACAAGCTAAGCTTGAACACATTTTAAAGCTCCAGCTCTCGAATATCTTGCCTCTACTACTCGAGCTGAATTCGACAGCCAAATATCCGGTTTGACTCCCTTTAGAGTTTAGGGTGTGTTTGAGATTGTGATTTTGTAGACAATAAGTGCGATTTTAAACCAAATTGTAGAACATAAATCGTTTGAGAACTGCGTTTTTAAAATCTGCGATTTAAAATCAGTTTTTTCAAATCGCAAGTAAGAGAATTTTTTTAAAAAAAAAACCCAGAGTTTTAAAGGCTAATTTGCAATTTTAAAGACTAAATTGTGAGTTTGCCAAACATTTAACTGCATTTTTAAAAAATATTTTTCAAATTGCGCATTTTAAAATTGTTATTTTAAATCAAACTTTTTAAAATCGAAAATCTAAAAATCCTTTAAGAGTCTTGTAAAATGAAAAGACTTCTAAAATATTAAGGATAGGGAAAGTCTTCAGCCAAAAAAATATATATCTAGTCAAATCAAATTCGGTAACTTTTTTCAATATTGGGCCCTGTGGTAGGTGTATCACTTCCTACTTCCTAGAAAAACAGAGTAGAGTGAAAAAAATAAAAAATAAAAAAATAAAAAAAAAATAAAAAAAAAAAAAAAGAAAAAGAAAAGAAGAGTGGACTCAAGGAAAATAGATCGAATAGTTGCTGCTTAAATCTTGACTTCTATGCATATCAATACTCTCTCACCACACCACTAGTAAATCAATGGAAGCCATTACTCATCTTTTCGTCTACTCTTTCCTATTCTCCCTCTTAAGAACCTCCATTGCTCTAGACACCATTACTCCAAGTCAATCAATCACAGACGGTGGCACTCTAGTTTCAGCTAGCGGATCATTTCAATTGGGATTCTTCAGCCCAGGTAATTCCAAAAGTCGATATGTGGGAATATGGTATATGATATCTTCGGAGAAAGTTGTATGGGTAGCCAACAGAAACACTCCACTTAACGATCAGTCAGGAGTTTTAAAGGTCACTGATGATGGAGTTCTTGTGCTTCTTAATAGCACCAATAGTATTGTTTGGTCATCTAATACATCAAGAACCGCAGAAAATCCAGTTGCACAGCTCTTGGACACCGGGAATCTTGTTGTGAAAGATAGAATTGATGATGACCCAGAGAAGTTTTTGTGGCAGAGTTTTGATTATCCATGTGACACACTCCTACCGGAAATGAAGCTTGGATGGAACTTAGTAACTGGTCTAGATAGGTTTTTATCATCTTGGAAGAGCACGGAAGATCCTGCTCAAGGCGAGTTTTCACTACGTATCGATCTTCGTGGGCTTCCGCAATTGGTTTTAATGAAGAGAGATTCAATAAAGGATAGATTTGGGTCATGGAATGGCCTTCATTTTACGGGATATATTGGATTAAGACAAAATCCAATATATAATTATGAATTAGTGTTGAATGAGAAGGAGGTTTATTACGAGTACAAACTTCTAAACACTTCTGTTTTCGCAAGATCTGTTGTAAACCCATCAGGCGTTGCGCAGCGATTCACATGGATGGATCAGACACACAGTTGGGAGCCTTTCGTTACAGCCAAGTTAGATCAATGTGAAATTTTTGCCTTCTGTGGTTCATATGCTTCCTGCGACATCAATAACTCTACTGTATGTTCATGCTTGGAAGGATTCTTACCCAAGTCTCCAAAAGATGGGGATTCAGTAGATTGGCCTGATGGGTGTGTTCGAAGGATTCCTTTGGAATGCAATGACAAAGATGGATTCCTGAAGCGCACGGGAGTGAAATTGCCGGACACATCTTCTTCCTGGTATAACAAGAGCATGACCCTCGAGGAATGTGAAGGAATGTGTCTGAAAAACTGTTCATGCACAGCATATGCAAGTTTAGATGTCAGGGGAGGAGGAAGCGGCTGCGTGCTTTGGTTTGGTAGCCTTGTTGACATTAGAGAATTCGCTGAGGGTGGGCAAGACCTCTATATAAGGATGGCCATTTCAGAACTGGGTACCATTTCACTTCTATATTTTCTCTTTGGATTTTTCTAATTTTTTTTTTCTTTTATTTTGAATAGAGAAATGATTCATTTCATTGTGGGTCGCTCATATTGGCTCCAAAGATCTAAAGATCTAACAGTAATTTTTAAAAGTGAAAAAATAAGAAAATGGCATGAGGAGGATGTATAGCACATCTCTTTTAAATTAATAAGACATAAAGACAATTACATCCATTGGTTTTCAATTGGCGAAAGTAGATTTATTATATATGTCCGTTCATTTTACGGGGGGGAATTGGGGAATATTAATAAAATGATTAAATTTATTATTTTTAATTCTTAGTTTAAGTTTTTGAATAAGTAATAATTTTACATGGTATCAAAGTATAGTTCTTGAGTTTAAACCCTAATTTTATAGTTTATCGATTTTTAATAAACATTCTACGTGTTGGACCTTATTTATTAAGGAGTTTGAACTCTTATATACCTGATCATGGGAGTGTTAGAATAATAAAATAGTTAAATTCATCATTTTCTGTCAACTAAGGTCCTAACTTTGAATGGTGTCTCCGTAATTGAACTTCTATTTTAATTGAATATTCCACGCCTTCAGCCTAATGATTAGATTTATCATTTGTTTCTAACTTAAGCTTTTAGATATGTGGTAATTTAACTGGGATAACCAACATTGATAGACACTATATGATATATTCCAACCACAAACTAGACAAATTGTAATGCCAGGGAAACTAGGAAGTGGTGGTTGTACGTGGTGGTGTTGAGCTCAACTGCTTTATCCACCTCGTTTAATTTGCACCCATTTCCCCGTCTAGAATATGGGCAAGACGAGTTATTCTGAAAGTCACGTGACTTTGTTTTGATCTTTCAGGTCGTCTTGAGAAAAAGAGGCACTTCAGCAAGAAGAAACTAGTAACAATTATAGTCGGCTCAACATTACTAGTGGTGGGAATGACAATAGTTGGACTAGTCTCATACATATGGAAGAAGAAACTCAAAAACCAAGGTAAACTTGTAAGAAATGGACTCCGACAATAATTGATTCATGATGGTAGACTTATAGCTAAGAAATTTTAATAAATAGGTCATTCATGAAGAGCAGATTGGGGGATAAGTAATTTGCTTCTGATAAAAGAACTACCCAAGATTTTTCATGCCATGCATCTCTTGTTATTTCAGAAATGACAAAAAGAAGTCAGAAGAACGATTATAACAATGAAAGTGGGAATGAAGATATGGAGTTACCAATATTTGATATGGTAGCCATAGCTAATGCAACAGACAATTTTTCAAACAACAACAAGCTGGGAGAAGGTGGCTTTGGACCTGTGTACAAGGTAAATAACAACAAAACAAGGTGAGCTATATTTTTTATTTTCCAAATTATACCGTCTTGTTCTTTTTCAGGGTATATTGCCAAAAGAAAGAAATATAGCTGTGAAGAGACTTTCAAAGACTTCTGGACAAGGACTAAACGAGTTCAAAAATGAAGTTAATTTGATTGCCAAACTTCAACACCGTAATCTTGTGAAGCTTCTCGGTTCTTGCATTCAAGAAAATGAAAATATGTTAATCTATGAATACATGCCCAACAAAAGCTTGGACTCCTTTATATTTGGTTTGAATCTTGATCTTGACTTAATTCAGAACATTCATGTTTGGTCTTATTCTCTTTCATTGATAAAATTGTTTGTTGAGAATTTAGCCAGGTATGCACTAATATGAATGTGAAATTGGACAGATAAAGCAAAGAGTAAATTACTAGATTGGCATAAGCGCATCAACATTATTCGTGGTGTTGCTAAAGGGCTTCTCTATCTTCATGAAGATTCTAGACTGAGAATTATTCATAGGGATCTAAAAGTTAGCAATATCCTTTTAGATAACGATATGAATCCAAAAATTTCAGACTTTGGCTTGGCTAGATCATTTGGAGAAGATCAAATTGATTCCAAGACCAATAGGATTATCGGAACATAGTAAGTATGCTTAAACTTCTTTAATAGGTTACGTCTAGCTATTTTTTTATTTTATTTTTGCGATGATATTTTTGCAGCGGTTATATGTCTCCTGAGTATGCGGCGCATGGACAATACTCGATAAAATCTGATGTGTTTAGCTTTGGAGTTTTAATATTAGAGATAGTGAGTGGAAAGAAGAATAGAGGATTTTGTCACTCAAACAACCACCTTAATCTTACGGGACATGTAAGCATAATAAATAATGGCAAATCATACTGATTTACTTTTATTTTTAAGGAAACATCTTATTAACAATGTAGTTACTGACAGTACAAAGGGTCACATGATGCCCCTATTATCTTGATGCTCTTTCAATAGTCATGGGCTAGTTTGAATGCTGTCCGACCAACAAAAATTTGGTTTTCCTTTCTTTCAGGCATGGAAACTATGGATTGAAGACAAGCCAATGGAACTAATTGAAGACAACTTGGTAGCTGACTTGTGCACTCTATCTAATGTATTACGACACATTCATGTGGGTCTATTATGTGTGCAACAAAGACCAGAAGATAGACCAAACATGTCGTCTGTGGTTCAAATGTTGAGTAATGAGAGTTTATTGCCTAAGCCAAAACAACCAGGTTTCTTTACAGATTCACTTGAAGCAGATTCTTCTTCTAGCAAGCATGGAACTTGTTCAGTAAACGAAATCACCATTACATTATTTGAAGCACGGTAAATAATGTCACTTGAGCGTAAAAGTGAAGAGAGTTTTAATTATAGTTTTGGCTTAGAGCAATGCTACTTCTACTATATCCATGTTGTTTACTGATCTAGTGGATAATGTTTACACAAAGAGTAATGCTAGAAAAATTCAATAGTTGATTTGAAAAAAAACTGTGCAGAAATGTAATGTAGATGTACACCAAATGGACGTGTATCAGGTTTCAAGGAATAATGTTAGAAGTTCTTCTCTCTCCAATAATGATGTGACTTTTAAAATTACCATTGGACTTGTGACTGATCACTATTGAATTCTGATCAAGTTGTGATTTTAAAAGTCACCTCATTTTTTGAGAGACACAAGAGAGACTTTTAGAATTACTTGGTCTCAAAGATATATAGTGTTTATATAAAGAGTAATGCTAGCAACTATATTTTTATTTCATAATATTGATGTGACAATCTCAATCAACATTCAGACTAGTCATTATTTTTTTTTAAAAAAAAAAAATCAAATGTTAATTTGGGATTGTTATGTTAATATTATGGGATAGTATATAGCATTAGACTTGCATAAAATTGAGAAACAAGTTCTTAAACAAGCACAAATCTATAATTTGTGCCAGTTTTTTTACGTATATAATTAACTAGATTTTTCGGATCTTATTTCCTTTATACTTTTATTTGATTTTTTAACTCCTACAACATAAAAATTCACCTTAAATCGAAAAATCAACACAAAAATTATTTAACCTTTTGGAAGCAAGTCAACCTTTTCAGGGTCGGGCTCGGACTCCTTTCCTCCTATTCCTTTATATATTCTTATCGCCATTGGGGGTTTCATCAATATCTCCCGACCCTCCAAGAACCGGCAGCTCCAAGCGAAGAAGAAGCATGGCGGCGCACTATTTTCCAGACGAAATCATATCCAATATCCTCTTGAGATTGCCCGTGAAATCCCTAATGAGATTCACTGGCGTCAATAAAGCATGGTGCTCCATTATCAGTATGCCTACCTTTGCTTTTGCTCACCTCGCCTGCACAAACCGTCCCCATGACAATCACAGTGATCGCCTTCTCCTTCTAACGGTTTCTTGTAAGGCTAAGGAAGACTCTAATGGCCGCCGCAAATACATTACCACCATTGTCACCACTTGCCTTGGCAAACAAGCAACAAAACAAGACCAGTCAATCAAATCGTTCGATGAAAACATAGAGTTGAGTTTCTCGTACAAAAGCTTGAAGCATTTTGAGGTGGTTGGTTCCTGCAATGGGTTGGTGTTGCTAAAGCGTTACGTCGACACCCTTGTTCTGTGGAACCCATTGCTTGGAAAATTTGTAACCCTTCCTAAACCCGGCAATTCTGGGTACGAGGAGTCTCGGCTGTGTTCTACTGGTTGGGGATTTGGGTTTGATTCACGGAGAAACGACTGCAAAGTGGTGAAAATTGTTTGCTTAGAAAACAATAATGGCAGTGCCAAAGTTGACTATCTAGTTCAGGTTTTCTCACTCCGTACTGGGTATTGGACAAGCTTCAGAGTTCGTGGTCCTGCGTGTCGATTAATGCACTGTGGTTCGCCACCGGTCATTAATGGGCCTCTCCATCGTCTTAATAACTGTGGTCCGCAACCTTTCATCAATGGAACCATCCATTGGCTTGCTTCATCCCAGATTGGCAACCCTGTTTTTCACCGCCGAACTTTGGTCTTGTCATTTGATATAAGCAATGAGATGTTTCATGAGATAATGCTACTAGAAAAAATAGCTTCTTCTTCCCCACCAGTCATGTCTATCTCAGTATTCGAAAAATCACTTGCTTTGTGTGTTGCCTCACCAGCTTCTTTAGGTTCTTTGTGGGTGATGAGAGAATATGGTGCATTTGAGTCATGGACGGAAGTTTTAATGGACCGAACTCTACCAAAACCATTGGGTTTTACGACGAGCGGCGAGGTACTGTGGAAGACAGATAGTGGAGACGTAGCTTCATACGATCCTAAGAGGCCAAAAGTTTTGAATCATAGAGTTGATGATGAGGGAATCCATTGTTTTGCTGGTTCTTATATGGAGAGCCTTGTTTTACTCAACGAATCAGATCTTGCAACAAAACGACGAAGCAAGAAGGGGAATAGAAGAGCAACGAAGCAAAAGAACAAGAGGAAGAGGAAGAACTAGAGGATGGGTCTTCAAATACAGAAAAAGAAGAAAGAGGACTTCTATCACAAAAGAGGAGGTAGAAGAAAGTGGCAGGGTACAGTGGTGAGACTAGAATATGAAGAAGAAGCACCAACTGCAACAAAAAATGAGTTAAACAAAAAAAAAAATTGAAGTATTCATAAGGAAAATGAAGGAAGAAATTAGGATTGAAGCTCAAAGACATCTAATAGCTAGCAGTCTAATGTATATTTTGAGAGATAATATATCATAATACTAGAATCCTTTGGTCTCTTTTAAAAATGACTAAGCTCTCAAGCCTTTCATGGTTTCTACGAACCCTTTTTCCCACTGTATGCATGTAGAACTTTTCTCCTTTCTTCTTGTTCTTTTACCGCAACTAGCTATTTAGGCAAAATGCAAAACCATGAAAAACAATAAAGAATCACAATCCGTAAAGACAGTGGCCTTGAGCGGTGGCCTTAGGTGGATTCCAGCGGCAGAGGAGGTGGTGATCCTGGTGGATTGTTTGGGGTAGATCAAGTAGGTCTCTTGAAAAGGAAAATGATCTTTTTGTCTATATGTTTTCTTTTGCGAATGAGATCTGTTGTTTTCATGTATATTGTAGTTAATGCTTTTAGCTGACATGTCAACTTTTTACTGGATGCCGTACAAGATGGGTTTTACACCACATCCTTATTGAAGGTATTCTCTTTCTGAGATTATATTATTACTGAAAGTCAAAGGCCACAAAGATATACAAGTAGGAGCTTCATGCATTCACCTGAAAGGAAGAATTGAATATGGTATTATCTACAGTAATCAGTCGTGCCAGCCATGATCGCCGTTACTTTTTACATCATTTTGTATCACAATCCACGAGAAAGTGGATTTTACTCTCTCACAATTGAATGGAGCAACTCCTCTTCTTTACCATTCTGGTTCCAACTTCTAAGTGGTTAATTTACTCTTGACAGGGGAAAAGAAAAATGACAACAGAATTGAAAGAAGCAACAAATAAGAATATTTGTCAAAGCGCGAAACAGTAGTTAATTTTATGTACTTGAGAGGGATCTATGGATAGAGAACTGGAGCTGGCTTCTGCTGGTGCTTCAGAAATTCTTGCTTCTGATTTCTCATTTGAATAACTAGCAGAGAAAAAAATCAATCAATATAAGAGATAGCACATAGCAAAAACATGAATATATGCCAAATTCAGGTGAGTGATCAACGTGGGTTTATATTCATCACATAAAACTTTTGCTTTACCTTCATATAGTAGATAATTTGGTGTTGCAAAATGGTTCATATGCATCACAAAAACTTCATTCTTCACATAAACCAGAAAAACTAAGCATTATCTATATGTTCTTTTAGCAGTTTAACGGTAAGATGGAATGCTTAATTAGAATGATTTTTTCTTAGTATCCATTTAGCTTGTTTTCCACTAACAAGATCTTTTGTAGGAGAAAATACATAATTAATGACAAAGTTCGTCATTCTTCAGCACTCAGTACAAGAGAATTCGACATATATAATCCATATTAATACTCACGTTGAGAGTATTGTCACCTAAATAAGCTCTACACAGTCCACCCAAAGAAGTCTTTGTTCTACTGGGATCACACCATAGGTAATAAGATGAGCAAATGGCCAAAGCTTCCACCCTGCTTGCATAACACAACCAACAATAAGATTAGATGCAAGATAAAGTCACCTATATACATATATCAACATCGACTACATGGTGGACTGAGCTTAAACTTGACCTGAGTTAAACAACAAAAATATCATTACCAAAGCTAGATGAGCTTCTATCACATAAATCAAACCCTAATGTATGTGAATTCCATCATCCTGCAAGCCTTCCCTATTCTATCATTCAAGCATAGATCAACTCCTATGATAACTACGTCAATTTTTTATCTGGATTAAGTCAACTACTGACAGGACCCTGTTGAAAGAATGTTGCACAATGTGATTGAATTACTCGATAATTTACATAGCCGTATACATGTCTTTATATACATAGTAGGTTTACATGGAAAATATCAGTAATTGAAAGGTTTCCTAATCTAGATGATCGACCAAATATCTTCAATATGAATTGCCTTCACTGCATGATTGGTGTATGCATATTCTTTCCTTGTGTGTTTGTATGCCAGTCATGAGATCTTGCTCAATATGGTTCGGTTGCATGAATGGTGCTTGATTGACGATGTCTCTCCATGCATGGAAGGTTTTCCATGGTCTGCGATGGTGTTGGTGCATGCTTGATTATCGGCATCCTTAGATGGTATCTCATGATCTGTGGTACAATGGCTTACATCCCCCCTCAAGCGAATGGGAGGGGGACAGACCATGAGCTTGTCACGTAGTAGTTGAAACCTGGAGGAAGTAATACCCTTAGTAAAGATATTAGTCGGTTGATCACAGGTTGAGATGAAGCCGAGGGTGATGTCTTTGTTCAAGACTTTTTCCCGAATAAAGTGGTAATCGACCTCTATATGCTTGGTCCGAGCATGGTAGACGGGGTTAGATGCAAGAGCCATGGCCCCAAGATTGTCACACCGAATGGAGGGAGGGACAGGGAGATGGAGGTGGAGGTCTCTAAGTAGCATCCGAATCCAGTAGAGTTCCATAGTAGCCATAGCCATAGCCCGGTACTCTGCTTCCGTGCTTGAACGAGCCACCACAGGTTGCTTTTTAGCACACCAGGAGATGAGACGGACCAAAGGAAATACCATATCCAGTTGTGGACCGGCGATCATCAGGATCACCGGCCCAGTCGGAGTCGCAGTAGGCTTGTAGAGTGAGAGGACCCTGTGAATAGAAAAGGCCATAATCAACCGAGCCTTTGAGATAGCGGAGAACACGTTTGAGGGTTGTCCAATGGGTTGAGTTAGGCGAGTGGAGATGTTGACAGAGTTGATTAACCGAGTAGGCGATCTTTGGGTGAGTTAGAGTGCAGTATTGCAGACCCCCTACAAGCTGTCGGAATTCTGTGGCATTCTTAAGAGGGGTGCCATCCATAGAGGAGAGTTTGGAGCCAGTGAGACAAGGGGACCGAGAGGCTTTAGCACCCACCATCCGAGCTTTGTTCAATAAGTTTAAGATGTATTTAGACTGCCGGAGATGAAGAGAAGTTGTTGTCCGGTGTACTTGGATGCCCAAGAAATAGATCAATTCACCTAGGTCTTTAAGTGCAAAATCAGACCGTAGCTTCACAAGTAAAGATTGGATAACTGTGCTATGTGTTCCTGTAATCAAAATGTCATCAACGTAAATTAGGAAAAACAAGTGACCAGCACCTTGATGAAACAAAAACAGAGAGGTGTCAACTAGTGACTGAGTGAATCCAAAATCCAACAGGGAGTCGGACAAGCGGTTGAGCCACGCACAGGGTGCTTGCTTGTGGCCATAAATGGCTTTGTGGAGCTTGCACACATGATGGGGAAAGTCAAGGTGGACAAAGCCTTGTGGCTGCGTCATATAAACGTCCTCTTGCAGCTGGCCATGAAGAAATGCATTTGATATGTCTAGTTGCGGATGGACCAATTGAAGTGGACATCAATAGCAAGAATAACCCGAACTGTGACGACCCTTTTTTTTTTTTTTTTTAAATTTTTTATAAAACATACAAACGGATCTTTACAGTGACACGAATATGTCGCTCAGCCAACATATGGCACATGCCCCATAACATGCACCTAATAATCAGAGTTACATCTAACAACGAAATATAATAATCAATGTGCAGCAGGACACATATCATAAGCGGAACTACATCTAATGCATAACAGTTAATTGCAACAAGAGCCATTTACAAGTCTATCTATTTAAGGCTTATAAAATACATTGCAGTAATTACATACCAAAATACAGGCTCAACAAATACATGTGCCACGTAGGACATGAGCCATAAATAAAATACTCAAAGTGTGGACTACCCATGAGTCCGTGAGTTATGACTGTCGCGACATGCTCCAATCATAGCATCCCATATGCTAGGTGGACGAGTCAATACCTGTATCCGTAAAACCTGCAACCAAAGTATAAACGTCTGTATGGTTGCGAAGGTTGCCGCATTCGCACATGTGGAATTATGAGCCCACCGTCTTAGCATAAATAAATACACTAAGACCTCAGAGATATATTATTCACTGAGTTTTCGCAAAGAACCAACTTTTCCTTTTTAGTCATGCGTACACTATAACAACCACCAATTTTATAAGCTTTTATTTGAAAACCCTCATAGCTGATATAACAAACACCGACTAATATAAAACATTTAAAGCATACTATGTAGCTGAGACTTGTACGTAGAAGTTCCATTATTGGATACAACTACATACATCCTCACCTACTATAATACCTTTGATTTGGTGAGACTTAGAAAACAATAGCATTTAAATCATGCAACCATCCGATAGAAATATACATAAGCTCTTTTCTATTGAGACTCTTATGCATATTAATACGTCTAGCAAAACTACTCATAGTATAAAAATATCACACTCATAAAACAATGCTATACATGCTCATGCAAGTTTCCTCATGAAAATTAATCCATGCCTCATGGGAATTAACCCAAGTACCTCATGGAATTTAATCCAAGCCTCATGGGAATTAACCTAAGTACCTCATAGAAATGAATCCAAGCCTCATAGGATTAAACCAAGTATAGTTTCTCGTGGGCTATAAACCTCACTTCGATGCACATTTAGCGTTCATATGCTTATGCCTTAAAACAATACATTTCATTTCTTGAATTATGCCTTTAACACATGCTTACAATGTAAATCTATAAACAATTTAACACATCAATTCTTCTACCAATATTCCGTAACTTAAATCCGTACAACATCTCACAATCAAATCCTTCAAATCAGTTCAAATCACACTTTTCAGTCACACATCAATTCTCATAAACATCATTGATACTTCAACATAATTGAAACTACTTAAAACATCCAAAACATAATGTCAACATACAGTCAGTTCGGATTTATAAAACACATATATTTTACAATTCTATAATATATGAAAATAGTAGTTTCTCAGTGAGTAGAATACTCACCTTGGTTGTGCGGATATTAAGCACTAGGTCTCCTAGACACCACCTTGCAATGCGTCACTAAGAAAATACAAATTGCACATTATTTGACATTTCCAACATTAGACCGACATTTAGGTCTTAAATTACTCGAGAGCTAACCCTTAGAAAACCCATAATATTCAACGGTCCCAATTACACACCATAAATCTAGACTCTAACTAAACTCAATTAACACTAACCCAAAGTATTTACTTGGGGTTAGACATTAAAATCACCATCTAAAATAATTACCTATAACATCAAATATTAATCCCAAATTATATTCACTATCTATAAATTATTTTCACTAATATTTTCTCAATATTATTAACCCTAAAATTATTTTCATTAATCTTTTACAATAATTATTAACTTATTAACATAATTCATTAACACATTTAAAATAACATTAACCCATAAGAAAGTCTTAGGGTTAATCTCACAAATACTATTTAAACTAAATACCCATAATTATTTATTTTTACTAACATTAGATCATATCCTCATAAATACTTATTTTTACAAAACCCATAGTTAATTTGGAATTAATCATCACTATAACCACAATTAATCCACAAATTAACAATCTAGGTTTCAAACACTTAAAAACCCCCAAATTAATTTAACCCATCAAATTAGGGTTTCCAATCTTAACCCATTATTTATAAAACACTACCTCAAACACAATATTATTAACCCAATAGTATTTACTAAGGGTTAATCACATAAAAACACCACTAAAATTAAATACCCGAAAGTTAGACGTTAGAAAACTTACCAAAATTTCACCAAACCAAGGCCCATGGTTTGGGTAGCCTCATGCAAGTTCCAAGTAACCCATTACGTACCTAAAGAAAACACTAGATTAAACTCACATTTTAAGATTTTAACCCAAAATCTCAAGAACATGAATTTAGTGTTTTACCTCAAAACAATCAGTGAAAACATAGATCCGAATGTAAAGATTACGTTTCCGAAGACGGATTTGAGTTTGAACGTTTAAATTTTAATAGATCAGCGTTTTTCTATAAAAAGCTTTAAGAGAAAAAAAAATGAGGAAAAGCTCAAGAATGGCGTGAAAACAAGCTTGTTTGGCAAACCGTTTTATTTTTTTGTGTCTGAGAATTGTTTTCAAGAACAAAAACAAAAAACCGTTTTCTATTGTTTTTTCGTTAAAAAAGTGTTTGGCAAACTGTTTTTGAAAACAGAAAATAATACCTAAGTGTTTGGACAATTGTTTTCAAAACAATTGTTAATAATGAATTAATTGTTAAATACAAAATTGTTGGTTGATGTCAAATTTGAGTTTTTACATATTTTCTTGTTTTCAATTATGTGTGGATTCAATCTTAACATGATAATCTATTAAAAAAAAATATATATATATACAACCAATAATTTTCAAATTTAATACAAGAACCTAAAAAAAAAAAACAAATTGACTGTCTTAATTACAAGGTATAAATTAGGTACACTTGTTGGAACTCCCTAAATTCAACTGAAAAAAACAAAAGCATCTAATGGGTACATCAAAAATTGTCAATTTCATCAAACCACAAACACCTGTCGATACCCATTCATAATTAATTCAGAACTATTATCAACGACCACATGTATCTATGAGCAACAATGTAAGCCACGCGTCTCTCCATCAAGCAACACATCTCAATCCCATTTGAATGGGTATCGACATAATAAACAACATCAACATAAACAACATCTTCTGGGTTTGGTGACAACCCTAACAACCGGAGCTATTTTTTCTGTGTATTTGTTTCCTCTTGCAGTGGGAACAAAACCCCATCAATCCCTTGCAACGAAATTGAAATTCTCCCGTCCGTGTATATATCGGGGGTCAAACAGATAAGCAGACCCATTTCCTTGACCGAATTTCATAGACCCATCAGCCTCCTGAACAACCTTGTGCGGCAATTGCAGAGTATCGTATACTAGATCTTTCTGAACCACCGAACAACATTGTACATACTCTCCTCAATCTGGTACTCCTGAAAGACACGGCCAGGGGTTGTTGCCACCACCCATTCCACGGCTTCACCCCTTTCACTCACCATCCTCACCGATTCCTTTCTCACACCATCTCTCTATCGTTCTCTGTCTTTCTCTCTCGCTCTGCTCGTTCTCTCTATAATTTTCTTTGGTCTGGTATGAGTTATAGAAAGAAAAAAAAGAGGGGGAAGCTTCAACGAATGAAAGTAAGGGAAGCATTCTTGTAAGAAGGCAGAGGAAAATGAAGCTGGGAAGATTAGAACCACAGATCAGGGCAACTATGCAGCACTGTGCACTTAAGTTGAAGCGCGTATTTTGGTAAAAACAGAAACCTATTTCCGAAAACAGGTTGAAATTGTTTCCTGTTTTCGTGTTTCTCCTTGTTTTTGTTTCTAAAATAAGCAGCCAAAGTGGTGAAACATGTTTTATTGTTTTGGAAACATAAAACATACCTAAGATTTGTATGGTGACAACTTCGGATGTGTATTGATGAACATGAGAATATCTTGCTATGATTTGGTGAGTGTGGATTCCAAAACCTTAGTATCTTTTCTTTTGTTTTATTTTACTTTATTTAGTTTATGTTTTCTTTTTTTATCAAAATCTATTAATTTTTGGAATTAGGTTAAGATTTAATTAGTTTAGAAACAAAATTGTTTTTCAAGAACACAATTCTCTGTGGGATCGACCTCGCACTTGTAAAACCCTTTATTGTAAACGATTCGTGCACTTGCGATTACATTTAAAATTCACATCAATATGACATAACAATCATATCCGAATTGATTCGCTAAAATGGGGAATTGCTCACACATTTAACGATCAATCACTCATGTGGCTTCCTCAACATTGTGCTTTCACCACAGAGTTCTAAGTAACGGGACGATTTTAGTGTTTTCTTACTAACCATCACTCGCTTTGCACCTCTTCATAAGTCAATTTCCATTGAATACAGAGAAGCGCATCACAAGTAAAGGGTCGTAAACACGTTCGCAACGGAGAGATACGGGAAAATTTCATGAATGACCGCTAAAATTAGGAGACATCATGACCGATTATGTGATGGACATACGTTTTGCACTATGGACAACCCAATATATCCAGAATTGAGCACATCCATATTGCCAAAATGTTACATGTTTCACATTGATGACACCTTGAGACACAAGATCACCAATTCGAACACAGATTTGCGGCGATATTTATTTGCATAGCTTCTAATATCACTACACTTTGAACATCCACTTGAACGAGTGCAAACTTCCCTAGAATCATGCACCACTTCAAAACTCGCTGATCGTTTCACACCAACTTCATACCAAATGAAGTGGTGTTCATCGTTCGCGTCTATACGATTTTACGTGCGATATAACGTTTACAACTACTGATGGATATTAGGACCAACTCTATGGAATCCCACACGCATAACTTAGGTGTATCCTCGAGTGTCTAAATAGATTTCTCGAATTTGTAGTCTGCTTACGGAGTGATAAGTGCCAAATATTGTCTATTTGGACCCCTTGATTTACATAAGTTAGACCTTTAGCCTTGTTATTTTCTTATGCTTTGGTTAGTTTTTGTGTTTTTATGTTTTGTAGGTCAATAAGTGAGGAATAGCAAAATTCATGTGAAATTGCTTGGAAAATTCGGAAGTTCTGAAGAACTAGATCGATCGAACTTAAAAGTCGATCGATCGAATTTTGCCCGAAGTCGATCGATCGAAATTTCCCAAAACTTACTTTTGCAGAAGCACGCCAGAACACCCAATCAGGAGCTTCTCCATGACAAAAAGCAGTTCTCCCTCTGATTTTTGCAGCAGAACATGCTGGTTGCATGACCTTGGTTGTCTCTAGCAAGAGAGGAACCCTAGTGGGGGTTAGAGGAGTCATTTTACATGGGTTTCTAGCCCTAATGTCCCTCTATAAAAGCCATAGCCATACCTCTTTGTTGAGAGAGTTCAGAGAACAGTAGCTAGGTTTAATTTCGTGCATTTTGTAGTGTATTCCAATAGCTTTCGTTCTTAGACACTTTCTTTTTGTAAGCTTTCCTTTTATTTCCATAGTTATTCTTCATTTTCTTGTGGTGTTCTTAGTCATGGAAGGCTAGTAACCTCAACTAAGGTTGAAGATGAAACCTTTCCATTGATGACACTCACACTCTTGTTATAATACTTGCACATTTGATGATATATCATATTTGTTATTCAAGTTCTATTCATTTAAATGCTTTATCTTTTGCAATGAATGTGGTTGTTGGTAGATATAGGACATTTAATGTGTTTCAACCGATGGATACATTGTTTTATCAGTTTGAATGATGATATCCATTGTGATTTGTTCATTGAATGGATACATTGAATGATTTGATTTCAAATGGGTACTCTTTGTGATTTATCTTTGAGTTGGATTCATTTAATGGTTCTAGAGTATGTGGTTGAGAAACTTGAATGACACCCTAAGCTTAATGTTCTTTGGGTGTTCAAGTGGAAACCAATAGTGTGAGTTGTTGGATTTGGTTTGGTAGATTCATTAGCCTTAGTTCCTTTTAGTTTGCATATTTCATTCCATCTCTTTTATTTAGTCTTTTGCTCTTGAATCAATCATCAAACCTTTGGAACTAGGTTAAAATGAAGTTGATTAAACAAGACACCAACATTTGACAATTTCCCTGTGGATTCGACCTCGCACTTGCACACACTATATTGCACACGATTCGTGCGCTTGCGAGTACTCATTAAAACACACATCACGAAGGGTATGTTGAACTAGCACTCCTAATACAATTTGAGTCAATCTCGCCATCACGAAATTTCGCACACGGTGCATTAGCCGTGATAGTAGCTTAAGTTGCACGTCAAGATATATTGCCATCAAGATCTCCTAGCACAACAAGCCATCATTGTTGTCTTACGTTTCCATCTCTCAGCACAAAAGTGCATCAAGACTTGGGTGTTAAGTGTGAATTTCGCACACTTCACCATAGAGGCATTGCTTACAAAATGGTAGAGCATAGATAATAGCTACTATCTGCGAACCATGAGAAAGACAACGCTACTCCTGATCTACAGTTAATAAGTAGCATAGGTTATATCCTTGTTATTACACAAGGGTGCATCCTCGCCTATTGTGATGTATCTGTGCAAGCCACATACCCAACTATTTTCCTAGGTAGGTTAAGCATAGGTGCAACTGTGTGTTCTTGTTCTATCGTGTTGACTACGAGTCCATTCTTGCTCAATCCATGAACCAAGAAGGACACTTCCTCAACCAAAGCTCACATCTCATGAACTTGGAGAAGAATCCCTTTTACTAACACTTCCGACACTACTATCAAGTGTCTTCCATGCTTGACACAACTAGTCGAATAAACTAACGTGTCAACGGTACACTCAGCTACTCAGATGTCTAGGTACCCATGGAACACTTGATTCATCAAGTCCATAAAAACCAACGATGTATTTGTCAATTCGAATGGCATCGCCGAAAACTCATAATGATCATACCATATATGGATCGCTGACTTTGGCACATTACCTTTCGCACCAAAAGTCAATGGTATCTCGAAATAAAGTCAATCTCCCAAGAATATCGAAACTCCATGAGTTGACTGAACAAGCCGTCAATTCTCTTTATGGAACACTCATCCTAGATCGCCACTAGGTTTAGCACACGATAACCTATGCATCCTCGTATAGACTCGTGACTAAAGTGGAAACATCAGCACTATCCGAATGTTCCCAACTTGGACTCGACATGAGCTTGGCTTAGGCAAAAGCCAAACACACAAGTCTATACTCTCGAACATTCATCATTGTTGAACGTTGGAGAAAGATAGCGGAGTAACTCGCAAACGAGACCCGCAAAGTTCGAACTCTCTATATTATGGGGTAAGAATACAACTACCCACTCGTGATTATCTACGTTCACTTCTACTCTTTGATCATCAATCCATTCCAAATTGACACCAAAGCCCTAACAAGTTAATATTGTAGTTCAACGTGATAAGCTTTATTGTTTAGCATGTTGAACACCGAAATTCTATATACATGGCATTAAAACTCAACATATTACATGTTAAAGCTAAATATGCCAACATTGAAACTCTACACGCATAACACTGTTAGGTTCGCTGGCAGAGTCTTTTCTCTTGCGCCAATGGAACAGTTGTCCACACATTTCCTGCAAGTGAATACGTCACCAATAGAAATTGTCACTCATGTTTGATTTTAAAGGTTCGGTACTCAGTATGTAGCTATGCCTAATGAGACATACGAATGGATAACACTCAAATAAGCGAAATGTACACAATACTTCAACATAAAGGTATAATACCTGTGGCAGCATCGGCAGCATTTGTAGTGGTTGGATGGACTTTAGCATTGCTCGGTGTGAGTGGACATTGCTCGATGTGAGTGGACGCACCTTACATGAGCAAACTGTCTCGGCCAGTAGTTGCCCGCTAAAGGTACTCGACTTTGGCGGCAACAAGTTGGTGACCTCACGTGAAATGACCTCTTCGACCATATTTACAATGTGCCTTAGATCTTCTTCGACATACATCCGAGTGTAGCTCTCACACTCTACACTGGGCAACGCTAGAGCTGCTTTGAGTCAAAACGGCTAATGATGGACATAGCTTTACGAGGTGGCCAAGTCTACCACATCAAAAGCATACCCGTGGTTCTACACGACACATACACCAAAGTGTGGCTTCCCACAATTGGTGCACCGCGTGACATCGAAGTGGCTCGCAAAGACATGCTCTTCTCCAAAGGCATCCTGCTTAATCCAAGGCCTGTGGGATTTCAACAAATAAAAATTTGGCCTAATATGACCAATCTTCCCACAATTATGACAAGTAGGGACAAACTTACCATGAGCTTGTGTACCTGTATCTTTGGATTTTGGCATCACATGATTAGTTAAGCAAGAATTTTCTAAACAAGTTGTATCTACTATCACAGGTTTAATATCAATAGAATCTATTTCAGAATTAGAAGCATGTGAAGTAGAAGTACTCATATCATCAACAATTGAAGTAGGCTTGTTAGAAATATCTGAATGAATACAAAGCATGCTTTTCAAATTATCACTTGAGAATTTTTTCGAGAGATCCTCAGATTCTTTTAATTTATTCTCAAGTGTATCAATAATGTTAAATAGCATGGTATTCTCAGATCTCAAAGAGTCAATCAAAGCATGTGATTCAGATAACTGAACAATCAAAGACTTTTTTTTCTTGCTTCACCTTTTTGAGCTCTTTTGGAGAAACAATTTTATCTATTTTAGCAAAAACTTTAGAGAGCTCAATATCATGATTTTCTTCAGATAACCGAGAGAAATCCATGATAAAAGGTGTAATAAAAAAAAATATAAGTCACAAGAGATGAGGATTACACTCAGGAAATAAATCCTTTGAACGGAGTGTGCCTGCTCTGATACCAATTGAAAATCGAAATTGACTTCTAAAATAAGACAAGTGTGTGTAAAGTGTGCAACAAAAATAACAATGCGGAAAGTAAACAACACACAGATTTTTGTTGACGAAGTGGAAACTCAATCAAGAGAAAAACCACTCCGGGGCAGCCAAACCCAGGAATTCCACTATTCAGAAGACAAAGCTAGATACAAGATAGTAACACTCACATTAACCTGATGCAGTGGTCGTACCTTGCTCTTTGACGTGTAACCCAACACGAACGCTTCCCAACCAGGTCTCCTACCTGAAGGGGTCTTCAATGGAATCTTTTACCTTAGAGCCGACCTTTAAGATAGACTTCAGATGTAGCACAGCACACTTGTAACGGCTTCAGATGGATCTTGAACTTCTCTGAGCTCTTGTGGAATTCAATACCGAATTCTTGCAGTTCTCAATGCCCAGGGGCCTCTATTTATAGGCTGAGGTGCAGAATGGACGACTGCTATAATATGTACGCAAGCCGTCCGGACGGACAACTGTGCGACAGGATATTCCAAAAATTTCGCTGAAAATATTTCCTATTTAAGACCTGCGTCCGAACGGTGAGACACTGACGTCCGGACTGTCGCACGTTCGCTACAGGTAATTTCCATATAATAGAAACAGTTTGGTAAAACACTTTTTTAGCGAGAAAATAATAGAAAATTATTTTCAATTTTGTTCTCGAAAACAGTTCTTAGAAACAAACAGAAATTGATTTTCCAAACGAGCATATGTTTGGGATGGCCCGATTGGAATTTGTCTGAAAAATGACTTTCACTTTCCCCCATTTGCACGCAGGTTGCCTTGCCATGTTCACGCTTTTCCATTTTCATTATACTTCTTTTTCAACCATCTGATCCCATTGAGTAATTCTACATGTACATTAAGTGTCCATAAAAAAAATAAGATAGCTTTTAAAATTATCATTTGATCAAAATCATCATTTGATCAATCACACATCCAATAATAATTTTAAAAGCCACCTCATTTTTTTATGGACACTTAATATACATGTAAAATTACTCAATCATATGCTTTAGATCCTGACCATTGAAATAATTGTTCCAACTATGATCTATCACACACTAAATTCTTTGCACTTATCTTTCATCAACACCCTTTTATTCTGCAACGTTTTCAACCCTTAGATTGCCACTCTTTTAATCTTGACCACCAAAGCTCCATTTATGAATAATAGAAATGATATAAATATATCTTCTACTCATTTCATTTTCAAATTTATCACTAAATTTATATGACCCACATTGGAGCCTCTATTAAAACGGCCATAAGCACACTCTCTCCCTTTATATACTACTTTCTATATTACTTTATCCAAATACAAAATGATAAACCATTAGAAAATCAATGGAAGTCTTATTGAGACAATTTCCAGTATGGTGATGTGTCTGTCCCTGATTCGCTTCTTCAGTGGTTCAGACCTTCCCGATGACCTGCAAAAGAACGAGGGTATGCCGAGGGTTGGCCAACGTTCCTCCCTCCGATGCCTAAGTCAGTGGCGAGTTGGTGAGAGCCTAAAAGAGAGAAATCAGACCTTATGAAATACATGAGGAGTTAAGTATTTAAAGGCATGCTTGAGCGAGTGGAGGAACTATGCTGGGAACAGTGTCTCCCTGATTTTCTAGGATTACTGACCATCATGGTATGCGATGAACAGTGATCCGATACAATGTGACCAATGACTAGGCATGGTGTTCAGACGCCCGGTATGGTGTGCAGGGCTAGGATTAGGTGCACAGTACTGACGCCTAATCTGGTTTCTGACTTGATTTGACTTCACTAAGCATTCAGGTTAATAAATGCTGAAAATCCTAATAAATGTTGGAGATCTTATGTGACGTCCCACATCGCTTGGGAATGAGGATGTGCTTATATGTATAAATGCACCCTTTATGACACAACGCGTTTTAAAGCCGTGAAGGTCATGAACCTATCAAAACTCCGCAGTTAAGCGTGCTTTTGCGAGAGCAATCCCAGGATGGGTGACCTCCTGGGAAGTCTGGTTTGGGGAGCTAAAAGCAGACAATATTGTGTCATTAGGGGTGGGTCGTTACAAATGGTATCAGAGCCATTGCCCAGCCTGAGATGGTGGGAGCGTGCACAAGCCCAATGAGGGACGCCAGCGGGGACGCTGGGTCCAAAGAAGGGGTGATTGTGACGTCCCACATCGCCTGGGAATGAGGATGTGCTTATATGTATAAATGCACCATTTATGAAACAACGCGTTTTAAAGCCGTGATAGTTATGAACCTATTAGAACTCCGCAGTTAAGCGAGCCGCTGCGAGAGCAATCCCAGGATGGGTGACCTCCTGGGAAATCTGGTACGGGGAGCCAAAAGCAGACAATATTGTGTCATTGGGAGTGGATCGTTACAAATGGTATCAGAGCCAGGTTTCGATCCTGTGACCTCCTGGGAAGTCTGGTTTGGGGAGCCAAAAGCGGACAATATTGTGTCATTGGGGGTGGGTCGTTACGAATGGTATCAGAGCCATTGCCCAGCCTGAGATGGTGGGAGCATGCACAAGCCCAATGAGGGACGCCAGCGGGGACGCTGGGTCCAAAGAGGGGGTGATTGTGACGTTCAACATCGCCTGGGAATGAGGATGTGCTTATATGTATAAATGCACCCTTTATGACACAACGCGTCTGGAGCCCAGATGGTTGGGTGTAAGGAACAAAGCCTTGAGGTTGAGGGTTCGAGTAGTCCCAAGATACCAAAGAGGACAATATTGTGGGTGGCGTCACCATGGCTGCGGCGTGCTCTGATACCACAACAACGCGTTTTAAAGCCGTGATGGTCATGAACCTATCAGAACTCCGCAGTTAAGCGAGCCGCTGCGAGAGCAATCCCAGGATGGGTGACCTCCTGGGAAGTCTGGTACGGGGAGCCAAAAGCGGACAATATTGTGTCATTGGGAATGGATCGCTTAACTGCGGAGTTCCGATAGGTTCATGACCATCACGGCTTTAAAACACGTTGTTTCATAAATGGTACATTTATACATATAAGCACATTCTCATTCCCAGGCGATGTGGGACGTCACATCTTATTTACTAAACCCCATATATTTGTCAGAGCAGACGCACTTTGCATTGTGTGTCTTGGTGACATTCCCGACATCATTGTCTACTTGTACTGAGTCCTCAATCACCTTCATGGTTGGCAATACACTCTCATCTCGACGACTAGTTTACTCTCCAGGTGTGACCACAGATATTCGAATCGTGTGCGACCGGCCAGTTCACTCCTACCCCTACAGATCCGATCGGGTTTAGCTTGACTGGGGGCCTACCCGGGCTTGGGGAATGATAATTCCCCAAAAGCTACCCCCCAATTCTCTTATTTGAATTTTGCATGTAAGAGAATTTTCCATGATAATTGCCGGATTGCTTTTTTCCTTGGTATTCTAGCTTATGATCAAGGTTGCTTATTTCCAAGCTACCCCCCTTATTAGAGGGAGGACAACTGAGCCTGGTTTCCGAGTTACCCCCTTATTCGAGGGAGGATAGCCGAGCCCAATTTTCCAATCTACCCCTCATATCCAAAGGAGGATAACTAATACCAGCTTCCAAGCTACCCCCTTATCCGATGGAGGATAGCTGAGCCTAATCTTTCGAGCTACCCCCCATATCTGAAGGAGGATAGCTGATACCAGCTTCCAAGCTACCCCTTTTATCCTAAAGAGGATAGCTAATTCCAGTTTCCTCTCTCATTCTTGTGAGCCTTTCCTGGCTACCTTCTGAGCCGAGGAAGGTAGTGTGTTTGAAAGCTTCTCCCCCTTCAAGTCCTCAATAACACGAATCTGGAATTCTAGTTTTCGGTGCTTAGGACTTATCAACTCTCGGGCGATTCCTGCCATCAATGGATATCAATCAATCCCGTGAAGATGTTGGTTCCCGTTTGATTTGTTATAGGGTTTGCCTCCCCGTCCAGATTTGTTATAAGGGTTTTCTCCCCGTCCGAATTTGTTATAGGGGTTTTCTCCTCATCCAGTGGCTTATCGAATCACCCCCCTTATCCGAAGAAGGACAACATTTCAACACCCGAGCTATCCCCTTATCCAAAAGAGGATAGCTACTTCCAGGCTTCCAAGTTATCCCCCTTATCCGAAGGAGGATAACCCTTCAGCGTTCTTGAGAGTCAATCTTCAGAGCCGCGGAAGGTAGCATTCTTGAGAGTGTCTCCCCCGCCAACATTCGTCAATGAAGGGTTCGGGGGGAGAAGTCTACCAAGCCACCTTCCGAGTCGCAGAAGGTGGCGTTCTTGAGAAAAGCTTGGGAGTCACAATTTCAAGGAGGCATGCACCACAACAATCAATTGATGAAAGAGGTGAATCTGTTCTTTTATTAAGAGAGCTCCGGCAATTTGGGAGTACATAAGACTTACACATACTACTTTTTCCAATGTTCCGCATTCCATGCTCTTGAAAGTGGGCCCTCATCTATAGACTTCATCAACCTGCACCATGTCTTGCTTCAAGGCGATTGAAGGCTCAGCTCAAATCAAGACCTTCTGGTTTGCAGCATTGATTTCCTGGTCTGTTACGAATCCCGCTCGGGCCAACGCATCAGCTTGGACATTCCTTGTTAAAACAAAACTAAAACTCGCGTACCTTTTTCAAACTTGTGGAATCACTCCGGATCCCTATAGAATCCTCCCACTATCGTATAGATCTCGGGAAGGTTTTCTCGATTTCCATGCCGCACTTGACTTCGGCTTCTCTCTCACCTGTTTCAGGAAGGTCTTTTGTCTCTATGACCTTCCCAATATCCTAGGGTTCGGTCTCGCTCTCCTCTGTGTTGGCGATTCCAAGCCGATTCTTGTTGACCCCTCTGGTTTGCAAGAAGCCGGTTCCTGGCTGGTGGAACCCCAGGTATCCTTCAGGGCTCCTCATACATCGGGTCCTTCTTGATTGCCGAAAGGACCTCTTCAATCGGAGCGTTGAGGGGGCTCCAATTGTAATCTTGAAACTTCTTCGCCTTCTCGAAGCTTGACACTCGAGCTGGTTTGGAACCCAGGAATGCTCAGAACGTCTCCTCTTAATTGATGAACTCTTAACTTCTTTCCATAAATTCATGGAGATTACACGGTGGCTTTCAAGCCAAATCCTCCACTAAAGGCCCGGGCCCGCCCTTCTTGATTCCTTGGAATAGGGCACAGTGAATAAACTCTTCTGTAGTGTCCTCGATAGTAAGCTTTCCTCGGTTGAAACGCATGAGAAAGTTCTTCAGCGACTCCTCGGGACCTTGATGTAAGGACATCAAGGACCCTTCAAGCTTCTTCCACACTATTCCATCCATAAACTGAGTCAAGAACATCTTCCCGAAGTCATCAAAGTTACTAATGGACTTCGATGGGAGCCTCCTGAACTAGTCTCGGGAACTCCCTGACAGTATGAGGGGAAAGGCTCAGCACACCACTTTGTCGGGCGTTCCATGTAGATCTAGATGAGCTCAAAAATTATCCATGTGCTCGACTGGGTGTTGAATTCTGGTGTAGACCAGGATATCCGAGACCTTAAATCTTTCCAGAAGTTGAAAGATTGCCACTTCATTCGTGAACGGCAAGGTCGTTCTTTGCAACAAGCTATCCACTTTGGAGGTGCTTCCTATGTGCCGTTGTTGGACCACTCCGGAAAGAAGGTCCCCTCCAACTTCACGGTCAAGTCCTTTAACTACTTCTCTTCCCCTTTCTCCTCCTTTTGAGAAGAAAGGGGAAGAGAATCCTCTTGGTTCTGGTTCAGCATTTTGTCCTTTTTGACTCGGCTTCCTATCTGACTATTGCGAGCCTCTTCATTTTCGGGTGGTACTGCCTTCGAATGAGAAGGTCCCGGAATGCGTGCTTGCAAGGTAGCATTCTTACTTGCTAAGTCCGTCAACTCTTTCTCCATTTGAGCAATCTTCTTGCTGAGGAGATCCATTGCGATTTGGGGGTCGTTCGAAGTCCCCGCGTCTTCCTGGGCACTCCGGCCCCGACTATTCCTTTGCATTATGCGATTTTCTGATTATGTTGTCACCATCACAAATATTTTTGTAAGAATGATAGACCACTCTCACAGACGGCGCCAAACTGTGGAGACAGTTTTCGCTATGGTGACGTGTCTGCCCCTAATTCGCCCCTTCAGTGGTTCAGACCTTTCCATTCCTGCAAAACAACCAGGGTACGCCGGGGGTTGGCAGGCGTTTCTCCCTCCGATGCCTAAGTCAGTGGTGAGTTGGTGAGAGCCCAAAAAAGAAAAATCAGACCTTATGAAATACCTGGGAGTCAAGTATTTATAGGCATGCTAGAGTGAGTGGAGGAGCTGTACTGGGAACAGTGTCTCCCTGGTTTTCTAGGATTACTGACCATCATGGTATGGGATGAACAGTGATCCGGTATGATGTGACCAGTGACTAGGCATGGTGTTCTGAAGCTCAGTATGGTGTGCATGGCTAAGATTAGGTGCACAATACTGATGCCTAATCTAGTTTCTGACCTGATTTGACTCCACCAAGCACTCAGGTTAATAAATGTTGTAGATCCTAATAAATGCTGGAGATTTTATTTACTGAACCCCCCATATTTGTCAGAGCAGACGCACTTTGCATTGCGTGTCTCCATGACATTCCCGACATCATTGTCTACTTGTACCGAGTCCTCAATCACCTTCATGGTCGGCAGTACACGCGCTCTCATCTCAGCGATTGGTTTACTCTCCGAGTGTGACCACACATATCCAAATCCTGTGCAACCGGCCAATTCACTCCTACCCCGACAGATCCGATCGGGTTTAGCTTGATCGTGGGCCTACCCGGGCTTGGGGAATGATAATTATCTTTTTGCCTACTCTTTCTTATTCTCCCTCTCTTTAGAACCTCCATTACACTAGCCACCATTATATTCTTGGTTGGCTGGGAGGGGATCCCTAGCAAAACACAGTTCATAAAATGAGCAAGAAATAAGAAAAGAGAAGGAAAAGAATCCTAGAAACTGAGAACTTGTTGAGATTGCATGCATTACCATACGTGTGAATCGTAACTATTATTACCAAAATTTTACAAATTATGGTTAAAAATAAGACACCATCGATTTCTGTCCCCTAAACTAACAAAAAAAATGTCAATTTACTCCCACTGACGAAAATACTTTTTTTAATTTTTTTTAAAAAAATCTTAAAATTATAACAAAAACTAAAAAATCTAAAAATAATAAACAAGACAAATATTATTATTATTTTCGTTTTTTAATTTTTTTTCTTTCTAAAAACTGACTTATTTATTTATTTTTTTAAAAAAATGAAATAACAAGAAAAAATGAAAAAACAAGGCGATCATTTTATTTTTATTTGTATTTTTTTTAATTTTTATTTTTGCTTTTAAATTTTAAATTTTTAGTTTTTAGTTTTTAGTTTTTAGTTTTACAACAATTAATTTTTATTTTTAAAAATTTTAGTTTAATTCTTGACTATAGAGATATATAATAAGCGGTGAAGACCTCTGCACAGTACCAATTTATTTGAACGTGTGAACAGTAAATTTTTGTTGCACCCCCATGAAATTACTATTTTACCCTTCAGCTGTCTTCATTGGACCTAAAACAAGTAAGGGTATTTTGTCTAACAACATTTTGTTGGATTTTAAAATTTTACTATTTTCCCCTATATCCTTCTGCTGGTAAAGGAATCTTCTTGGCATTTTTGTCATTTACATTGAAATTACCTTTTTACCCTCTAAATTTGTAAAGAGTGTAGTTTTTTTGAAGGGATTTTGGTCTTTTCTTTCATATATTAGTTTTACCTTTTTGCACCTCTAAATCCTTTTGACTTCAAAAAATAAGATGGGGTTTTTGGCTTTTTTATTTGAAATTACTTTAGTACCCTTTTGGTTGTTAAAAAAAGGGTTTTTTTTTAAGGTCTTTTTTGTCTTTTCACTTTTTGGGTACCTAGGGAGTTTACTGTTTTGCCCTTGTTGGCTTTGTCATGAATTAGATCTTTTGCGGTTTTTGCGGTAATTTCGTTTTTCTTTTTTTCGTTTTTTTTTTTCTTCTCGATTGTTCTTTCTCGATAGAAAGAAGAAGAAAAAAGAACATCCATATCAAAGGCCACCAACCATACTGTTGAGATTTGTGTATGAATCTAAAGAGGCAGAGTATAGCGGAAGCATGAGAGAGAAAAGAGACAGATTTTATGTGGTTTGGTCTATGACCTACGTCCATAGGGTAAAGCCCAAATGGCTACATTATGCTCTTATTAACTTGATCATCTACAATACAAAGGGTCTATATTTATAGGGTTTAGAGTAAACACTAATATGGTAATAAAATCATGATTACAATTCACCGTAAATAGAGAATAATATAATATCAACCAAATATGGAATATACAGAAAATATAATATATTTTTCGTATATTCTAATATCCCCCCTCAAACTCAAGGTAGAAGATTTTGGAATCTTGAATTTGAAATTAGAAGCCAGATTTAAATGCAGTCGAAGTCGATGGTTTGATCAAAATTGTGCCGACGAGAAAGGCTGAAAGTGACGGCCGGAGAACGGAGACTAGCTGTTAATCCCGTGAGGGGCCAAGCTGCAACTGACAACGATGGTCGGAGAACAGAAACTAGCTGTCAATCCTGTGAAGGACCAAACCACATTGTACCAAAAGGCTGAAGGAGACGGCCGGAGAACAAAGAATATCTGTTAATCTCATGAAGGGCCAAACCGCAACTTACAATGATGGTCGGACACAAAAATTAGCTGTTAATCCTGTGAAGGGCTAAACCATATTGTGTCAAGTTTCGGCAAAGAATTGAGCCATTAATCACAACAAAATAGGCAAAAAAATTAAAAATAAAATAAAAATAAAACTTGAGGGAATTTGGTGGAACGCAGCATAGTCAAGCAGCCATGCACCCTCAAGGAGAAATCTGGTGTAGCGCAAGGTTACGTACAGCAGAAGCAAGGATCCAATGTGATGCAGCTGCAGCAGATCCGGTATGGAGCGCATGGATCTCACGCGCTGGGAGAGCGTGAGGCATGTGGGTGGTGCACAGGAAATTCAAGCGGCACATGGGAGAGCGTGCGAAGTCCAATGGCTTCAATTTTGGCGTCGTTGAACTGCTCTCGGGATGGGCTTTCCAACTATGGTGGTACCTCAGTGTAATAGGGACCGAAACATTGCGAAGTCAGAAAAGGTAGAGAGAGGTGGCAACGCGTGAGGTAGGGAAAGGCAGAGTTTCTTTCACGGGAGGGAAGTCTCGTACCTTGCTAATCTGTTTTTGGACTTATTGTTCCAAATTGGACTGCTAAAAAAAGGTTGAAAAGAACTCCAAACAACGGCTATTGTCATAAGAAAGGGCGTTGGAAAATTGCCGAAAATTCGTCGGAAGGACACCGGAAAAATCCTACAGGCCACAGGTCTATGGCTCTGATACCATGTTGAGATTTGTGTATGAATCTAAAGAGACAAAAAATAGCGGAAACATGAGAGAGAAAAGAGACAAAGATTTTATGTGGTTTGATCTATGACCTACGTCTATAAGGTAAAGCAAAAAAAGCTACATTGTGCTCTTGTTAACTTGATTGTCTATAATATAAAGGTCCTTATTTATTGGGTTTAGAATAAACACTAATATGATAATCAAATCATGGTGATTATAATTCACTGTAAATAGAAAATATTAAAATATCAACCAAATATAAAACATAACACATACCTCTTTCTACCAAACACATCAACAAATCGTGTGTTTTTACTGCGAAAATCCAGCAAATATTGAGACAAATGTGGAAAGGATGATACGTTCTAACTAGGGGTGTGCAAAACCCGCAATCCCCGCCCCGCAGAGGACCGGGTTTTCGGATTTTTTTTTTTGCGGGTTAGGGTCTTAATTTGAGAAATTTATGCAGGGCGGGGTGGGTTGCGGGTTTAGCCTTTTAAAAAATGCGGGTCCCCGCCCTGCCCCGCACAGAGGAGAAAAAAAAAAAGAAGAAAAAAAAAAAAGAAATCACGTTTCTTAGAATTTTATCTTATAATTAATAGGGCTTTTAGTTTAGTTTATAAGGCTAATTCCATGGAAAATGTTCTTGTATAGAAATAGGAACGATTGAAAGATATGTGTCAACATGTTGAAGGACTAAATTTAAGGAGCTTTGAAATTATAATTTTTTCTTTAATGAAACAGAGTGGATTCCCTAAAAATCTGACTTTGCATTCATAAGATTCTATGAAAAAATAATTTGAATTTAATTTTTTTATTAAAAAAACCAGTATTTTTTCGAATTTTTATTTTTTACAAAATAAAATCAAAATTACGTAAATGCCACTCAAAATACCCGCCCCACCCCGCAATCCCCATCCCGCGCGAACCCGCCCCGCACGGTTGTCTTTATTAAGTGCGGTTTGCGGGTTGGAAATTTCCAACCTGCATAGGTGCGGGGCGGGGCCAAAAAAGGCGAAAAACCGTCCCACCCCGCTCGATGCACACCCCTAGTTCTAACAACTCTATCAGATAACTGCGGATTTTTGGCCAAAAAATTTGATGTCTTTGTTTGAGCGAGACAAAGATAAAGGGCTAAAAATCAATTCCCCTCCCGCTATCGCTGAAGAGAGAAGCTGTTGTTCTTAACGAACAAGGTATATTTTTCTCTTCGATTTGGGTTATTTCTTGTCTTTTCGTTTGCGTTTCAGAATGATGCCGGATCATGGCGTTAGAGAAAGAACTCTAGATTTGGAGGACAGATGAGGAACCCGACCCGAACTCTTCCTACTTGCAAAAATTCAGAATCTACGAGACTCGGTCGATATTTGCATATATACTCTTCAGCATTGGTTTGAGATTTTGATTTGGTTTCTACTATTTTGTTGCTCAAATTCATGTCCCTTTTTTTTTTTTGCATTGTTTTAGGAAAATATTATGAGAAACTAGAACACATTCATTAAAAAATTAGTGTGATAAGTCTGTTGTAGGGCTATTTGTAAATATTTGACTCCTCGTTTTTGTTTGTGAAATTATCTGGGTTTCATCGTTTGGTCGTAGTTTGGGTTTCTGCAAAATCTCTTCAACCCTAGGTCTGACTCAAAAAAAAAAAAAAAAAAAAAAAAAAAAAAAAAAGAAGAAAAAAAAAAGAAAAAAGTTGATCTATATTTTGATGGTACAGATTTGTTAATTTTAGTTAGATTTTGTTTGATTCTTAGTACTTTATATTTGGTGGATTTTGTTCAAATGATTGATTATACATCTCAGTTTTTGCTGCAACACATCTTAAGTAGAGGAAATAGAAATTAGTGTTCGTATCTGAATTTCAAATTTGCTAATTTTGCTTTAAGGAATTTAGTATTGGAACAATTTTTTAATCACAATCATTGCAACAATTCAGCTGGGCTTATAAAAACATCATGGTGTAGTCATATGGTGGTCTTGATTATTGACTTTCGCTTGTAATGCAGATTGGGCAAAGCCATCCCACTGGTCTAACATCCAACCTGTTGAAGCTTTTTGAGCCTCGACAGCTGATAAGTGCTGAATGTTGCACATTCAAGCCCTTTAACTTGCATATGTTAATTCCTTAGCATTATTATTTGTTTGATTTTGTGTTGTTTTAATGTTTTCAGGTTTTAAATAAAGATGCAATTAATTCCATTAATTTTGGGCGTAAAACACACTTTGAGAAGACCTAGAAGATATGTTTAAACTTAACCAATCATAATAGAATACCTATATGATGTGGTTAAGTTTAATCAAATCAAGTGAAGGATTAAATCGGAATTTCTCCACTAAGAGTCAAAATCGGATTTGATTCAAATTTGGATTCTGCATATGTCTCAGTGTTTGGATTATAACTTTTGCGTCAGATATTGGATTGCAATGAAATTGGTGGCATTGGAAAGCTAATAAAATATTCAACAAATATGTCAGAAATAGCTTTTCTCTAATTCGAACGTTTACTATGCTAAAATTGTCTCGCAATAAAAGACCGCAATTCTTGCCGAATTTAGAATCCTTTTCCTACTTAGATTGAAGTTTCAATCTCCTACTTGGACAAAAAGTCTCAAGAGACGATTTTTCTAGAATTCCAAGGGCTTCTAGGACTTGTGTGCTCCCTATAAATAGACCCCTAATCTTCAAGAGAAGGTGTGCATGGTGCTTGGGCTTGTGCTTAGATTTAGACAGAAAATTCTTCTCGGAAGCCTGACAAGTTGAAGATGAGAAGAACATGGCAGGAAGTCATCACAGCACTACGATGAGCGGCTAAATTCCTAATAGGGTGTTGATGTAACCCTTTCCAAGTAACAATGGTTTAATTGTATTTTAGTTTGGAATTTTCTCTATGTATGATGGTTGTATAACTGTAAGAATTGATTTTAATGTTTATATTCAATCATTATGAATTTCTTATCTTGTCTTAGAAAGTCTTTTATATTGATCGAACTCAATCCTTCATATTTTCTGTGATTATGTGAATGATTGTTATACAACGGTTTTAATTGATATATGATCAAGAGGATTAGATAAACCATGCCTAGGGAAGACGGATTGTACTACACCCTAGTTTAGTGTAATTTAGGTAGACAATCTGTGCCAACCGAAGATGGGTTATACTATTCCATTGATTGTGTGTATATCCTATTAAAGACATAGCTAGTCCATGCCTAGGGAAGATGGGTCGTACCGCATCTTAGTGGTTAGGTGGACGTTCCGTGCCAACCGAAAATGGATTATACTTATTCTTTAGAGGTAATTTATTGACTACTCGAGTGAGACGAGTCCTATATCATGCATAGTATGAATTTTCCTTGTTAATTTATGATTGACCATTGTTATGCGATGAGTGGTGAAATCAATCTCTTATTCTTTATCTCATCCCTACTATCTTTAAATTTATGTCTTTTACTTTTATGTATTTCTTTTTTATAAAACAAAAACCAAATCAAACATCTTTTTAATTAAGTTATATTTAATCTCGAAAAGCTTGATAATAATACCTACGCAGTCCTTGAGGTTCGACACCCTCTCTATAGCCTTATCCTATAAGGATTCGTTCTATTGCGAGTGGTTAATTTTATTTTTGATATATTTTGGTAAACAAAAGACCACATCAATAGCCTTTCGAGTTTAAACCGCCTCCAGAGAAGAGAAAATGCCTGTCATTAACAGATTTAACGTTGCTGTCTAGAGCGTGTTTGAATGGTTTTCGATTTGATACTGATTTGTATAAATATAATATGATCTTTCTTATTATTATTATGAAGGGATGGCGTAATTTGTGAGTAGGTTTGCCGAGCCTGGAGATCCTGAATATGCTTCGCCTGCCCAAGACGCTGAAACTCCTGTAAGATTTTACATTTTTGCAAGGGGTTGACTATGCTCCAGTGCTTTACATCAGATAATCATTTGGCTCTGTTGTCACAGTTTGCTGAATGGATGGCCAGATCACTAATGTTTTTCCTTGAAAACATTTGTATATGGCATATATTAGTTTCTTCCTGGCATTCCATTCTAACAGCTTTAGAGGAAGTACAATAAGGATGACGCCTAATTATTTCAACTTATTTAACTGAATGGTCATGAATTATGTGTGTGATTCTTTTCTGTCCATGGGAGTGATACTGATGAAGAATTCATGTTCATTAACTACAAAATGAGTGATACAACTCAACTGAACTGACCCTAAATTTGAACTAAGTGAGTGATATAACATAACTGTTAAGTAACTTTTGACTTGTTACTTGATGGGTATTTTTTCTCTCTTCATCATGTCTTGGGAATATAAGACAGAACATTGAAAAGCCCATCTGCAGAGGTTCTTCTGATGGTTGTTTGAATCTTCCTTTTTATTTTATTCAATTTTGTTGACTGTGTACCTACATGTGATTAAAACAATTGCCTTAGGTGGTGTTACAAACTAACCCATTCCAAGCACCTAAATTAAATACCCTCAGCCTAAGAGGAAAACTACTAACTTAGCCCGTAGAGCTTACAACTAGGAATTGCTCAAGTATAACATGGTGTTTGCACCATATCTGATTTTTGATATATTTGAATGGATTCAGGTACAAAGAAGGGCTAGAGTACACACGTTAAGACTAGAGAAGGGTGCGGCAAAGGCTGCTGAGGAGCTACATAAATGTGAAGACACGCCATTGTTTTACTTTAAGGTTTTGGAGTTCAAATAGGTTCAGTATATTTGTTCTTACAAGTGCTTTGACATAGATAATCCAAATGAAGACCCAAATATTTCTGGAGACCCATACAAGACATTGTTCGTGGCTAGACTTGTAAGTAATATTGTCCTTTGTATTTTGGGATGGATGCGGTTTAGTGCCCTTAATATCTACATTCCATGCCTTGATTGCAAGGCATCACTTTTAAATAATTGGAGATCAATTACTGGCCCTTTATATGCTATATTCATCTTTTTAATGTTCTACCATCCCTTTGTTAGATATGAAATGAAAGTCGTTCAAAACATTGGGAGGAGCTTACATACTTCTTCTGGAGTTGAAAGTCAAGCTGCCAAGAGGCAGAAGCTGGAGGGAGGGCAATTGCATAAGGTACAGTAATTGTGTCAATCTATGTTATCTCTAAGTCAACTTATCTTTCAAAGAGCTTGTCAAAGAAAATATGTGTTGACTTGCTAGACATATTGAAATTTTAGTGATTGGCTAGAAAGTGATTTTCTTTGACGCTGTAAGAATTTGGTATCTCACAGTAATCAATAACTTAGACATGAATGCATGTTATTACAAGTATACTTTTCTATGTAGTTTATTGTCATAAGGCAGGCCCCAGGCTCACCTTTTGCTGTGTGTAACAAGTTACAGGTACAAACTAGCAAACCAATTTGGTCCACAAGCCATATTACCCATTCTTGATGCTTGAGGATTTTTATCAGACCAACTACTATTGATAATTGCAACAATAATTGTACGAAAGTCTCACATTTTGCTTGTGCATGGATGATCTGACCAATTACAGGTGAACAGTTTCCAGTTTTTTTTAATCAATATGAAGTCAAACTTTCATTGGTATGTCCGGTTACTTAGAATGACTTATTTATTTAAGTTTGTCCATTACAAAAATAAGTGTCCTTTCTAATTTTCTAGAAGTAATGACAAGTTAATGAACGTCAGTGTATTACATTAACTTGATAGGATAATTTTGGTGTGTGATAAGTGCCACTTTATCACCTGCCTATACAACAACTACACAAAACATAATACTTAGTTAACTAGTTGGTTCTATGATGCATTTCTTATTTACGAAGGATGTCGGTCGCTTATGAAGCATGCTTCCCTTGGTTGATTGTCATTTCTGTGGATGGAACAAAAAATTTTGAAAGAAAAAAAAATAATAATGGCTAGACAAATGAGAAACGAATAAGTGGCTTGAATTTGAAAGAAAAAAAAAATGTTTAAACAGAGCCAGATATTCCAGTCCGGTTCATCTAATAACTTTTCTGTTCTTTTTTTCTTTTACAATTATAACCTTAGATAAAACATTTAGGGGTAATTACTTTTTTCCCCCATGAACTACCAACTTTTGCGTAAAGCCCCCACAAACTACCAACTCGACCAAAATAGAGGATTCAACTACCAAACACAACTATTTTCTCCCCTTCCGTCAGTTAGAGGGTTAAAACAAACGGTCAACAGGTCATGTGACTATCACGTGCCGTTTTACATGGGGTCATATTGGAAGATGGTGGTAGTTCATGGGAAAAAAATAGGAAGAAAATAAAGTAAAACAGCATGTGACGGTCACATGACCCGTTGACCGTTTGTTTTAACCTCTTTAACTGACGGAATGGGAAAAAATGGTTGTCTTTGATAATTGAATGCTCTATTTTGGTCGAGTTGGTAGTTTGTGGGGGCTTTGCGCAAAAGTTGATAGTTCATGGGGGGGGAAAAAGTAATTACCCCAAACATTTAAAATACAAAAAAAAAAAAAAAAAAAAAAAAAAAAAAAAAAAAAAAAAAAAAAGCCATGGAGGTTGATTGGCCATGAAAGGAGGACATTTAATAGATCAAAGACAAATATAATGTAATATGCTTGTACTGTTTGTTTCTTGTAGATGTCTGACTTTAATACATTGGATTTAAATTTTCTTGCAATATGGAAATTCTTCATTTGCGCTTAATGTAGGATTCATGCTTTGCAGTTGCCTCATAGCCAGGAACTTACTTTCTGGCATAAGGACTTGCATAGAGGTATCCAGTTACATACATGACCGGGAGCTTCCATGCTGCACAGATCCCTGGTTGCGCCAAGTTCAATTACGGAGGTCAATGGGAAAACTGATACGGAATTTACTGCAAGCATTTCAATTCTTTTTTCCTATTGATTTTTTTGTAACTGCTTGGTGAAGGTGTTGTAGCTCCAGTGAGATTCAAACCAAGTTGTGGAATCATAGAGTATGTTTGTAAAGTTTTTGCTATTCATGACAACATTATTTATTAACATCATAGGTTTTTTTTTTTTTTACATGTCCATACAAGAGGGGGAGGGGGATTCGAACTAAAGACCTCCGCTTCATAAGGCGTGGTCTCTAACCGATTAAGCTACCCTTTGAGACTATAAACATCATAGCTTTTCAAAGTTCATGATGCATTGTAATGAAGAAATTTTTATTTGGAATCACAATTTTATGTGTCTATAAGTTGGTTGACATAAACACAATGAATATGAATATCATACATGATTTTCAATACCTTTGATTTGAAGTAACAACACATGTGTTCTATCTAAATTAATTCTCATTTTCTTTTGTTATATCATATTTATTAAATTTTATAGTTTTACTTTAATTGTTTTAAAAATTCAATAAATACTTGTTTAATAATCTAGATATTAAATCTATTCTACAATATATATATAATGTTAACAATTATATTGATAAATAACACCGAGTGCTTGCCATTCAACTAGTATTTTTTTATAAGCATAGTTAATAAAGTAGTTAGTTTCTTTTTCACAGACGTCTGATCCGGTCTAAAGAGTCAAAGGTGGCTACGTAAAAAGACAACTAAAATATCAATCTTGGTGTCTAAGGAGGCAAAGGCGGCTACGTAAAAAGACATCTAAAATATCCATCTTGGGCCCCATGACTGACCTGTTGGGCTTTCAAGTTATCACATAATAGGACTTCTATGCACAAGGAAATCAACGGAAGCCTTTATTCACACTTAAATTCAAATTTCTTGAAAAGCAAAATGGCTTGAAGGCAGATAGTCACGAAGACAATCAATGGAAACCTTGTATATGGATATACATATATTTACTTTCTCTGAGGAAGAAAATATAAACCATTAGAAAATCATGGAAGCCTTTACCCATCTTTTTGTCGGCTCTTTCTTCTTCTCTCTCTTAAGAACCTCCATTTCACAAGACAGTACTATTACTCCAAATCAATCCATCAGAGACGGTGGCACTTTAGTTTCAGCTGACGGATCATTTCAATTGGGATTCTTCAGCCCAGGTACTTCCAAAACTCGATACGTGGGAATATGGTACATGATATCTTCGGAGACAGTTGTATGGGTAGCCAACAGAAACGCTCCGCTTAACGATCAGTCAGGAGTTTTAAAGGTCACTGATGATGGAGTTCTTGTGCTTCTTAATAGCACCAATAGTATTGTTTGGTCATCTAATACATCAAGAACCGCAGAAAATCCAATTGCACAGCTCTTGGACACCGGGAATCTTGTTGTGAAAGATAGAATTGATG
The DNA here is from genome assembly GCF_958979055.1 of Alnus glutinosa. Taxonomy (NCBI): domain Eukaryota; kingdom Viridiplantae; phylum Streptophyta; class Magnoliopsida; order Fagales; family Betulaceae; genus Alnus; species Alnus glutinosa. The sequence continues at coordinate 24,173,298 of NC_084893.1, forward strand.
GTGACCCAGAGAAGTTTTTGTGGCAGAGTTTTGATTATCCATGTGACACACTCCTACCGGAAATGAAGCTTGGATGGAACTTAGTAACTGGTCTAGATAGGTTTTTATCATCTTGGAAGAGCACGGAAGATCCTGCTCAAGGCGAGTTTTCACTACGAATCATTCTTCGTGGGCTTCCGCAACAGGTTTTAATGAAGAGAGATTCAATAAAGGCTAGAGTAGGGTCATGGAATGGCCTTCGCTTTACGGGATATCCTGGATTAAGACAGAATCCGGTATATAATTATGAATTCGTGTTGACTGAGAAGGAGGTTTATTACGAGTACAAACTTCTAAACACTTCTGTTTTCTCAAGATATGTGGTAAACCCATCAGGCGTTGTGCAGCGATTCACATGGATGGATCGGACACAAAGTTGGGAGCCTTTCGTTACAGCCCAGTCAAATCAATGTGAAATTTTTGCCTTCTGTGGTCCATATGCTTTCTGCAACATCAATAACTCTCCTGTATGTGCATGCTTGGAAGGATTCTTACCCAAGTCTCCAAAAGATAGGGACTCAATAGATTGGTCTGATGGGTGTGTTCGAAGGATTCCTTTGGAATGCAATGACAGAGATGGATTCCTGAAGCGCACGGGAGTGAAATTGCCGGACACATCTTCTTCCTGGTATAACAAGAGCATGACCCTCGAGGAATGCGAAGGAATGTGTCTTAAAAACTGCTCCTGCACAGCATATGCAAGTTTAGATGTCAGGGGAAGAGGAAGCGGCTGCGTGCTTTGGTTTGGTAGCCTTGTTGACATTAGAGAATTCGTTGAGGGTGGGCAAGAACTCTATATAAGGATGGCCATTTCAGAACTGGGTACCATTTCACTTCTATTTTTTCTCTTTGAATTTTTCTGAATTTTTATTTTCTTTTATTTTGAATAGAGAAATGATTCATTTCATTGTGGGTTGCTTATATTTATTCTCAAAGATCTAATAGTGATTTTCAAAAGGGGAAGAATGAAAGAAAGGCATGAGGAGGATGTATAGCATGTCTCCTTTAAATAAGACATAAGGACAACTACATCCATTGGTTTTCAATTGGCGAAAGTAGATTTATTATATATGTTCGTTCATTTTACGAGGGGAATTAGGGAATATTATAATATTAATAAAATGATTAAATTTATTATTTATAATTCTTAGTTTAAGTTTTTGAATAAATAATAATTTTACAAGATATCAAAGCAGAGTTTTTGAGTTCAAACCTTGATTCTATAGTTTATCGATTTTTAATAAACATTCTACGTGTTGGACCTTATTTATTAAGAGGGAGTATGAACTCATACCTGAGGGGAGTGTTAGAATAGTAATAAAATAGTTAAATTCATCATTTTCTATCAGCTAAGGTCCTGACTTCGAATAATGTCTTCGTAATTGAACTTCTATTTTAACTGAATATTCCATGTCTTCAGCCTAATGATTAGATTTATGATTTCTTTATAACTTAAGCTTTTGAATAAGTGGTAATTTAACTGGAATAACCAACATTATTAGACACTAGATGATATATTCCAAAGCTTACGTAAAAAGCTGATCATTCAATCACAAACTAGACAAATTGTAATGCCAGGGAAACTAGGAAGGGGTGGTTGTACGTGGTGGTGTTGAGCTCAACTGCTCTATCCACCTCATTTAATTTGCACCCATTTCCCCGTCTAGAATATGGGCAAGACAAGTTATTCTCAAGGCCACCTGACTTTGTTTTGATCTTTCAGGTCGTCTTGAGAAAAAGAGGCACTTCAGCAAGAAGAAACTAGTAGCAATTATAGTTGGCTCAGCATTACTAGTGTTGGGAATGACAATAGTTGGACTAGTCTCATACATATGGAAGAAGAAACTCAAAAACCAAGGTAAATTTGTAAGAAATGGACACAGATATTAATTGATTCGTGATGGTAGATTTATAGCTAAGAAATTTTAATAAATAGGTCTTTCATGAAGAACAAATTGGGAGGTAAGTAATTTGCTTCTGGTAAAAGAACTATCCAAGATTTTTCATGCCATGCATCTCTTGTTATTTCAGAAATGACAAAAAGAAGTCAGATGAAGGATTATAACAATGAAAGTGGTAAGGAAGATATGGAGTTACCAATATTTGATATGGTAGCCATAGCTAATGCAACAGATAATTTTTCAAACAATAACAAGTTGGGAGAAGGTGGCTTTGGACCTGTGTACAAGGTAAATAACAACAAAACAAGGTGAGCTATACTTTTTATTTTCCAAATTATATCGACTCTTTTATTTTCAGGGTATATTGCCAGAAGGAAGAAATATTGCTATGAAGAGGCTTTCAAAAAATTCTGGACAAGGACTAAACGAGTTCAAAAATGAAGTTAATTTGATTGCCAAACTTCAACACCGTAATCTTGTGAAGCTTCTCGGTTCTTGCATTCAAGAAAATGAAAATATGTTAATCTATGAATACATGCCCAACAAAAGCTTGGACTCCTTTATTTTTGGTTTGAATCTTGATCTTGACTTAATCCAGAACATTCATGTTTAGTCTTATTCTCTTTCATTGATAAAATTGTTTATTGAAAATTTAGTCAAGTATGCACTAATACGAATGTTAAATTGGACAGATAAAGCAAAGAGTAAATTACTAGATTGGCATAAGCGCATCAACATTATTGGTGGTGTTGCTAAAGGGCTTCTCTATCTTCATGAAGATTCTAGACTGAGAATTATTCATAGAGATCTAAAAGCTAGCAATATCCTTTTAGATAACAATATGAATCCAAAAATTTCAGACTTTGGCCTGGCTAGATCATTTGGAGAAGATCAAATTGATTCCAAGACCAATAGGATTATCGGAACATAGTAAGTATGCTTAAACTTCTTTAATACGCTACGTTTAGCTATTTTTTAATTTTTGTTTGCAATGATATTTTTGCAGTGGTTATATGTCTCCCGAGTATGCGGCGCATGGGCGGTATTCAATAAAGTCTGATGTGTTTAGCTTTGGAGTTTTAGTATTAGAGATAGTGAGTGGAAAGAAGAACAGTGGATTTTGTCACTCAGATCACCACCTTAATCTTACTGGACATGTAAGCATAAATAGTGGCAAATCATACTGATTTATTACTCTCTTTTTTTTTTTTAAGAAACATCTTATTAACAATGCAGTTATTGATAGTGCAAAGGGTCACATGATGCCCCCATTATCTTGATGCTCTTTCGATAATCATGGGCTAGTTTGAATGCAGTCCAACAAACAATTTTGGTTTTCATTTCTTTCAGGCATGGAAATTATGGATTGAAGACAGGCCAATGGAACTAATTATCGACGACTTGGTAGCTGACTTGTGCACTCTATCTAATGTATTACGACACATTCATGTGGGTCTATTATGTGTGCAACAAAGACCAGAAGATAGACCAAACATGCCGTCAGTGGTTCAAATGTTGAGTAATGAGAGTTTATTGCCTAAGCCAAAACAACCAGGTTTCTTTACAGATTCACTTGAAGCAGATTCTTCATCTACCAAGTATGGAACTTGTTCAGCAAACAAAATCACCATTACATTATTGGAAGCACGGTAAATAACGTCACTTGAGCGTAAAAGGGAGGAGTTTTTTTTTTTAATGGATTTTTGTAAATCTTGACTTCAGCATATTTAGCTAAACAAAAAAGGTATGGAAACTGCTATACTTTAGCACAAAAGGGTCAAAAAGAGAAAGATAAATAGTTTTGGCATAGAGCAATGATACTTCTACTATATTCATGTTGTTTATTCATCTAGTGGATAATGTTTACACAGAGTAATGCTAGAAAAATTCAATAGTTGATTTGAAAAATAAAAAAAAATTGTACGGAAATGTAATACAGATGTACACCAGATGGACGTGTATCATGTCTCAAGAAGTAATGCTAAAAATCTCTCTTGTATCCCTCCAATAATAATGTGGCTTTTAAAATTACCATTAGACTTGTGACCGATCACTATTGAATTTTGATCAGATTGTGATTTTTAAAGCCATCTCATTTTTGGAGGGATACAAAAGAAACTTTTAGAATTAATTGATCTCAAGATATATAGTGTTTATATAAAGAGCAATGCTAGCAACTACATTTTTATTTCATTATATTGATCTAACAATCTCAACCAACATTTAGATCAGTCATTGTTTTTTTTTTTTTTTTTTAAATCAAATATTAATTGGGATTGTTATGTTAATATTATGGGATAGTATATAGCATTACCCTTGCATAAAATTAAAAACAATTAGTTCTTAAAACAAGCATAAATCTATTATTCGTAGAATTAGTTTTTTGCGTATATAATTAACTAGATTTTTCGGATCTTATTTCCTTTATATTTTTATTTGTTCTTTCAACTCCTACAACATACAAATTCACCTTAAATCGAAAAATCAACACAAAAATTATATAACCTTTTGGAAGCATGTCAACCTTTTTAGGGTCGGGCTCAAACTCCTTTCCTCCTCCAGTCCTCCTATTCCTTTATATATTCTTATCACCATTAGGGGTTTCATCAATATCTCCCGATCGACCCTCCAAGAACCAGCAGCTCCCAGCGAAGAAGAAGCATGGCAGCGCACTATTTTCTAGACGAAATCATACCCGATATTTTCTTGAGACTGCCCGTGAAATCCCTAATGAGATTCACAGGCGTCAATAAAGCATGGTGCTCCATTATCAGTAGCCCTACCTTTGCTTTCGCTCACCTCGCCCACACAAAATTAAGCCGTCCCCATAACAATCACAATGATCGCATTCAGGGGCGGAACTAGGATTTTTGGTAAGGGAGGACGAACTTGTATAATTTTTTTTACAACAAAATACTCATTTGATTCAAATTATAATTTCAAATTTTCATGATATCACCACCACACAATAATATAAAGTACTATTAAAATAAACTAAGCACAATTTATAGTGTAAAAAGAAAAAGGGTACCTTTGAGGGAGTTATCAAACCCACTAGAGAGGGCTTAGGGCTCGAGGCCTTGAGAGCTTCAAGGAGCTTCCCCATATTCAGCTCCTTTAGTCGTCAATATACAACAAAACACACCTACCAAAACATCCATAACCACAAGTACCCTTTAGATCTTCAAAGAATTATTCAATGCTCCAGAAGCAATATTCCCCCCTCTCACATAAATGGTGGCTCTACCATTTATGAATTCTATACTAACTTCTAAATGCAACATGAACCCAGATTGCAAACTGCTATAGAAAACATGTAGATATACTGCTAAGTCAGCATAACCAAATGGGCATTCCAGAAAACACCACACAACTATTATAGAAACCAATCCCATTAAGTGGATATTAATGTTCAACCAATATATACCCCAATAATCCAAGTTTTTTACTAAATATATATACAAGAATTAATATGCCAGTTCACCAAGAGAAGAATAAAAAGAAAAGCTTCCAATAAAAAGACTTGTAATTGATTGTCAAACACCACATACATGACCTGTCTTTCTTCTCTGTTTTGCTCTTCCTCTGTTTCTCTCTGTCTCTCCCTCTATTCTTCCGCTCTTCACAATGCTGGCCTACCGGCAATACCTCACTTTTCGGTCTCTTGTTTTCTTGTTGGCCTACGTATACACAAACAGTCCAGAGTCCAGACCACCATGGAAACTTTCTTACACCTTCAAAGATCTCTGGTTAGCTGTCGCAATTTCTGTGTGTAATGCTTGAGAAAGTGGTGGTGGCCGTTGTTTAATGCTTGCACTTAACAAAAACCAACCAAGGAAAATTGTCAAAAACCCCAAGACCCTACGGTCCCTACCTAAATTATTAGGAAAAAAACCAAAACCTATTCAATCAAGTTAAAAGGGGAAATGAGAGGCAACATACCCATAACCCATCTTCCCAAAATCAATGCGTCCATTCATTGAGCCTTCCATGAGTATTGACGAGAGATTTCCAGATAAAGCCCAAGAAGGAACCAAGCAGAGGTGAAGGGGTAAAAAAAAAATCAATAGAGAGAGAGGCGTTGGGGGAGGGGATGCCACACATGGGAAAGGGGGAAAAAGAGAAGGGTGTACTTTCTTTTTCAGAGGTGAGAAGGGTTAAAAAGGAAAAAAAAAATGGAAACTGAAATGGTCTGCAAAAAGTAAAAAGGCTGGCATGGCAGAAGAGAGAAAGTGGGTGGGGGGGACAAAATATGGGGTTAAAATATTAAGAATAAATTTTAGGGGGGACAAAAATAAAATTTTAGGGGGACAAATCAATAATTTTATATATTTTAGGTGAAATTTTAATATTTTTTGGGGCACATTCGTCCCCCCACCCACCAACGTGGGTCCACCCCTGATCGCCTTCTCCTTCTAAAGGTTTCTTGTATGTATATTAAGAAAGAGCCTAACCGCCACGGCAGATACACTACCACTGTTGTCACTACTTGCCTTGGCAAACAAAAAACAGATAAGACCAGTCAATCAAATCATTCGATGAAAACATAGAGTTGAGTTTCTTGTACAAAAGCTTAAAGCATTTTGAGGTGGTTGGTTCTTGCAATGGGTTGGTGTTATTAAAGCGTTACGTCGACACCCTTGTTTTGTAGAACCCATTGTTTGGAAAATTTGTAACCCTTCCTAAACCTGGCAATTTTGGGTACGAGGAGTCTCGGTTGCGTTTTACTGGTTGGGGATTTGGGTTTGATTCACGGAGAAATGACTACAAAGTGGTGAAAATTGTTTGCTTAGAAAACAATATTGGCAGTGACAAAGTTGACTCTCTGGTTCAGGTTTTTTCACTCCGTACTAGGTATTGGAGAAGATTTAGAGTTGGTGTTCCTGCGTGTCGATTAACTCTCCGTGGTTTTTTGCCACCGGTCATCAATGGGCCTCTCCATTGTTTTATTGACTGTCGTCCGCAACCTTACATCAATGGAGCCATCCATTGGCTTGCTTCATCCCAGATTGGCAACCTTGTTTTCACTGCCGAACTTTGGTCTTGTCATTTGATGTAAGCAATGAAATATTTCGTGAGATAATGCTACCAGAAAAAATAGCTTCTTCTTCCCCACCTGTCCTGTCTATCTCAGTATATGGAAAATCACTTGCTGTGTGTGTTGCCTCATCAACTTCTTTAGGTTCTTTGTGGGTGATGAGAGAATATGGTGTAATTGAGTCATGGACGGAAGTTTTAATGGACCGAACTCTACCAAAACCATTGGGTTTTACTACGAGCGGCGAGGTACTATGGAAGACGTACAGATAGTGGAGACGTAGCTTCATACGATCCTAAGAGGCCAAAAGTTTTGAATCATAGAGTTGATGATGAGGGAATCCATTGTTTTGCTGGTTCTTATGTGGAGAGCCTTGTTTTACTCAACGAATCAGATCTTGCAACAAAACGACGAAGCAAGAAGGGGAATAGAAGAGCAACGAAGCAAAAGAGAGTGATCGACTGCTTGAACCTACCAAAAGACCTCGTCAGGAAGTCTAGGCAGAGAATGTCGCTTTTGGAGCTGAAAGAGAGAACAAGAACAAGAGGAAGAGGAAGAACTAGAAGATGGGTCTTCAAATACAGAAAAAGAAAAAAGAGGACTTCTATCGCAAAAGAGGAGGAAGAAGAAGAAGAAAGTGGCAGGGTAGTGGTGAGACCAGAAGATGAAGAAGTAGCACCAGCAACAACAAATTAAATAATGATCAGTTAAACAAAAAATTTGAAGAATTCATAAGGAAAATGAAGGAAGAAATTAATTAGGATTGAAGCGCAAAGACATCTAATAGCTAGCAGTCTAATGTATAGTTTGAGAGATAATATATCATAATATATACTAGAATCCTTTGGTCTCTTTTAAAAATGACTAAGCTCTCGAGCCTCTCATGGTTTCTTCGAACCCTTTTCCCTACTGTATGCTTGTAGAACTTAATTTCCTCCTTTCTTCTTGTTCTTTTACTGCAACTAGCTAGTTAGGCAAAATGCAAAACCACAAAAAACGATAAAGAATCGTAATCCGTAAAGACAGCGGCCTTGAGCGGTGGCTTTAGGTGGTGGCCTTTGGCGGATTCAGGTGGTAGAGGAGGTGGTGGTCTTGGTGGATTGTTTGGGGTAGATCCCGTAGGTCTCTTGAAAGGGAAAATGATCCTTTTGATGGGTTTTACACAACATCATTATTGAAGTTATTATCTTTCTTTATATATATATATATATATATATATATATATATATATATATATTTTGACATATCCACACAAGAGGGGGAGGGGGGATTCGAACTAGTGACCTTCGCTTCATGAGGCGTAATTTCCAGCCGATTGAGCTACTCCTTGGGGACTGCCACAAAGATATATAAGAAGCTTCATGCATTCACATGAAAAAAAGAATTGAATATGGTATTATCTACAGTAATTAGTCATGCCGGCCATGATCGCCGTTACCTTTTGCATCATTTTGTATCACAATCCACGAGAAAGTGGCCAGATTTTACTCTCTCTCTCACAATTGAATCGAGCAACTCCTCTTTTTTACCATCCTGGTTCCAACTTCCAAGTAGTTAATTTACTCTTGAGAGGGGAAAAGAAAAATGACAACAGTATTGAATGAAGCAGCCAATAAGAATATTTGTCAAAGCGCGAAACAGTAGTTAATTTTATGTACCTAAGGGGGATCTATGGATAGAGAATTGGAGCTGGCTTCTGCTGGTGCTTCAGAAATTCTTGCTTCTGATTTCTCATTTGAATAACTAGCAGATAAAAAAATCAATCAATATAAGAGATAGTACATAGCAAAAACATGAATATATGCCAAATTCAGGTGAGTGATCAACGTGGATTTATATGCATCACATAAAACTTCTGCTTTACCTTCACATAGTAGATAATTTCGTGTTGCAAAATGGTTCATATGCATCACAAAAACTTCATTCTTCATATAAACCAGAAAACTAAGCATTATCTATATGTTCTTTTAGCAGTTTCACAGTAAGATGGAACGCTTAATTAGAATGATTTTTTCTTAGTATCCATTTAGCTTCTTTTCCACTAACGAGATCTTTTGTAGGAGAAAATAGATAATTAATGACAAAGTTCGTCATTCTTCAGCACTCGGTACAAAAGAATTCAACATAATATAATCCATATTAATAATCACGTTGAGAGTATTGTCACCCAAATAAGCTCTACACAGTCCACCCAACGAAGTCTTTGTTCTACTGGGATCACACCATAGGTAACAAGATGAGCAAATGGCCAAAGCTTCCACCCTGCCTGCATAACACAACGACCAACAATAAGATTAGATGCAAGATAAAGTCACCTACATACATATATCAACATCAACTACATGGTGGACTGAGCTTAAACTTGACCTGAGTTAAACAACAAAAATATCATTGCCAAAGCTAGATGAGCTTCTATCACATAAATCAAATCAAACCCTAATGTATGTGAATTCCATCATCCTGCAAGCCTTCCCTATTGTATCATTCAAGCATAGATCAACTCCTATGATAACTACAACAATTTTCTATCTGGATTACAAGATAGTCTGCTTGAATTCGGGTCAATTATATACTTAGGCTTACAATAAAAAGAAAAATATAGGATTTCTACAATACTCAGTCATGTTTCACCAAAACTAAATCAACTATTGACAGGACCCGTATCTGTTAACTTTTTGTAAGAGAAAATTATGAGGTTTGTGTGGAACATAAGGACCAAATCAAAAGCTTGAAAGCAATGTCGATTTAGAAGTTAGATGCATTAATGAAGAACAGTATTAACTTCTAGACAACTAGGAATGAGAGGCAGGGAACAGGTCATTTGCAACACATGCAATTGCTTACATAATCCGTTTATTGCTGCTAGACCAAAGTTCTTAACATCAGAATGCAAAACTTCAATGAAGATTAACTACTTACTTACTAATTAAAGAATTTAAAATGACTGTTCCAGCCACTATTTGCAAGAAGGCACAAACGAAGCAGGAGTCAGTTCGAAGTTTGGCTCTAAACACTCTAGAAGAATACAAAGATAAGGAAGTAGGAGCCGAAGGTACACTTACAGTCAGCATGGGCCAGAACGTCGCCTTCAATTCATTAAAAATACTAACTGGGGACTCGAAACGCAAAAATCCCAAGAAAGTAAAATAAATGCTATTCCAAACTGCTGCCCATGCAGTTTGGTCGAAGATTACTTTGGCAGGAACCACCCATAAGTCTTGGAAAGGAAAAAGCTCCTGGAATCAGAGGAAGCTGTTTCAGTAAACCAAAGAACTATGAAATTCAACTAATAAGAAAATAGAAACCATAATGATCACCTCACAGAACTGGTAATAATAATGAGAAAGGGAGCCATGTAGAGTAAAGCCAACAAGGCCAGATCTGAACATTCGTGCTCGTTCAAAATCAAAGAGAGGTTTTCCTTCATATCACTGCAGAATTAAAGAATATAAATTAAAAATTATGAAGTTATGTAAAGGCCAATTTGTGACAGAAAAAACAAGATTTAGAAGGAATTATTTTCACAGCATGGACTAACCTGTGCAATCCAATCACCTACAGAGTACACCACTCCACTAATAACCGTTTTTGCCAAAACTGGGTTTGTCTTAAGAGCTTCCTCATAAGCAGTCCAGTTGTGCCGATAGAAGTAGATGATTTTATTGAAATCAAAGGAATTACAAAAGACTAATTCGAGCTTAGCCCAGCTCCAAGAACTCAAACTATTTTTCAATTTCGTTTGAGTTCTTGGAGATTTTAATTTTTAACACTATAAAATAATAAAAAATAATTATTATTTTAAGTTAGATTAGGCAAAAATGCTAACATGTCACTAACTCCGCATTGAAAATTAGACAGAAAATAAACAAAAGGACTTATTTCGAAGGGAAGGGATTCCTTTACAATGCCTCTCACGCAACTTCTACACAACCCTTCTCGCATTGTGTGGGACTCACATACATGAGTCTTACACAATGTGAGATGGGGTTATGTAAAAGTTGTAAGGGAATTATTTTTCTATTTCGAATTTGCGAAAACTCAAGCTACAAATATTGAAAGTTGAAAATACATTTACTTAGGAATTTATCATACATTTACTTTTATTTTTTACCATAATTGTGTAAAAGTTCATGGGCTTTATTTACTCTCAAAAGACGCCTTGAAAGAAGAAGGGATACATTGGCTTATAAAGTCCACAACCCAAAAAAACCTTTGCGATGTGGGGAGGCCACCTCTGGGGGCCGGGTGGCTCGCAAGCCACCCCAAAACCCCGTATTTTCATTTTAAAAAAAAATAAATAAATAAATTTTAAGTTCTAAAACATATAATATAATAATAAAAAAAATATATTATTTTAAGATGATTTTAGCGAAAATGTTGACGTGGCACTAACAGAAGTTGCAAAAATGGACGGAAAACTCATGAATGGGCCGATTTCAAATTCACGAAAAACTTACGCAACGAATATTGAAAAAAAGAAGTAAGAAATTGATTTCAAATGGCACTCTGACCTAAAAATTTATTAGACATTTACCTATCGAATAAAGACTTTTTTGGTGCTACAATTCTTAAGAGCAGTCAAGTCTAACGTTGGAATTCTTTATCAAAAGTAAAGAGGAGAATTTATAAGAATTTAATTTTCCACATCACAAGTCAGATATAAAAATGTTAAACATGATGTCACATAAGAATTTATAACGTTATTTAATTGTAATTCTATTAAATTGATTGTTAATTAAGGGTCCGTTGGGGTTTGCGATTTTAAAAAGTGCGATTTTAAATTACGATTTTAAAATGTGCGATTTGAAAAAAATGATTTTTAGAAACGCAGTTAAGCGTTTGGCAAAATCGCAATTTAGAATTTAAAATCGTAAATTAGCCTTTAAAATTCTGTATTTTCAAAAAAGCATCATCTTATCTGCAATTTGAAAAAGCAGATTTTCTGCGCTTTCAAATAACAAATTTTTAAAAACACAGTTCCCAAACGATTTATGTTCTACGATTTGGTTTAAAATCGCACTTATTGTCTACAAAATCACAATCCCAAACGCACCTTAAGAGAAGTTGTTTCCTTTTTTAATTTATGTTAATTATATGATAAATCTATGAGTAAACGCGCGATTTGAATTTACTCTCTCATTTTTAATTTTGAAAATTAAATGCCTAAATTTTTTATTATTCGCAACAAATCCCTCCGTGAGTTTGCCATCCAAGTTTACTATAGGCCATTAATATCATGTCAACATTTTTGCTTAAAATAATATATTTTTATTTTATTAAAAATTAAAATGTAAAAAATAAATTTAAGAAATAAAACCTAAAAAAAAAAAATGTTAAAGAAAAGAAAGGAAAAAAAAAAAAGAAAAAAGAAAAAAAAAAAAGGGTCTTCTTCAGCTGATTGTAATGCTTTTCTTCACTGGATAATCCGGAATGATGGAATATGTAAGGGATATGGTGTAATTGAGATGTAAATGGATATACGTATTTGGTATATTAATAGAAGTCAATGATTTTATTGAAATCAAAGGAATTACAAAAGACTAATTCGAGCTTAGCCCAGCTCCAAGAACTCAGACTATTATCAATTTCGTTTGAGTTCTTGGAGATTTTAATTTTTAACACAATAATAATAAAAAAATAAAAAAATAAAATAAAATTATTGTAAGGTAATTAGGCAAAAATGCTGACATGTCATTAACTTGGCATTTGAAAATTAGACAGAAAATAAACAGAATGACTTATTTCGAAGGAAAGGAAGGGAATCCTTCTCGCACAACGTTTTTTATATTATAGGAGTTCATATACGTGGGTCTCATATAATGTGAGAGGACATTGTGTGAGAGTTGTGTGAAAATTATAAGGGAATTATTTTTCTATTTTGAATTTGTGAAAACTTAAGCCGCAAAAATTAAAAGTTAAAAATACGCGATCGTCTAAATAACCTAGCGAATAAGCCGGCCTGGTTTAATCAAATCCTTTTTTGAGTTGGGGTTTTTGTCTAGTTGTGATTTACTTTGCATTTTCGTACGTTTTCTCAACAACCAAACTGAGAAAGGAAAAAAGAAATTAAAGACAAGCTTATCATGACCATATTCCGATATGGGTGTTCCAGAGGATCGAAAAAAAATTGTGTCAACAATCAACTCCTCTCTTATGGTGGCTCCAACCTGCAAAAACAACTCCATTCAGTGCACTTGTTCGCAAGTTCTGTGGGTTTTGATTTTTGTGGGTTTGCTTGTTTGATTCAATACCTGTGCATTTGTTGGGCGACCTCTTTGTAAGTTTTGGATAGTACTTTTGGGCGATTTCTAATTCTGTGGGTTTTGGATGTTTTGAGTCAATGTGATATCTGCTACGGGCTGGTTTGAGTCCATGTCATATTTTTTGTTTGTTTGTTTGTTATTTTTATTATTATTATGGGTGTGTTTCTGCATTCTATTTGGTTTGTGAACGAAGGGGTATGCCATCTCATATGCTATTTGATTGTTTTTAGGTTGTTGGGTTCAATTTTATGACTGTAATTTTTATGGGAATTTTTGCACATTAGGTTGTTGATTCTTGGTTTTGTCCAGCTTTGTGCTATATTTTCCTGCGTGGTTCATCTGTAGTGTTTTTTTTCTTATGAAAAATACTGAGCGAGAAGCATTTTGTATTGAACATGGTACTACAATAATGGGTCTGGAACTGTAATGGAGGCAATGTTTGGTAATATGTGGGGCTTAATTTTGATGGGTTTGCTCGAAAGAGAATGATTTTGGTTGGTGAAGGGGTGTGTGTGAGTTATAGACATGGTATATATGTACATCTCTTTTTAGTTGTATAGCAGAAGGTGATATATGATGAGTAACATACAAGTTTGTTAGCACAGTGTTTATAATAGGTTGGAGACATCTGGTTAACCTTATTTCGGAGGGTTCTTGTTTTGCAATTTGTTTTAGAATTTTGGATGTCATGCATTGCTTAATTGTATGAAGTAGCCATTAATCGTATGTTTGTCTTGGAATGGTTGGAATGGTTGTCTGCTTAATTTAGAAAGAATAAAAGAATCTGTCTTTTCCTCTTGTGATCTAAATCTTACCTTTGTTTTGATCGTATTGTAGGAAAACAGCCGATGCTCTGTGTTGCTGAGTTGATGCCTTGGCATCTTGGGGGCTAAGAAACAGGAGCCTGCATCCTCTTCAACTGCAGTTTGAAAGGTTATTATACATGGGGATGAAAGTAGTGGATTGGGACGATTGTGATGTTCCAGGCAGTTTATTAGTGGCTATTGGTCTGTAACCATATTAAAAATATTGTAATTGAAATTTATATCCTGTGCACATTGCTTCAAACCCTATTGATTCAAGATGATTTTAATCCTTTTTTGATTATTTATTGAATTTGAATTCGTTAAAAGCAATTGAGCTTGATTCAATTTAAACTTGGGTCTCATTATTTTGGAGACACTGAGTGAGACGCGTTCCAAAGTAAAACTGAGCTTAATTGAGGGGATCAAAATTGGCTAGAACTATTGATAGTACCAATAATACCAGTTGCATGTCATCAAATATACCGAATTTCCCCTAATGATTTATTCTCAATGCTTTTTTTTTTGTTATTATTATTATTATTTTATTTTCTCAGTTTGAACCGACTATAGACAAAACAACAAAGAAGCTATTTTGTAAAAATATCAACAGTTTTTCATTTTTCTTTAGTGAAACTGTTTTAAAAATAATAGCCTAAATGTATAAAGCACTGATTTCTGTTCTTAGAAACTAATTTTAGAAACAGTTTGTCAAACACTCTTTTAATGAAAAAATTAAAAAAAAAAATATTTTTTTTATTTTTTTTCTTAAAAACAATTCCCAAAAATAAAAATAAAAATTAATTTTCCAAGCAAGCTCTACATGTTCAGGATGGACCAAGATTGCCAGATCCCAATTTTAGCAATCCAGGCCGTTCGTTACAAGAACAGTCTGGAACATGCCACGTGCATTAAATATTGGATTCCCCACGGGCCAGGCCGTTTAATTCGAACAAAAACCACTCTCCTAGTCTCCTGCATCTCTCTCTCTCTCTCTCTCCCTCTCTCCATTATCTACATTGGCATAACACCACGCAATATTCAGCAGACGTAAGCTTTTTCTCTCTTTTATTTGTTTTTGGTTTATGGGTTTTTAACTTTTTCTTAGATTTTCTCTCTTTCACTTTGGCGGACCATTTTTCTTATTGCAGAAGAACCGGTCCTCATTTTTCGCTGACCAGGTCAAGACGAAGAGGGGATTTTGACAAGGGAAATGCTACCAACCAGAAGAAGACGGGGAGGGCCATGAAAAAAATCATATCAAGGTCTTCTGAACGTTAAAAAGCAGTTGCGCTTTAATGCCACCTACTAAAAATTAAAAAGTCGGTGGGATGTTGCCGTATATCTCACGGCTGGCCTAAAGAGTCGCCGTGTATTAATATTGGGCCCCATGATATATAGGAGCATCACTTCCTACTTCCTAAAGTGAAAAAAACACGAAAAGAAGAGTAGACTCCAAAGGAAAATAGATCGAACAGTCGCTGCTTAAATGTTGATCACTTCTATGCATATCAATACTCTCTCACCACTAGTAAATCAATGGAAGCCATTACTCATCTTTTCGTCTACTCTTTCCTATTCTCCCTCATAAGAACCACCATTACTCTAGACACCATTACTCCAAGTCAATCAATCACAGACGGTGGCACTCTAGTTTCAGCTAGCGGATCATTTCAATTGGGATTCTTCAGCCCAGGTAATTCCAAAACTCGATACGTGGGAATATGGTACATGATATCTTCGGAGACAGTTGTATGGGTAGCCAACAGAAACGCTCCGCTTAACGATCAGTCAGGAGTTTTAAAGGTCACTGATGATGGAGTTCTTGTGCTTCTTAATAGCACCAATAGTATTGTTTGGTCATCTAATACATCAAGAACCGCAGAAAATCTAGTTGCACAGCTCTTGGACACTGGGAATCTTGTTGTGAAAGATAGAATTGATGATGACCCAGAGAAGTTTTTGTGGCAGAGTTTTGATTATCCATGTGACACACTACTACCGGAAATGAAGCTTGGATGGAACTTAGTAACTGGCCTAGATAGGTTTTTATCATCTTGGAAGAGCACGGAAGATCCTGCTCAAGGCGAGTTTTCACTACGTATCGATCTTCGTGGGCTTCCGCAACAGGTTTTAATGAAGAGAGATTCAATAAAGGCTAGAGTAGGGTCATGGAATGGCCTTCACTTTACGGGATATCCTGGATTAAGACAGAATCCGGTATATAATTATGAATTCGTGTTGAATGAGAAGGAGGTTTATTACGAGTACAAACTTCTAAACACTTCTGTTTTCTCAAGATATGTGGTAAACCCATCAGGCGTTGCGCAACGATTCACATGGATGGATCGGACACACAGTTGGGAGCCTTTCGTTACAGCCCAGTTAGATCAATGTGAAATTTTTGCCTTCTGTGGTTCATATGCTTCCTGCGACATCAATAACTCTCCTGTATGTTCATGCTTGGAAGGATTCTTACCCAAGTCTCCAAAAGATGGGGATTCAGTAGATTGGTATGATGGGTGTGTTCGAAGGATTCCTTTGGAATGCAATGACACAGATGGATTCCTGAAGCGCACGGGGGTGAAATTGCCAGACACATCTTCTTCCTGGTATAACAAGAGCATGACCCTCGAGGAATGCGAAGGAATGTGTCTGAAAAACTGCTCCTGCACAGCATATGCAAGTTTAGATGTTAGGGGAGGAGGAAGCGGCTGCGTGCTTTGGTTTGGTAGCCTTGTTGACATTAGAGAATTCCCTGGGGGTGGGCAAGACCTCTATATAAGGATGGCCATTTCAGAACTGGGTACGATTTCACTTCTATTTTTTCTCTTTAGATTTTTCTGATTTTTTTTTTTTTTCTATTACTTTGAATAGAGAAATGATTCATTTAATTTCATTGTGGGTCGCTTATATTTGGCCCCAAAGATCTAATAGTGATTTTCAAAAGGGGAAGAATGAAAGAAGGGCATGGGGAGGATGTATAACACATCCCTTTTAAGTAAGACATAAGGACAACTACATCCATTGGTTTTCAATTGGCGAAAGCAGATTTATTATATATGTTCGTTCATTTTACGATGGGAATTAGGGAATATTATAATATTAATAAAATGATTAAATTTATTATTTTTAATTCTTAGTTTAAGTTTTTGAATAAGTGATAATTTTACATGGTATCAAAACATAGTTCTTCAGTTTAAACCTTGATTCTACAATTTATCGATTTTTAATAAACATTCTACGTGTTAGACCTTATTTATTAAGAGAGAGTTTGAACTCATACCAAATCAGGGGAGTGTTAGAATAATAAAATAGTTAAATTCATCATTTTCTATCAGCTAAGGTCCTAACTTTGAATGGTGTCTCCGTAATTGAACTCCTATGTTAATTGAATATTCCACGTCTTCAGCCTAATGATTAGATTTATCATTTATTTCTAACTTAAGCTTTTAGATATGTGGTAATTTAACTGGGATAACCAACATTGATAGACAATATATGATATATTACAACCACAAACTAGACAAATTGTAATGCCAGGGAAACTAGGAAGTGGTGGTTGTACGTGGTAGTGTTGAGCTCAACTGCTTTATCCACCTCATTTAATTTGCACCCATTTCCCCGTCTACAATATGGGCAAGACGAGTTATTCTCAAAGTCACCTGACTTTGATTTGATCTTTCAGGTCGTCTTGAGAAAAAGAGGCACTTCAACAAGAAGAAACTAGTAGCAATTATGGTCGGCTCAACATTACTAGTGGTGGGAATGACAATAGTTGGACTAGTGTCATACATATGGAAGAAGAAACTCAAAAACCAAGGTAAATTTGTAAGAAATGGACTCTGATAATAATTGAGTCATGATGGTACGTAGACTTATAGCTAAGAAATTTTAATAAATAGGTCTTTCATGAGGAGCAGATTGAGGGGTAAGTAATTTGCTTCTGATAAAAGAACAACCCAAGATTTTTCATGACATGCATCTCTTGTTATTTCAGAAATGACAAAAAGAAGTCAGAAGAAGGATTATAATAATGAAAGTGGGAATGAAGATATGGAGTTACCAATATTTGATATGGTAGCCATAGCTAATGCAACAGACAATTTTTCAAACAACAACAAGCTGGGAGAAGGTGGCTTTGGACCTGTGTACAAGGTAAATAACAACAAAACAAGGTGAGCTATATTTTTTATTTTCCAAATTATACCGACTCTTTCATTTTCAGGGTATATTGCCAGAAGGAAGAAATATAGCTGTGAAGAGGCTTTCAAAGACTTCTGGACAAGGACTAAACGAGTTCAAAAATGAAGTTAATTTGATTGCCAAACTTCAACACCGTAATCTTGTGAAGCTTCTCGGTTCTTGCATTCAAGAAAATGAAAATATGTTAATCTATGAATACATGCCCAACAAAAGCTTGGATGCCTTTATTTTTGGTTTGAATCTTGATCTTGACTTAATCCAGAACATTCGTGTTTAGTCTTATTCTTTTTCATTAATAAACTTGTTTGTTGAGAATTTAGCCAGGTATGCACTAATATAAATGTGAAATTGGACAGATAAAGCAAAGAGTAAATTACTAGATTGGCATGAGCGCATCAACATTATTCGTGGTGTTGCTAAAGGGCTTCTCTATCTTCATGAAGATTCTAGACTGAGAATTATTCATAGGGATCTAAAAGCTAGCAATATCCTTTTAGATAACGATATGAATCCAAAAATTTCAGACTTTGGCCTGGCTAGATCATTTGGAGAAGATCAAATTGATTCCAAGACCAATAGGATTTTCGGAACATAGTAAGTATGCTTAAACTTTTTTAATAGGTTACGTTTAGCTATTTTTTTAATTTTTTTTTTTCGATGATATTTTTGCAGTGGTTATATGTCTCCCGAGTATGCGGCGCATGGACAGTACTCGATAAAATCTGATGTATTTAGCTTTGGAGTTTTAGTATTAGAGATAATGAGTGGAAAGAAGAACAGAGGATTTTGTCACTCAGACCACCACCTTAATCTTATTGGACATGTAAGCATAATAAATAGTGGCAAATCATACTGATACTTTTATTTTTAAGGAAACATCTTATTAACAATGTAGTTACTGACAGTACAAAGGGTCACATAATGCCCCTATTATCTTGATGCTCTTTCAATAGTCATGGGCTAGTTTGAATGCTGTCCGACCAACAAAAATTTGGTTTTCCTTTCTTTCAGGCATGGAAACTATGGATTGAAGACAAGTCAATGGAACTAATTGAAGACAACTTGGCAGCTGACTTGTGCACTCTATCTAATGTATTACGACACATTCATGTGGGTCTGTTATGTGTGCAACAAAGACCAGAAGATAGACCAAACATGTCGTCTGTGGTTCAAATGTTGAGTAATGAGAGTTTATTGCCTAAGCCAAAACAGCCAGGTTTCTTTACAGATTCACTTGAAGCAAATTCTTCATCTAGCAAGCATGGAACTTGTTCAGCAAACGAAATCACCATTACATTATTTGAAGCACGGTAAACAACGTCACTTGAGCATAAAAGTGAAGAGAGTTTTTTTTTTTTTTTTTATGGATTAATGTAATCTTGAGTTCTTGACTTCAGCATATTTAGCTAAACAAAAAATGTATGGAAACTGCTATACTTTAGCACATAAGGGTCAAAAAGAGAAAGATAAATAGTTTTGGCTTAGAGTAATGCTACTTCTACTATATTCATGTTGTTTATTCATCTAGTGGATAATGTTTACACAAAGGGTAATGCTAGAAAAATTCAATAGTTGATTTGAAAAAAACTATACAGAAATGTAATGTAGATGTACACCAAATGGACGTGTATCAGGTTTCAAGGAGTAATGCTATAAGTCCTTCTTGTGTCTCTCTAATAATGATGTGACTTTTAAAATTACTATTGGACTTGTGATTGATCACTATTAAATTTTGATCAAGTGTGATTTTAAAAGCCACCTGATTTTTTGAGAGACACAAGAGAGACTTTTAGAATTACTTGGTCTCAAAGATATATGGTGTTTTATATAAAGAGTAATGCTAGCAACTACATTTTTATTTCATAATATTGATGTGACAATCTCAACCAATATACAGACTAGTCATTATTTTTTTTAAAAAAAATCAAATGTTAATTTGGGATTGTTATGTTAATGTTATGGGATAGTATATAGCATTACACTTGCATAAAATTGAGAAACAAGTTCTTAAACAACAAGCACAAATCTATAATTCGTACTAGTTTTTTTACGTATATAATTAACTACATTTTTCGGATCTTATTTCATTTATACTTTTATTTGATTTTTTAACTCCTACAACATAAAAATTCACCCTAAATCGAAAAATCAACACAAAAATTATATAACCTTTTGGAAGCAAGTCAACCTTTTCAGGGTTGGGCTTGGACTCCTTTCCTCCTCCTATTCCTTTATATATTCTTATCGCCATTGGGGGTTGAATAATGTGATTACTTATTAAAAATAAATAAAAAAATTGAATACATGTAATTTATTTTGATTCCTTACAAGATAATTTTCAATATGCATTTACATATTTTTAATTTTATTCTTAAATTTTTTATTTTGTTTCTTAAATCAAATGTAATGTTCTAATTTGTTATGCAATTTTAATTAATAAAAATTCGCACATAACGTGGGTTTACATGCTAGTTAAAATAAATTCGAGTCTTATCCGATACTATTTGCCGTTTTGTGGTTGACTTAGCGTTGGTGTAAAGAAACAAGAAAAGATAAAAGGAAATTGAAGTGTCGGGGCAAACCGGTCATTCACTTTCTCTTCCTTTTTCTTTTCTTTTTCCCTTTCTTTTCCCATCCCTCACGCACGTTCCCTTTCCTCTTTTCTTTCCTTTTTCTTCCTTCTCTTTTCTCCCTTTCTCCTTCATCACGCACGCACACGCAGAGATTGGGAGAGTGTTGCCGAGAGAGAGAGAGATGCAGAGATTGAGAGAGAAAGAGTGAGATCGTGTTGTAGAGGAAGAGAAGCAGACCGAAAGAAGAAGAAGAAGAAGAGAAGATGGGTTTTCGGGCATGGGTTTTCATGAGGTAAATCTCTAGGTTTTCTTTGTGTTTTCGTTGTACCCATCGATTATATAGCACGAAAATCATGTTTAATTGTTAGGATTATATTGGGTTTGTCTTAGGTTGATTTTGGGGGGCTTTGGTAGGGGATAACTGAATGGATGTTCTTGGAGATTGTTTTTGGGCTAAATGGCTTTTAGGAAAAATAGAGCATTGAATGGTGCTTGGATGAAGAAAAGAAAATAGTATGAGTTGCTATGATTTTCACTTAGGTCCGAATTTAGGTTAAAATGGAATTGGGTTTGTTTTGATTAAACCATTTGATGGGTACTGTTGTTTTGGAATGGGTTTCGGTTTTGTGAAGATTATTGTTGATTGTTGAGTGGTTTATTAAGGGATTTATTCCATGGAAGCTAGAAATGTAAGGTTTGCAGCTTCTTTGTGATTTCACTATACCTATTGGTTTTAGAACTAAGAAACCTTATATTATTGTTATAATCTTGATCGGGTCTGAAATTAGGGTATTTGTTTAGGAATTTTGGGGTTTATTGGTTGTCTAAAAGTTTTAAGTAATCTAGCCAAACCAGAGTTGGAGCGTGCATGAGGCCTTAAGTTTCAAGGTTTAAAGAAAACTCATTAGGATGTTAATTGGGGTCAAATGAATCTAAGGTGTTAAAATATAATAATAATTCAAAGGGGTATAGAGTGACTAAATACATTCTAAGCAAGGGAGCTAGGTGAGTAAGTAAGGAAATAAATGAACAAAATAATGACTAATATAAATAAATGAATAAAAATGACAGAATAAATACGTAGATAAAATACATTAGCATAATAAAAGAATAAATCAATAAATAGGTAAAGCAATTAAATAAATAGATTATGAGATTTTAGTCTAATATAATTAAAGATATTAAGATAACCTTTAGAGTATAAATTGTTAAGGCTCTAGGTTGAATAAAAGTTTGTGATAGTTACTCAAGTAGGACGACAAGTTAAGGGTTAGATCGTGACGCGTTACTAATACCAAGATGGATAACCGTGCTTGTCTAATCTTTAGGAAAGTGAGAAATGCTATATGAGAGCACGTGTGTAACTTTATGTGAATGGGGTCTAGGGTTTGATAGTTTGACCGAGTCTAGCAATGCAATAATTGCAGGCACAAAATACGGGATTGGAGGTTCAGGACTGACACTAGTCCTCTAATGTATCATACAAGGTAATTGGATCGATGCCCATTTTCGAGTCAAGCAAACGAACGTGAGTATTTGAGTCGTGAGTCCTTCATAGTCTACCAAGGTAAGTATAATTACTTACTGAGAATGATACTATCTCTTTAAAATGCTTTTAAGGATTTAAATGTTTTATAAATGAAATGTGTATTGAACGGAGAATGGGTTTGACGTGCTTTTTATGCGATATGAGATGTGCCAAAAATAAGTTAAAGAAAAGATGTTGAATATGGCGTGATTGTGAAAGTAAATAATTATTTCTTTTTATAGATGGCATGATGTTGCATATGATTGTTAGAATGTGAATGTAATGCATGATGAGAATGTGATAAGAAATAATGATGAAACAAGAACGCAAAACATTGAGTTAAGACTACAACAACGAGAATAAGAGACTAATGCATTTGGGACTACGGACCCCTACATGTGTGGAGTACGGGCCACACAGTGTTGTTAACTTAATAATAATAATATGGGGAGTACGGGCCCCAGTGCTGTATTACAATTGAAGAAGTTAATCGTAGGGAGTATGGGCCCCATCAGCCGTAAACGCAGAGGAGTACGGGCCTCTGGTAAGCCGAAGGGAGTACGGGCCCTTATGTGAGAAAAGAAAGAAACATAACGAGAAAGTATGAGAACAATAAATGAAAGCATTGCATATGTTATGTGTTCATATATTGTGAAATAGTGTTCATGAGATAGAGATTGATGTTTATGAATTGTTCTTGCTTAGATGTGTGCATATGCTAGTGTTCCGCTCAAGGATGTAGAATGCATGGTATAGGTGTATAGCTGATTTGTATGTTATATTTTCATAATTAAGGTAATGTGTGAAAGATGAATTTCTCTGCAGTGTTTACTTTCATAGCTATGTTTTGCCTTGATGAAACGTATAATCTAGCGTAGCTATTATTGTAAACTCATAGTAGAAAACTTAAAAACGGCTTATTGTTTAAAGTTAGTAAGTTTTTATACTGCTGAGGCGGTGGACTCATACTTTCACCTATGCCGGACGTGGCCAACACCACGACCGTATAGATATTGTTTGTGTTGCAGGTTTAGTTGTCACGTGTGATAGATTGTGTGCTAGCCTAGAGGTTATCGAAGGGAATTCCTTCGTAGTGCTTTGGGAGGCGTAGACTTTGCCTAAGTCAGTTCCTCCTCATTTGTAGTAATTTGTGTAGCATTGTGAGATGTAATGAATTTGTATAATGATATAGATGCTTTGGTTAGTTTCTTGTATGTCTCTGAGGTCAATTCAAAAGAAAAATTATTCAAGTTTTCTGCTGCGTTATTTGTTTGAGGTTTTAGAAGTAGCGTCTTGTGGTTAATTAAGAAAATTTTCACTTTCGACTTGTTATATAAAGTCTGGGCGCTACAGGAAAATTACACATTTGATGTTTATGTTACAAAGGATGAGCGGGTTAAGGTATTGCATTTCAACCCTTGGGGTGCATTTAATTACATTGCCGTTGCTGTTTGATTGGGAGGAATTAGAGCAGAATATTAGGGAAGAAGGCAATGATGTGGACTTTAGAATTGTGGAGAGCCAGTGTGCTGTTAGGCCTGGTTTGAAGACAGGAGTGCCATATGATTACTTGGACACTGGCCCTGGAAGTGGCTGGGACCAATTTCTGAGGAATGCTGATGAGGTGTTGCTCTAATTCATGGGCAGACTATACTTGTAATCAGGGTTCTTTGTTTTATGTGCAGTTGCTCAAAATACAAGATTTTGCATCTGCAATCATAATAACATAATGATGAATCTCATTTTGGTGCAACTTCCATTATTGTTTTCTAATTTCTATTAACTATTGATGGTTGTTCCTCAAACGTGTTCTTAAAATTTAGTTTCTGGTGCTTTGTTAGAATATATTTAGCTGATTTGCTTACATTTGAATTAAATCACAAACTTAACACTCAATGCACCATTCACAAATGAACAAAGTTTGGTTAATCTGCTTGTAGAAAATGATCCACTAAATAGCATTTATGTGGCACATTCGCAGTGTAGTATGGGTGAGTTTTTAGACATTGACATGTACCACCTAGCTAGAGCACGAATACTTGCATACGACATATGTGAGACATGTTGCTTTAAATCAAGCTTTAGCGTCTATTTGGATTTGCAATTTCAAAAATTGTTATTTTAAGATGTTGCAATTATTTAGAGTTTTGTATAATTAGCCCATGCTCGATTGCACTGAAACAATATCTTTTTTTCGAAAGTGAAACAATATCTTCAATTACACTTACCTTAATTTTCAATGGATATAGTTTCAGAAATATCCTTTATGATATCTTGGGCTCCTTTGCGTTGAAGAAACTCTATCTTTAGAAAGAAACATAAAGGGAATTCAATAATAGACTGCAATATACTGCTCTGATATATGCCAATATAGTCTTTCAGTCAACTTAATTTTGTATATCCTCCCAATATTTGATGATCATTTGTTTGTTTGCAACTTTTCTTGTAACAAGCAAATTAGTTATTGGTATGTTATTACAATTGAAATTATGCTTATCTCAACATGGAAGCTTATTTCTAGTCCAAGATTTGAATGGGATTGTAGTGTTTTGTAAGCATTCGAACATCCAATCCAACGGAGTTTGAATGTTGGTCTCTAGAACTCTATTGAGTCAGGTGTTCAAACACCCCTTGGAGCACGGCATCCGACATTGGCCCATTTAGGCAATTTCAATTTAGCATTTTGATAATTTGATTTGTTTATGGTTTCCCTAAGGGTAAGATTGTAAGCTGTGAAGCCCCTCAAATTTTAGTTGAATAACAATTTAGAGATTTCTCTCTCTCTATTTTGATAAGTTTTATATTAGGTTTTGTATTTGTGTTGGTAAATCTCAGTGTCAAAGCATTGGTCATTTGGATTGTAATCGAAAGTAATAGAGTTAGAGTTGAGTGTGGTTTGAAATTTGGTTCAAGTCTTGCCCGACCCACAATGAGTGTGCAAGTTTTTTTAAAGCGAAATTCGCTTGACGTTGACCCATGCTTGAGCATACAAGTTCCATGTAGAGAGTGGTTGATCGAAAGGAGAATAAGCTAGAAGAGGAAAAGATCAAGAGAAGATTAGTTTCTCTGATATAGACTTTGAAACATGTGTAAGTTTGCCATTTGCTACAATTGTGATGTACAAAGAAATGTGTACAATTGTCTTCATTTCAGACAGTTTTTGTAAGTGTCTTCTATATTTTTACTGTCTTTTTCAGATGTTTTCTTTATATTGTTACTGAAAATCACTCTATCTATCACTTCTCTCTCAACAAATTGCCTTACAGTTCTGAACATTTGTGCTCAATCAAAATCAAAGAGAGGTTTCCTTCATAACACCGCAGAATTAAAGAATATAAATTACAAATTAAGAAGTTATGTAAAGGCCAATTTGTGACAGAAAAAACAAGATTTAAAAACATGGACTAACATGTGCAATCCACTAATAACCATTTTTGCTAAAACTAGATTTGTCTTAAGAGCTTCCTCATAAGCTGTCATCTTGTGAAACTTCTTCTTTCGATTCAACATGTATCAGTTCCCCAATTCATTCACACCGCTTTAGTTGTGCTTAAAGGCTAAGGCATCATTTCACTCCTTCCACCCTTATGAATGATCAAACTGAGAGGATCCAACACCCAATCCACTGTAAAACAGTAAAGCATCTAAACACAATCCAAAAACTATGAGCCTGTTTGGTTGCTGTCCGTTTTTACCATGTACCCCATCTGTTTGGCTATTAGTTTTAAAAACAAAAACTTAAGTAAACAAAAACACTAAAAACACGAAAGATGGAAACAACTTTAAGTTGTTTCTGAAAACAGGTTTTTGTTTTCAGCAAAATAGCGCTCAAAACACGCATGGAACCTATTTCTAACTTAAGTGAATAGTGCTGCACAGTACCCATTATCCGTGGTTCTAATCTTCACAGGTCCATTTTCTTCAACCTTCTTCATCCTGTTCAGCGTGCTGGCATTCATTCCCCACCTGTAAGCTCAGACAAAAATCATCCCCCTAAGTGCATCTCAGTGCTATTACTCTCCCTCTATCTGCCTTCATCTACCCTATGAGTCGATTGCAAGTTTCAGTTATGTTTTTAAGGAACCCATTGATGAGCATCTCGTGTTCCAGAGGATCGAAAAAAAATTGTGTCAATAATCAACTCCTCTCTTATGGTGGCTCCAACCTGCAAAAACAGCTCCATTCAGTGCACTTGGTCGCAAGTTCTGTGGGTTTTGATTTTTGTGGGTTTGCTTGTTTGACTCAATACCTGTGCATTTGTTGGGCAACCTCTTTGTAAGTTTTGGATGGTACTTTTGGGCGATTTCTAATTCTGTGGGTTTTGGATGTTTTGAGTCAATGTGATATCTGCTACGGGCTGGTTTGAGTCCATGTCATATTTTTTGTTTGTTTGTTTGTTATTATTATTATTATTATTATGGGTGCGTTTCTGCATTCTATTTGGTTTGTGAACGAAGGGGTATGCCATCTCATATGCTATTTGATTGTTTTTAGGTTGTTGGGTTCAATTTTATGACTGTAATTTTTATGGGAATTTTTGCACATTAGGTTGTTGATTCTTGGTTTTGTCCAGCTTTGTGCTATATTTTCCTACGTGCTTCATCTGTAGTGTTTTTTTCTTATGAAAAGTACTGAGTGAGAAGCATTTTGTATTGAACATGGTTACTACAATAATGGGTCTGGAACCATAGTGGAGGCAATGTTTGGTAATATGTGGGGCTTAATTTTGATGGATTTGCTCGAAAGAGAATGATTTTGGTTTGTGAAGGGGTGTGTGTGAGTTATAGACATGGTATGTACATCTCTTTTTAGTTGTATAGCAGAAGGTGATATATGATGAGTAACATACAAGTTTGTTAGCACAGTGTTTATAATTAGGTTTCAGACACCTGGTTAACCTTATTTTGGAGGGCTCTTGTTTTGCAATTTGTTTTAGAATTTTGGATGTCATGCATTGCTTAATTGTATGAAGTAGCCATTAATCGTATGTTTGTCTTGGAAGATAACTCTGTGGGAACTCTCTGGTGAGGCTCCACCTTTTAAATATTGTCAATTTACTTTAAAAGTATAGGAGAACAATTTGAAAGGAAAGACATTTTGTCTCTGTAATTACTAGTTCGGAAAAGAATAAAACTAGGTTGTAGTTATATATCATTTATTTAGTTGGAATGGTTGTCTGCTCAATTTAGAAGAAAAAAAAAAAGAATCTGTCTTTTCCTCTTGTGATATTACCTTTGTTTTGATCATATTGTAGGAAAACAGCCGATGCTCTGTGTTGCTGAGTTGGTGCCTTGGCATCTTGGGGGCTAAGAAGCAGGAGCCTGCATCCTATTCAACTGCAGTTTGAAAGGTTATTATACATGGGGATGAAAGAAGTGGATTGGGACGATTGTGATGTTCCAGGCAGTTTATTAATGGCTATTGGTCTATAACCATATCAAAAAATTTGTAATTGAAATTTATCTCCTGTGCACATTGCTTCAAGATGATTTTAATCCCTTTTGATTATTTATTGAATTTGAATTAGTTAAAAGCAATTGAGCTTGATTCAATTTAAACTTGGGTCTCATTATTTTGGAGGGAAAATGCTCTACTTCCCAAATTTTTATCCCCAAAAGTGGTTTCCAAATGATGTGTCATCATCCAATGAGATGATGACATATTTTTCAAAATGATATATCACATGAGATTGTGACACATCATTTGAGAACCAAATTTTGAAAAAAAATATTTAAGATGTGTAGCACTTCTCTGCTAATAATACTATTTGCATGTCATCAAATATACCGAATTTCCACTATTGATTTATTCTCAATTTTTATTTTTATTTTATTTTTTTTGTATAAATTTCTCAGTTTGAATTGACCATAAACAAAACAACAAAGAAGCTATTTTGTAAGTTGCAGTTTTCAGAAAAATTGAGAGCAGAGAACATCCAGCGGCAAGCACATATTTTATCCAAAAGATAGAACTTAGCCGGACGTCAGGAAGAGTGCATCATTTTGTTTTATTGTCTATTTTGGAAATCAGCCAATAGGTGGAAAAACCTTTTGTCTAGGGATGAAAACCCGGTCCCGGTTCCCGGCTATTGGATTTTCAATAACTAGGACCGGACCCGGGTACCCCGGGTAACCCGGTTAAACCGGGTCCGGTTTAATACAAACAACGCAGTACAAATATGTCAAATATGATAATAATTACACTCTGGGACTATATCTAATGTTCTAAAATGACAAATATTCAGGCAACCTAAATAGAAGACATTTGATATTATCAGGGCCCATATGAAGAAAAACCATAGGGACCACAATCAAGATCCTGAAGAGAAAGAAAGTAACAGCAGGTGATCCTTTTCATTATCATAACACCTGTGTTAATAAAATTATCTCGTCTCCAACAACAACAACAAAATAATAAAGCAACAAAAATCTTCACCAACCAAACCAAGAAAAATTCAAAACAGTAGCTATCTAAATAATAAATAAACATTACAAGGAGCAGACATTAAGCCTCTCTTAACAATAAAGCACAACCTATCACAAAGACATTAAGCCATCAAACAGTCTCCATAATGTCTAAAAATTACAAAGGTCAACTACCATTTTTAAACAAACCAGTAATTAAAAGTTCATAAACATTAAACATATTAAGAATTAAAAAATTTCAAACCCAAAAGTTCATAAACATTAAACATATCCAAGCATGGTATGTGGCTTTCTGCAGCTCTCCTCTCAATCATCTATAACTATAATAGAAGAAGAAAAAATTGAGAATGAGTAAAATGAATAAATAACAAAAATGAATTAATAATAATGACAAATAAAATGAATTTATAATCATTTACCATGCTCATCAAAGATTTCAATAATTTTCGCTTACTCCAAGGCTTGATTGCCCTTTAACCATGCTGATCAGCAACACCACCACTCCAGCGCACAAGCCCTATATCAAACCACATTCAACCACTAGCCAGAAACAAGAAGACACATAACCGTCACAAAATCAATCATGTAAACACAATTCCAAATACCAGAAGAAGGGCGGTGATCCAAAGACCAAAACACAATTCCAAACATAATCTTCCATTAAGCACCCTCAATCTTTGAATAACAGGGACGCAATATGAATCCAAAAACCAAAACAAGTTTCCCACATGGAGAGAGAGAGAGAGAGACTCACCAAAACTGAGATCAAACTGATCCAAAAACACGGAGACGTTGGAGTTGAGCGGATTCACGCCTTCACGGAGACGCCTTGGCGGCGTTGAAGTTGAACGGCGGCGATGGAGAATCGGAGATGAGTGAAGCCGAGCGGCGGACAGGACACAAAGAAGAAGAGACCAAAGAGTGGCGTGAGGCGTGAGACTTGAGTGTATGATTTTAGATTTAGGGTTAAAGGATCCAAAACGACAGACGTGAAAGCGTAAAACGGTAAAAGGGAAGGGGGGGTATTTTTTTTTTTTTTTTTTTTTGTTAATAATTTACAACCCGGTCCCGGGTTCCCGGTTTAACCGGGTCTTTTGAAATCATGAACCCGGGACCGGGACCGGGTATCCCGGGTTACCCAGTTTTAAAAAACCGGGTACCTACCCGAGTCCGGTTTTCCAGTTTTCCGGATCCGGTTAGTGCCGGTTCCGGTCCGGTTATAACCGACCCGGATTTTCACCCCTACTTTTGTCTACTTTGGAAATCACCCAATAGGTGGAAAAACCACCGAATTGAAAACGGTGTGTGTGTTGAAACACCGAACAGTTTTTTATTTTTCCTTAAGTTAAAACTGTTTTAAAAACAATAGTCCAAATGTATAAAGCATTGTTTTCTGTTTTCATAAACTATTTTCAGAAACAGTTTGGTAAAACACTTTTTTAGCGAGAAAATAATAGAAAATTATTTTCAATTTTGTTCTCAAAAACAGTTCTTAGAAACAAACAGAAATTGATTTTCCAAACGAGCATATGTTTGGGATGGCCCAACCGGAATTTGTCTGAAAAATGACTTTCACTTTCCCCCATGTGCACGCAGGTTGCCTTGCCATGCTCACGCTTTTCCATTTTCATTATACTTCTTTTTCAACCATCTGATCCCATTGAGTAATTCTACATGTACATTAAGTGTCCATAAAAAAAATAAGATAGCTTTTAAAATTATCATTTGATCAAAATCATCATTTGATCAATCACACATCCAATAGTGATTTTAAAAGCCACCTCATTTTTTTATGGACACTTAATATACATGTAAAATTACTCAATCATATGCTTTAGATCCTGACCATTGAAATAATTGTTCCAACTGTGATCTATCACACACTAAATTCTTTGCACCTATCTTTCATCAACACCCTTTTGTTTTGCAACGTTTTCAACCCTTAGATTGCCACTCTTTTAATCTTGACCACCAAAGCTCCATTTATGAATAATAGAAATGATATAAATATATTTTCTACTCATTTCATTTTCAAATTTATCACTAAATTTATATGACCCACATTGGAGCCTCTATTAAAACGGCCATAAGCACACTCTCTCCCTTTATATACTACTTTCTATATTACTTTATCCAAATACAAAATGATAAACCATTAGAAAATCAATGGAAGTCTTATTGAGACAATTTCTAGTATGGTGATGTGTCTGCCCCTGATTCGCTTCTTCAGTGGTTCAGACCTTCCCGATGACCTGCAAAAGAACGAGGGTATGCCGAGGGTTGGCCAACGTTCCTCCCTCCGATGCCTAAGTCAGTGGCGAGTTGGTGAGAGCCCAAAAGAGAGAAATCAGACCTTATGAAATACATGAGGAGTTAAGTATCTAAAGGCATGCTTGAGCGAGTGGAGGAACTATGCTGGGAACAGTGTCTCCCTGATTTTCTAGGATTACTAACCATCATGGTATGTGATGAACAGTGATCCGATACAATGTGACCAATAACTAGGCATGGTGTTCAGACGCCCGGTATGGTGTGCAGGGCTAGGATTAGGTGCACGGTACTGACGCCTAATCTGGTTTCTGACCTGATTTGACTTCACTAAGCATTCAGGTTAATAAATGCTGAAAATCCTAATAAATGTTGGAGATCTTATTTACTAAACCCCCTATATTTGTCAGAGCAGACGCACTTTGCATTGTGTGTCTTGGTGACATTCCCGACATCATTGTCTGCTTGTACTGAGTCCTCAATCACCTTCATGGTTGGCAATACACTCTCATCTCGACGACTAGTTTACTCTCCGGGTGTGACCACAGATATCCGAATCTTGTGCGACCGGCCAGTTCACTCCTACCCCTACAGATCCGAACGGGTTTAGCTTGACCGGGGGCCTACCCGGGCTTGGGGAATGATAATTCCCCAAAAGCTACCCCCCAATTCTCTTATTTGAATTTTGCATGTAAGAGAATTTTCCATGATAATTGCCGGATTGCTTTTTTCCTTGGTATTCTAGCTTATGATCAAGGTTGCTTATTTCCGAGCTACCCCCCTTATTAGAGGGAGGACAACTGAGCCTGGTTTCCGAGTTACCCCCTTATTCGAGGGAGGATAGCCGAGCCTAATTTTCCAATCTACCCCCCATATCCAAAGGAGGATAACTAATACCAGCTTCCAAGCTACCCCCTTATCTGATGGAGGATAGCTGAGCCTAATCTTTCGAGCTACCCCCCATATCTGAAGGAGGATAGCTGATACCAGCTTCCAAGCTACCCCTTTTATCCTAAAGACGATAGCTAATTCCAATTTCCTCTATCATTCTTGTGAGCCTTTCCTGGCTACCTTCTGAGCCGAGGAAGGTAGTGTGTTTGAAAGCTTCTCCCCCTTCAAGTCCTCAATAACACGAATCTGGAATTCTAGTTTTCGGTGCTTAGGACTTATCAACTCTCGGGCGATGCCTGCCATCAATGGATATCAATCAATCCCGTGAAGATGTTGGTTCCCGTTTGATTTGTTATAGGGTTTGTCTCCCCGTCCAGATTTGTTATAGGGGTTTTCTCCCCGTCCGAATTTGTTATAGGGGTTTTCTCCCCGTCCAGTGGCTTATCGAATCACCCCCCTTATCCGAAGGAGGACAACATTTCAACACCCGAGCTATCCCCTTATCCGAAAGAGGATAGCTACTTCCAGGCTTCCAAGTTATCCCCCTTATCCGAAGGAGGATGACCCTTCAGCGTTCTTGAGAGTCAATCTTCAGAGCCGCGGAAGGTAGCATTCTTGAGAGTGTCTCCCCCGCCAACATTCGTCAATGAAGGGTTCGGGGGGAGAAGTCTACCAGGCCACCTTCCGAGTCGCAAAAGGTGGCGTTCTTGAGAAAAGCTTGGGCGTCACAATTTCGAGGAGGCATGCACCACAACAATCAATTGATGAAAGAGGTGAATCTGTTCTTTTATTAAGAGAGCTCCGGCAATTTGGGAGTACATAAGACTTACACGTAGTACTTTTTCCAATGTTCCACATTCCATGCTCTTGAAAGTGGGCCCTCATCTATAGACTTCATCAACCTGCACCATGTCTTGCTTCAAGGCGATTGAAGGCTCAGCTCAGATCAAGACCTTCTGGTTTGCAGCATTGATTTCCTGGTCTGTTACGAATCCCGCTCGGGCCAACGCATCAGCTCGGACATTCCTTGTTAAAATAAATCTTGTGTACCTTTTTCAAACTTGTGGAATCACTCTGGATCCCTATAGAATCCTCCCACTATCGTATAGATCTCGGGAAGGTTTTCTCGATTTCCATGCCGCGCTTGACTTCGGCTTCTCTCTCGCTTGTCTCAGGAAGGTCTTCTGTCTCTATGACCTTCCCAATATCCTAGGGTTCGGTCTCGCTCTCCTCTGTGTTGGCGATTCCAAGCCGGTTCTTGTTGACCCCTCTGGTTTGCAAGAAGCCGATTCCTGGCCGATGGAACCCCAGGTATCCTTCAGGGCTCCTCATACATCGGGTCCTTCTTGATTGCCGAAATGACCTCTTCAATCGGAGCATTGAGGGGGGTCCAATTGTAATCTTGAAACTTCTTCGCCTTCTCGAAGCTCGACACTGGAGCTGGTTTGGAACCCAGGAATGCTTGGAACGTCTCCTCTTAATTGATGAACTCTTAACTTCTTTCCATAAATTCATGGAGATTACACGGTGGCTTTCAAGCCAAATCCTCCACTAAAGGCCCGGGCCCGCCCTTCTTGATTCCTTGGAATAGGGTACAGTGAATAAACTCTTCTGTAGCGTCCTCGATAGTAAGCTTTTCTCGGTTGAAGCGCATGAGAGAGTTCTTCAGTGACTCCTCTGGACCCTGATGTAAGGACATCAAGGACCCTTCAGGCTTCTTCCACACTATTCCATCCATAAACTGAGTCAAGAACATCTTCCCGAAGTCATCAAAGTTACTAATGGACTTCGGTGGGAGCCTCCTGAACTAGTCTCGGGCGCTCCCTGACAGTATGAGGGGAAAGGCTCAGCACACCACTTTGTCGGGCGTTCCATGTAGATCCAGATGAGCTCGAAAATTATCCATGTGCTCGACTGGGTGTTCAAGTCTGGTGTAGACCAGGATATCCGAGACCTTAAATCTTTCCAGAAGTCGAAAGATTGCCACTTCATTCGTGAACGGCAAGGTCGTTCTTTGCAACAAGCTATCCACTTTGGAGGTGCTTCCTATGTGCCGTTGTTGGACCAACGGAAAGAAGGTCACATCGCTGCTCCAACTTCACGGTCAAGTCTTTTAACTACTTCTCTTCCCCTTTCTCCTCCTTTTGAGAAGAAAGGGGAAGAGAATCCTATTGGTTCTGGTTCAACATTTTGTCCTTTTTTACTCGGCTTCCTATCTGACTATTGCGAGCCTCTTCATTTTCAGGTGGTAGCGCCTTCGAATGAGAAGGTCCTGGAATGCGTGCCTGCAAGGTAGCATTCTTACTTGCTAAGTCCATCAACTCTTTCTCCATTTGAGCAATCTTCTTGCTGAGGAGATCCATTGCGATTTGGGGGTCGTTCGAAGTCCCCGCGTCGTCCTAGGCACTCCGGCCCCGACTATTCCTTTGCATTCTGCGATTTTCTGATTATGTTGTCACCATCACAAATATTTTTGTAAGAATGATAGACCACTCCCACAGACGGCGCCAAACTGTGGAGACAGTTTTCGCTATGGTAACGTGTCTGCCCCTAATTCGCCCCTTCAGTGGTTCAGACCTTCCCATTCCTGCAAAACAACCAGGGTACGCCGGGGGTTGGCAGGCGTTTCTCCCTCCGATGCCTAAGTCAGTGGTGAGTTGGTGAGAGCCCAAAAAAGAAAAATCAGACCTTATGAAATACCTGGGAGTCAAGTATTTATAGGCATGCTAGAGTGAGTGGAGGAGCTGTGCTGGGAACAGTGTCTCCCTGGTTTTCTAGGATTACTGACCATCATGGTATGTGATGAACAGTGATCCAGTACGATGTGACCAGTGACTAGGCATGGTGTTCTGAAGCTCAGTATGGTGTGCATGGCTAAGATTAGGTGCACAGTACTGATGCCTAATCTGGTTTCTGACCTGATTTGACTCCACCAAGCACTCAGGTTAATAAATGTTGTAGATCCTAATAAATGTTGGAGATCTTATTTACTGAACCCCCCATACTTGTCAGAGCAGACGCACTTTGCATTGCGTGTCTCCATGACATTCCCGACATCATTGTCTACTTGTACCGAGTCCTCAATCACCTTCATGGTCGGCAGTACACGCGCTCTCATCTCAGCGACTGGTTTACTCTCCGAGTGTGACCACACATATCCAAATCGTGTGCAACCGGCCTATTCACTCCTACCCCGACAGATCTGATCGGGTTTAGCTTGATCGTGGGCCTACCCGGGCTTGGGGAATGATAATTATCTTTTTGCCTACGCTTTCTTATTCTCCCTCTCTTTAGAACCTCCATTACACTAGACACCATTATATTATTGGTTGGCTGGGAGGGGATCCCTAGCAAAACACAGTTCATAAATGAGCAAGAAATAAGAAAAGAGAAGGAAAAGAATCCTAGAAACTGAGAACTTGTTGAGATTGCATGCATTACCATACGTGTGAATCGTAACTATTATTACCAAAATTTTACAAATTATGGTTAAAAATAAGACACCATCGATTTATGTCCCCTAAACTAACAAAAAAAAATGTCAATTTACTCCCACTGACGAAAATACCTTTTATAATTTTTTTTAAAAAAAATCTTAAAATTATAACAAAAACTAAAAAATCTAAAAATAAAAAACAAGACAAATATTATTATTATTTTCGTTTTTTAATTTTTTTAATTTTTTTCTTTCTAAAAACTGACTTATTTTTTTTTAAAAAAATGAAATAACAAGAAAAAATGAAAAAACAAGGCGATCATTTTATTTTTATTTGTATTTTTTTAATTTTTATTTTTGCTTTTAAATTTTTAGTTTTTAGTTTTTAGTTTTACAACAATTAATTTTTATTTTTAAAAAATTTAGTTTAATTCTTGACTATAGAGATATATAATAAGTGGTGAAGACCTCTGCACAGTACCAATTTATTTGAACGTGTGAACAGTAAATTTTTGTTGCACCCCCATGAAATTACTATTTTACCCTTCAGCTGTCTTCATTGGACCTAAAACAAGCAGGGGTATTTTGTCTAACAACATTTTGTTGGATTTTAAAAATTACTATTTTCCCCTATATCCTTCTGCTGGTAAAGGAATCTTCTTGGCATTTTTGTCTTTTACATTGAAATTACCTTTTTACCCTCTAAATTTGTAAAGAGTGTAGTTTTTTTGAAGGGATTTCGGTCTTTTCTTTCATATATTAGTTTTACCTTTTTGCACATCTAAATCCTTTTGACTTCAAAAAATAAGATGGGGTTTTTGGTTTTTTTATTTGAAATTACTTTAGCACCCTTTTGGTTGTTAAAAAAAAGGGTTTTTTTTTAAGGTCTTTTTTGTCTTTTCACTTTTTGGGTACCTAGGGAGTTTACTGTTTTGCCCTTGTTGGCTTTGTCATGAATTAGATCTTTTGCGGTTTTTGCGGTAATTTCGTTTTTCTTTTTTTCTTTTTTAGTTTTTTTTTTCTTCTCGATTGTTCTTTCTCGATAGAAAGAAGAAGAAAAAAGAACATCCATATCAAAGGCCACCAACCATACTGTTGAGATTTGTGTATGAATCTAAAGAGACAGAGTATAGCGGAAGCATGAGAGAGAAAAGAGACAAATTTTATGTGATTTGGTCTATGACCTACGTCCACAGGGTAAAGCCCAAATGGCTACATTGTGCTCTTATTAACTTGATCATCTACAATACAAAGGGTCTATATTTATAGGGTTTAGAGTAAACACTAATATGGTAATAAAATCATGATTACAATTCACCGTAAATAGAGAATATTATAATATCAACCAAATATGGAATATACGGAAAATATATTATATTTTTCGTATATTCTAATATCCCCCATCAAACTCAAGGTAGAAGATTCTGGAATCTTGAATTTGAAATTAGAAGCCAGATTTAAATGCAGTCGAAGTCGATGGTTTGATCAAAATGGTGCCGGCGAGAAAGGTTGAAAGTGACGGCCGGAGAACGGAGACTAGCTGTTAATCCCGTGAGGGGCCAAGCTGCAACTGACAACGATGGTCGAAGAACGGAAACTAGCTGTCAAACCTGTGAAGGACCAAACCACATTGTACCAAAAGGCTAAAGGAGACGGCCGGAGAACAAAGAATATCTGTCAATCTCATGAGGGGCCAAACCGCAACTTACAATGATGGTCAGACACAAAAATTAG
The DNA here is from genome assembly GCF_958979055.1 of Alnus glutinosa. Classification (NCBI taxonomy): domain Eukaryota; kingdom Viridiplantae; phylum Streptophyta; class Magnoliopsida; order Fagales; family Betulaceae; genus Alnus; species Alnus glutinosa. The sequence continues at coordinate 24,210,403 of NC_084893.1, forward strand.
CTGTTAATCCTGTGAAGGGCTAAACCATATTGTGTCAAGTTTTGGCAAAGAATTGAGCCATTAATCACAACAAAATAGGCAAAAAAAATAAAAAATTAAACTTGAGGGAATTTGGTGGAACGCAGCATAGTCAAGCAGCCATGCACCCTCAAGGAGTAATATGGTGTAGCGCAAGGTTACGTACAAAAGAGGCAAGGATCCAATGTGATGCAGCTGCAGCAGATCCAGTATAGAGCGCATGGATCTCACGTGCTGGGAGAGCGTGAGGCACGTGGGTGGTGCACAGGAAATTTAGGCGGCACATGGGAGAGCGTGCAAAGTCCAATGGCTTCTATTTTGGTGTCGTTGAACTACTCTCGGGATGGGCTTTCCAACTATGGTGGTACCTCGGTGTAATAGGGACCAAAACATTGCGAAGTCGGAAAAGGCAGAGAGAGGTGGCGACGCGTGAGGTAGGGAAAGGCAGAGTTTCTTTCACGGGAGGGAAGTCTCGTACCTTGCTAATCTGTTTTTGGACTTATTGTTCCAAATTGGACTGCTAAAAAGAGGTTGAAAAGAACTTCAAACAACGGCTATTGTCACAAGAAAGGGCGCTGGAAAATTGCCGAAAATTCGTCGGAAGGACACCGAAAAAATCCTACAGGCCACAGGTCTGTGGCTCTGATACCATGTTGAGATTTGTGTATGAATCTAAAGAGACAAAGAATAGCGGAAACATGAGTGAGAAAAGAGACAAAGATTTTACATGGTTTGATCTATGACCTACGTCTATAAGGTAAAGCCAAAAAAGCTACATTGTGCTCTTGTTAACTTGATTGTCTATAATATAAAAGTCCTTATTTATAGGGTTTAGAATAAACACTAATATGATAATCAAATCATGGTGATTATAATTCACTGTAAATAGAAAATATTAAAATATCAACCAAATATAAAACATAACACATACCTCTTTCTACCAAACGCATCAACAAATCGTGTGTTTTTACTGCGGAAATCCAGCAAATATTGAGAGAAATGCGGAAAGGATGATACGTTCTAACTAGGGGTGTGCAAAACCCGCAATCCCCGCCCCGCAGAGGACCGGGTTTTCGGATTTTTTTTTTGCGGGTTAGGATCTTAATTTGAGAAATTTATGCGGGGCAGGGCGGGTTGCGGGTTTAGCCTTTTAAAAAATGCGGGTCCCCGCCCCGCCCCGCACAGAGGAGAAAAAAAAAAAAAAAAAAAAAAAAAAAAAGAAATCACATTTCTTAGAATTTTATCTTATAATTAATAGGGCTTTTAGTTTAGTTTACAAGGCTAATTCCATGGAAAATGTTCTTGTATAGAAATAGGAATGATTGAAAGATATGTGTCAACATGTTGAAGGACTAAATTTAAAGAGTTTTGAAATTATAATTTTTTTCTTTAATGAAACAGAGTGGATTCCCTAAAAATCTGACTTTGCATTCATAAGATTCTGTGAAAAAATAATTTGAATTTAATTTTTTTTATTAAAAAAACCAGTATTTTTTCAAATTTTTATTTTTTACAAAATAAAATCAAAATTACGTAAATGCCACTCAAAATACCCACCCCGCCCCGCAATCCCCGTCCCACGCGAACCCGCCCCGCACGATTGTCTTTATTAAGTGCGGTTTGCGGGTTGGAAATTTCCAACCCGCATAGGTGCGGGGCGGGGCCAAAAAGGCGAAAAACAGCCCCGCCCTACCCCATGCACACCCCTAGTTCTAACAACTCTATCAGATAACTGCGGATTTTCGGCCAAAAAATTCGATGTCTTTGTTTGAGCGAGACAAAGATAAAGGGCTAAAAAACAATTCCCCTCCCGCTATCGCTGAAGAGAGAAGCTGTTGTTCTTAACGAACAAGGTATATTTTTCTCTTCGATTTGGGTTATTTCTTGTCTTTTCGTTTGCGTTTCAGAATGATGCCGGATCATGGCGTTAGAGAAAGAACTCAAGATTTGGAGGACAGATGAGGAACCCGACCCGAACTCTTCCTACTTGCAAAAATTCAGAATCTACGAGACTCGGTCGATATTTGCATATATACTCTTCAGCATTGGTTTGAGATTTTGATTTGGTTTCTACTGTTTTGTTGCTCAAATTCATGTCCCTTTTTTTTTTTTGCATTGTTTTAGGAAAATATTATGAGAAACTAGAACACATTCATTAAAAAATTAGTGTGATAAGTCTGTTGTAGGGCTATTTCTAAATATTTGACTCCTCGTTTTTCTTTGTGAAATTATCTGGGTTTCATCGTTTGGTCGTAGTTTGGGTTTCTGCAAAATCTCTTCAACCCTAGGTCTGGCTCAGAAAAAAAAAAAAAAAAAAAAAAAAAAAAAAAAAAAAAAAAAAGTTGATCTATATTTTGATGGTACAGATTTGTTAATTTTAGTTAGATTTTGTTTGATTCTTAGTACTTTATATTTGGTGGATTTTGTTCAAATGATTGATTATACATCTCAGTTTTTGCTGCAACACATCTTAAGTAGAGGAAATAGAAATTAGTGTTCGTATCTGAATTTCAAATTTGTTAATTTTGCTTTTAGGAATTTAGTATTGGAACAATTTTTTAATCACAATCATTGCAACAATTCAGCTGAGCTTATAAAAACATCATGGTGTAGTCATATGGTGGTCTTGATTATTGACTTTCGCTTGTAATGCAGATTGGGCAAAGCCATCCCACTGGTCTAACATCCAACCTGTTGAAGCTTTTTGAGCCTCGACAGCTGATAAGCGCTGAATGTTGCACATTCAAGCCCCTTAACTTGCATATGTTAATTCTTTAGCATTGTTATTTGTTTGATTTTGTGTTGTTTTCATGTTTTCATGTTTTAAATAAAGATGCAATTAATTTCATTAATTTTGGGCGTAAAACACACTTTGAGAAGACCTAGAAGATATGTTTAAGCTTAACCAATCATAATAGAATACCTATATATGATGTTGCACATCATATAGGTATTCTATTATGTGGTTAAGTTTAATCAAATCAAATGAAGGATTAAATCGGAATTTCTCCACTAAGAGTCAAAATCGGATTGGATTCAAATTTGGATTCTGCATATGTCTCAGTGTTTGGATTATAACTTTTGCGTCAGATATTGGATTGCAATGAAATTGATGGCATTGGAAAGCTAATAAAATATTCAACAAATATGTCAGAAATAGTTTTTCTCTAATTCGAACGTTTACTATGCTAAAATTGTCTCGCAATAAAAGACCGCAATTCTTACCGAATTTGGAATCCTTTTCCTACTTGGATTGAAATTTCAATCTCCTACTTGGACAAGAAGGCTCAAGAGACGATTTTTCTGGAATTCCAAGAGCTTTTAGTACTTGTGTGCTCCCTATAAATAGATCCCTAATCTTCAAGAGAAGGTATGCTTGGTGCTTGGGCTTGTGCTTAGATTTAGATAGAAAATTCTTCTCGGAGGCCTGACAAGTTGAAGAGGAGAAGAACATGGCAGGAGGTCATCCCAGCACTACGATGAGCGGCTAAATTCCTAATAAGGTGTTGATGTAGCCATTTCCAAGTAACAATGGTTTAATTGTATTTTAGTTTGGGATTTTCTCTATGCATGATGGTTGTATAACTGTGAGAATTGATTTTAATGTTTATATTCAATCATTATGAATTTCCTATCTTGTCTTAGAAAGTCTTTTTATATTGATTGAACTCAATCCTTCATATTTTCTGTGATTATGTGAATGATTGTTATACAACGGTTTTAATTGATATATGATCAAGAGGATTAGATAGACCATGCCTAGGGAAGACGGATTGTACTACACCCTAGTTTAGTGTAATTTAGGTAGACAGTCCGTGCCAACTGAAGATGGGTTATACTATTCCATTGATTGTGTGTATATCCTATTAAAGACGTAGCTAGTCCATGCCTAGGGAAGACGGGTCGTACCGCATCTTAGTGGTTAGGTGAACGCTCCGTGCCAACCGAAGATAGATTATACTTATTCTTTAGAGGTAATTTCTTGACTACTCGAGTGAGATGAGTCCTATATCATGCATAGTATGAATTTTCCTTGTTAATTTATGATTGACCATTGTTATGCGGTGAGTGGTGAAATCAATCCCCTATTCTTTATCTCATCCCTACTATCTTTAAATTTATGTCTTTTACTTTTATGTATTTCTTTTTTATAAAACAAAAACCAAATCAAACATCTTTTTAATTAAGTTATATTTAATCTCGAAAAGCTTGATAATAATACCTATTCAGTCCTTGAGGTTCGACACCCTCTCTATAGCCTTATCCTACAAGGATTCGTTCTATTGCGAGTGGTTAATTTTATTGTTGATATATTTTGGTAAACAAAAGACCACATCAACAGCCTTTGGAGTTTAAACCGCCTCCAGAGAAGAGAAAATGCCCATCATTAACAGATTTAACGTTGCTGTCTAGAGCGTGTTTGAATGGTTTTCGATTTGATACTGATTTGTATAAATATAATATGATCTTTCATATTATTATTATGAAGGGATGGCGTAATTTGTGAGTAGGTTTGCCGAGCCTGGAGATCCTGAATATGCTTCGCCTGCCCAAGACGCTGAAACTCCTGTAAGATTTTACATTTTTGCAGGGGGTTGATCTATGCTCCAGTGCTTTACATCAGATAATCATTTGGCTCTGTTGTCACAGTTTGCTGAATGGATGGCCAGATCACTAATGTTTTTCCTTGAAAACATTTTTATATGGCATATATTAGTTTCTTCCTGGCATTCCATTCTAACAGCTTTAGAGGAAGTACAATAAGGATGACGCCTAATTATTTCAACTTATTTAACTGAATGGTCATGAATTATGTGTGTGATTCTTTTCTGTCCATGGAAGTGATACTGATGAAGAATTCATGTTCATTAACTACAAAATGAGTGATACAACTCAACTGAACTGACCCTAAATTTGAACTAAGTGAGTGATATAACATAACTGTTAAGTAACTTTTGACTTGTTACTTGATGGGTATTTTTTCTCTCTTCATCATATCTTGGGAATATAAGACAGAACATTGAAAAGCCCATCTGCAGAGGTTCTTCTGATGGTTGTTTGAATCTTCCTTTTTATTTTATTTAATTTTGTTGACTGTGTACCTACATGTGATTAAAACAATTGCCTAAGGTGGTGTTACAAACTAACACATTCCAAGCACCTAAATTAATTACCCTCAGCCTGAGAGGAAAACTACTTACTTAGCCAGTAGAGCTTACAACTAGGAATTGCTCAAGTATAACATGGTGTTTGCACCATATATGATTTTTGATATATTTCAATGGATCCAAGTACAACGAAGGGCTAGAGTACACACGTTAAGACTAGAGAAGGGTGCAGCAAAGGCTGCTGAGGAGCTACATAAATGTGAAGACACACCATTGTTTTACTTTAAGGTTTTGGAGTTCAAATAGGTTCAGTATATTTGTTCTTACAAGTACTTTGACATAGATAATCCAAATGAAGACCCAAATATTTCTGGAGACCCATACAAGACATTGTTCGTGGCTAGACTTGTAAGTAATATTGTCCTTTGTATTTTGGGATGGATGCGGTTTAGTGCCCTTAATATCTACATTCCATGCCTTGATTGCAAGGCATCACTTTTAAATAATTGGAGATCAATTACTGGCCCTTTATATGCTATATTCATCTTTTTAATGTTCTACCATCCCTTTGTTAGATATGAAATGCAAGTCGTTCAAAACATTGGGAGGGGCTTACATACTTCTTCTGGAGTTGAAAATCAAGCTGCCAAGAGGCAGAAGCTGGAGGGCGGGCACTTGCATAAGGTACAATAATTGTGTCAATCTATGTTATCTCTAAGTCAACTTATCTTTCAAAGAGCTTGTCAAAGAAAATATGTGTTGACTTGCTAGACATATTGAAATTTTAGTGATTGGCTAGAAAGTGATTTTCTTTGACGCTGTAAGAATTTGGTATCTCACAGTAGTCAATAACTTAGACATGAATGCATATTATTACAACTATACTTTTCTATGTAGTTTATTGTCATAAGGCAGGCCTCAGGCTCAGCTTTTGCTGTGTGTAACAGGTTACAGACACAAACTAGCAAACCAATTTGGTCCGCAAGCCATATTACCCATTCTTGATGCTTGAGAATTTTTATCAGACCAAGTACTATTGATAATTGCAACAAATAATTGTACGAAAGTCTCACCTTTTGCTTGTGCATGGATGATCTGACCAATTACAGATGAACAGTTTCCAGTTTTTTTTAATCAATATGAAGTCAGACTTTCATTGGTATGTCTAGTTTCTTAGAATGGCTTGTTTATTTATGTTTGTCCATTACTGAAATAAGTGTCCTTTCTAATTTTCTGGAAGTAATGACAAGTTAATGAACGTCAGTGTATTACATTAACTTGATAGGATAATTTTGGTGTGTGATAAGTGCCACTTTATCACCTGCCTATACAACAACTACACAAAACATAATACTTGGTTGACCAGTTGGTTCTATGATGCATTTCTTATTTACGAAGGATGTGGGTCGCTTATGAAGCATGCTTCCCTTGGTTGATTGTCATTTCTGTGGATGGAACAAAAAATTTTGAGAAAAAATAAATAAATAATGGCCAGACAAATGAGAAACGAATAAGTGGCTTGAATTTGAAAGAAAAAAAAAATGTTTAAACAGAGCCAGATATTCCAGTCCGGTTCATCTAATAACTTTTCTGTTCTTTTTTTCTTTTACAATTATACCCTCAGATAAAACATTTAAAATACAAAAAAAAAAAAAAAAAAAAAAAAAAAAAAAAAAAAAATCCATATCCATGGGCTGGCCATGGAGGTTGACTGGCCATGAAAGGAGGACATTTAATAGATCAAAGACAAATATAATGTAATATACTTGTACTGTTTTTTTCTTGTAGATGTCTGACTTTAATACATTGGATTTAAATTTTCTTGCAATGTGGAAATTCTTCATTTGCGCTTAATGTAGGATTCATGCTTTGCAGTTGCCTCATAGCCCAGGAACTTACTTTCTGGCTTAAGGACTTGCATAGAGGTATCCAGTTACATGCATGACCAGGGGTTTCCATGCTGCCCATATCCCTAGTTGCGCCAAGTTCGATTACGGAGGACAATGGGAAAGCTGATATGGAATTTACTGCAAGCATTCCAATTCTTTTTTCCTATTGATTTTTTTGTAACTGCTTGGTGAAGGTGTTGTAGCTCCAGTGAGATTTAAACCAAGTTGTGGAATCATAGAGCATGCCGGTAAAGTTTTTGCTATTCATGACAACATTATTTATTATAAACATCATAGCTTTTCTTTCTTTTTCTTTTTTTGACATGTCCACACAAGAGGGAGATGGGGGATTTGAACTAAAGATCTCAGCTTCATGAAACGTGGTCTCTAGCCGATTGAGCTACGTACCCCTCCCATTTGAGACTATAAACGTCATAGCTTTTCAAAGTTCATGATGCATTGTAATGAAGAAATTTTTATTTTGAATCACAATTTTATGTGTCTATAAGTTGGTTGACATAAACACAATGAATATGAATATCATACATGATTTCCAATACCTTTGATTTCAAATAACAACTTACGTGTGCTATCTAAATTAACTCTCATTTTCTTTTGTTATAATCATATTTATTAAATTTTATAGTTTTACTTTAATTGTTTTAAAAATTCAATGTATACTTGTTCAATAATCTAGATATTAAATCTATTCTACAATATATATATAATGTTAACAATTATATTGATACATAATACCAAGAACCAAGCACGGGCCATCCAACTAGTATTTTGTTATAAGCGTAGTTAGTAAAATTTAAAAAGAATTTATTAGTTTTTTTTTCACAGACGACGGTGGCGCGTCTAATCCAGTCTAAAGAGTCAAAGGTGGCTACGTAAAAATATAATGTTAACAATTATATTGATACATAACACCGAGAACCAAGCACACGCCATCCAACTAGTATTTTGTTATAAGCGTAGTTAGTAAAGTTCGAAAAGAATTTATTAGTTTCTTTTTCCCAGACGACGGTCGCACGTCTGATCCGGTCTAAAGAGTCAAAGGTGGCTACATAAAAGTCAAAGGCGGCTACATAAAAATATAATGTTAACAATTATATTGATACATAACACCGAGAACCAAGCACGCGCCATCCAACTAATGCTTTGCTATTAGCGTAGTTAGTAAAGTTTAAAAAGAATTTATTAATTTCTTTTTCACAGACGATGGTCGCTCGTTTGATCCTGTCTAAAGAGTCAAAGGCGGCTACATAAAAGTCAAAAGCGGCTACGGAAAAGGACTTCTCTGCACAAGGAAATCAACGGAAGCCTTTAGTGACACTTCAATTCAAATTTCTTGAAAAGCAAAATGGATTGCAGGCAGATAGTCACGAAGACAATCAATGGAAACCTTGTATATGGATATACATATATTTACTTTATCCGAGGAAGAAAAGATTTGATCCTGACTAAAGAGTCAAAGGCGGCTACATAAAAGTCAAAAGTGGCTACGGAAAAGGACTTCTCTGCACAAGGAAATCAACGGAAAAGGACTTAAGTTGAACTGTTTGGCTTTTTCTAAAACCTACCCACCCGCATAAAACCTAAATTTTGACCCGGATTTTGACCCAAGTTTTGAGAAAATTCAATGCTGTTTTTCAGATTAATGGTGGGACCCACGCGCAGGAAAAGTTGACTAAAAAAACGCGTGGGTCCCACATTTAAATAATAAAATATCAATAATTTAAATAAAAAAAAAAAAGAAATTAAAAAAAAAATAGAGCCGGCAGAGGCCGCACGGCCTCCCCAGAGTACTGGGGGTGGCCGCGCGGCCACCCCCGACCCTTGGGGGTGGCCGCGCGGCCTCCCCCGACCACTGGGGGTGGCCGCGCGGCCACCCCCAAAAGGGTGGCTACCAACCGGCAGCCACCCCTTCCTTCATTTTTTTTTTTTTTTAATTTTTAATTTTGATTTCAATTATTTTTTTAAAAAAATATTATTTATTTATTTTAATTAAATAATCAATATATAATAAATTATTATTATTTAAATTATTATTTCACACAACTTTTCAAAATACCAATCATTATACACAACTTTTTAAACTTCTAATCATTTTTTACTATTAAAATATAATATTTTTCAATCTCAAAATTCAACACCCAAACACAATTTTTTACCTCAATATTTGTAAATAGAATTAAAATTCAATTCTAATTCTAAAAATTCAATACTCAAACGCACTATCAATTCAAATTTCTTGAAAAGCAAAATGAATTGCAGGCAGATAGTCACGAAGACAATCAATGGAAACCTTGTATATGGATATACATATATTTACTTTATCCGAGGAAGAAAAGATTAACCATTAGAAAATCAATGGAAGCCTTTACCCATCTTTTTGTCTGCTCTTTCTTCTTCTCTCTCTTAAGAACCTCCATTTCACAAGACAGTACTATTACTCCAAATCAATCCATCAGAGACGGTGGCACTTTAGTTTCAGCTGACGGATCGTTTCAATTGGGATTCTTCAGCCCAGGTAATTCCAAAACTCGATACGTGGGAATATGGTACATGATATCTTCGGAGACAGTTGTATGGGTAGCCAACAGAAACGCTCCGCTTAACGATCAGTCAGGAGTTTTAAAGGTCACTGATGATGGATTTCTTGTGCTTCTTAATAGCACCAATAGTATTGTTTGGTCATCTAATACATCAAGAACCGCAGAAAATCCAGTTGCACAGCTCTTAGACACTGGGAATCTTGTTGTGAAAGATAGAATCGATGATGACCCAGAGAAGTTTTTGTGGCAGAGTTTTGATTATCCATGTGACACACTCCTACCGAAAATGAAGCTTGGATGGAACTTAGTAACTGGTTTGGATAGGTTTGTATCATCTTGGAAGAGCACGGAAGATCCTGCTCAAGGTGAGTATTCAATGCGGATAGATCCTCGTGGGCTTCCGCAAGTGGTTTTAATGAAGAGAGATTCAATATTGGCTAGATTAGGGTCATGGAATGGCCTTCATTTTACGGGATATTCTGGATTAAGACAGAATCCAATATATAATTATGAATTCGTGTTGAATGAGAAGGAGGTTTATTTCGAGTACAAACTTCCAGACACTTCTGTTTTTGTAAGATCTATGGTAAACCCATCAGGTGTTCCTCAAAGATTCATATGGATGGATCGGACACACAGTTGGGAGCCTATCATTACAGCCCAGTTAGATCAATGTGCAATTTATGCCTTCTGTGGTTCATATGCTTCCTGCGACATCAATAACTCTCCTGTATGTTCATGCTTGGAAGGATTCTTATCCAAGTCTCCAAAAGATGGGGATCCAGTAGATAGGTCTGATGGGTGTGTTCGAATGACTCCTTTGGAATGCAATGACAGACATAAATTCCTGAAGCGCACAGGGGTGAAATTGCCGGACACATCTTCTTCCTGGTATAACAAGAGCATGACCCTCGAGGAATGCGAAGGAATTTGTCTGAAAAACTGCTCTTGCACAGCATATGCAAGTTTAGATGTCAGGGGAGGAGGAAGCGGCTGCGTGCTTTGGTTTGGTAGACTTGTTGACATTAGTGAATTAGCTGAGGGTGGGCAAGACCTCTATATAAGGATGGCCATTTCAGAACCGGGTACCATTTCACTTCTATTTTTTCTCTTTGGATTTTTCTGATTTTTTATTTTCTTTTATTTTGAATAGAGAAATGATTCATTTCATTGTGGGTTGCTTATATTTGGCCCCAAAGATCAGATGGTGATTTTCAAGAGAGGAAGAATGAAAGAAGGGCATGAGAAGGATGTATAACACATCTCTTTTAAATAATACATAAGGACAACTACATCCATTGATTCTCAATTGGTGAAAGTTGATTTATTATATATGTTCTTTCATTTTACGAGGGGAATTAGGGAATATTATAATATTAATAAAATAATTAAATTTATTATTTTTAATTCTTAGTTCAAGTTTTTGAATAAGTAATAATTTTACATGATATCAAAGCAGAGCTCTTGAGTTTAAACCTTGATTTTATAGTTTATTGATTTTTAATAAACATTCTACGTGTTGGACCTCATTTATTAAGGAGTATGAACTCATACCTGAGGGGAGTGTTAGAATAGTAATAAAATAGTTAAATTCATCATTTTCTATCAGCTAAAGTCTTGACTTCGAATGGTGTCTTCGTAATTGAACTCCTATTTTAATTGAATATTCCACGTCTTCAGCCTCATGATTAGATTTATGATTTCTTTTTAACTTAAGCTTTTGAATAAGCTAGTGGTAATTTACTGGAATAACCAACATTGATAGGCACTAGATGATATATTCCAAAGCTGGCTTAAAAAGCTAATCATTCAACCACAAACTAGACAAATTGTAATGCCAGGGAAACTAGGAAGTGGTGGTTGTACGTGGTGGCGTTGAGCTCAACTGCTTTATCCACCTCATTTTAATTTGCACCCATTTCCCCGTCTAGAATATGGGCAAGACGAGTTATTATCAAAGTCGCTTGACTTTTTTTTGATCTTTCAGGTCGTCCTGAGAAAAAGAGGCACTTCAGCAAGAAGAAACTAGTGGCAATTATAGTCGGCTCAACATTACTAGTGGTGGGAATGACAATAGTTGGACTAGTCTCATACATATGGAAGAAGAAACTCAAAAACCAAGGTAAATTTGTAAGAAATGGACTCTGATAATAATTGATTCATGATGGTAGACTTATAACTTAGAAATTTTAATAAATAAGTCTTTCATGAAGAACAGATTGGGGGGTAAGTAATTTGCTTATGATAAAAGAACTATCCAAGATTTTTCATGTCATGCATCTCTTGTTATTTCAGAAATGACAAAAAGAAGTCAGATGAAGGATAATAACAATGAAAGTGAGAAGGAAGATATGGAGTTACCGATATTTGATATGGTAGCCATAGCTAATGCAACAGATAATTTTTCAAACAATAACAAGCTAGGAGAAGGTGGCTTTGGACCTGTGTACAAGGTAAATGACAACAAAACAAGGTGAGCTATATTTTTTATTTTCCAAATTATACCAACTCTTTCATTTTCAGGGTATATTGCCAGAAGGAAGAAATATTGCTGTGAAGAGGCTTTCAAAGAATTCTGGACAAGGATTAAACGAGTTCAAAAATGAAGTTAATTTGATTGCCAAACTCCAACACCGTAATCTTGTGAAGCTTCTCGGTTCTTGCATTCAAGAAAATGAAAATATGTTAATCTATGAATACATGCCCAACAAAAGCTTGGACTCCTTTATTTTTGGTTTGAATCTTGATCTTGACTTAATCCAGAACATTCATTTTTAGTCTTATTCTCTTTCATTGATAAAATTGTTTATTGAAAATTTAGCCAAGTATGCACTAATATGAATGTGAAATTGGACAGATAAAGCAAAGAGTAAATTACTAGATTGGCATAAGCGTATCAACATTATTCGTGGTGTTGCGAAAGGACTTCTCTATCTTCATGAAGATTCTAGACTGAAAATTATTCATAGAGATCTAAAAGCTAGCAATATCCTTTTAGATAACAATATGAATCCAAAAATTTCAGACTTTGGCCTGGCTAGATCATTTGAAGAAGATCAAATTGATTCCAAGACCAATAGGATTATTGGAACATAGTAAGTATGATTAAACTTCTTTAATAGGTTACATTTTGCTATTTTTTATTTTTTATTTTTTATTTTTTATTTTTTATTTTTTATTTTTTATTTTTTATTTTTTATTTTTTATTTTTTATTTTTTATTTTTTATTTTTTATTTTTTTTGCAATGATATTTTTGCAGTGGTTATATGTCTCCCGAGTATGCGGCGCATGGACAGTACTCGATAAAATCTGATGTGTTTAGCTTTGGAGTTTTAGCATTAGAGATTGTGAGTGGAAAGAAGAATAGAGGATTTTGTCACTCAGACCACCACCTTAGTCTTACTGGACATGTAAGTATAAATAGTGACAAATCATACTGATTTACTTCTTTTTTTAAAAAAAGAAACATCTTATTAACAATGTAGTTACTTGAGAGTAGAAAGGGTCACATGATGCCCCTATTATCTTAATGCTCTTTCAATATTCATGGGCTAGTTTGAATGCAATCAAACCAACAAAAATTTGATTTTCATTTCTTTCAGGCATGGAAACTATGGATTGAAGATAGGCCAATGGAACTAATTGAAGACAACTTGGTAGCTGACTTGTGCACTCTATCTAATGTATTACGACACATTCATGTGGGTTTGTTATGTGTGCAACAAAGACCAAAAAATAGACCAAACATGTCGTCTGTGGTTCAAATGTTGAGTAACGAGAGTTTATTGCCTAAGCCAAAACAACCAGGTTTCTTTACAGATTCACTTGAAGCAGATTCTTCATCTACCAAGCATGGAACTTGTTCAGCAAACGAAATCACCATTACATTATTGGAAGCACGGTAAATAACGTCACTTGAGCGTAAAAGGGAGGAGTTTTTTTATTTTAATGAATTTATGTAAATCTTGACTTCAGCATATTTAGCTAAACAAAAAAGGTATGGAAACTGCTATACTTTTGCACAGAAGGGTCAAAGAGAGAAAGATAAATAGTTTTGGCTTAGAGCAATGCTACTTCTACTATATTCATGTTGTTTATTCATCTAGTGGATAATGTTTACACAAAGAGTAATGCTAGAAAAATTCAATAGTTGATTTGAAAAAAAAATTGTACAGAAATGTAATGTAGATGTACACCAGATGGACGTGTATCATGTCTTAAGAACTATTAATGCTAAAAATTCCTCTTGTGTCCCTCTAATAATGATGTGACTTTTAAAATTACCATTAGGCTTATGACTGATCACTATTAAATTTTGATCAAATTGTGATTTTAAAAGGCATCTCATTTTTGGAGGGATACAAGAGAGACTTTTAGAATTAATTGATCTCAAAATATATAGTGTTTATATAAAGAGCAATGCTAGCAATTACACTTTTATTTCATTATATTGATCACAGTCTCAACCAACATTTAGATCAATCATTGTTTTTTTTAAAAAAAAAAATCAAATATTAATTGGGATTGTTATGTTAATATTATGAGATAGTATATAGCATTACACTTGCGTAAAATTGAGAAACAAGTTCTCAAACAACAAGCACAAATCTATTATTCGTAGAAGTTTTTTACGTATATAATTAACTAGATTTTCCGGATCAACTTATTTCCTATATTTTTTTTTTTTTTTTTTTAACTCCTACAACATACAAATTTACCTTAAATCGAAAAATCAACACAAAAATTATATAGCCTTTTGGAAGCAAGTCAACCTTTTCAGGGTCGGGCTCGAACTCCTTTCCTCCTATTCCTTTATATATTCTTATCGCCATTGGGGGTTTCATCAATATCTCCCGATCGACCCTCCAAGAACCGGCAGCTCCCAACGAAGAGGAAGCATGGCGGCGCACTATTTTCCAAACGAAATCATATCCGATATTCTCTTAAGACTGCCCGTGAAATCCCTAATGAGATTCATTGGCGTCAATAAAGCATGGTTCTCCATTATCAATAGCCCTACCTTTGCTTTCACTCACCTCGCCCGCACAAACCGTTCCCATGACAATCATAATGATCGCCTTCTCCTTCTAACAGTTTCTTGTAAGGCTAAGGAAGAGCCTAAGGGCCGCCGCAGATACATTACCACCGCTGTCACTGCTGGCCTTGGCAAACAAGTAACAGAACAAGACCAGTCAATCAAATCGTTCGATGAAAATATAGAGTTGAGTTTCTCGTACAAAAACTTGAAGCATTTTGAGGTGGTTGGTTCCTGCAATGGGTTGGTGTTGTTAAAGCGTTACGTCAACACCCTTGTTCTGTGGAACCCATTGCTTGGAAAATTTGTAACCCTTCCTAAACCCGGCAATTCTGGGTACAACGAGTCTTGGCTGCGTTCTACTGGTTGGGAATTTGGGTTTGATTTACGGAAAAACGACTGCAAAGTGGTGAAAATTGTTTGCTTAGAAAACAATATTGGCAGTGCTAAAGTTGACTCTCTGGTTCAGGTTTTCTCACTCCGTACTGGGTGTTGGAGAAGCTTTAGAGTTGGTGTTCCTGCGTGTCAATTAACTCACCGTGGTTTGCCACCAGTCATTAATGGGCCTCTCCATCGTTTTATTGACCGTCGCCCGCAACCTTTCATCAATGGAGCCATCCATTGGCTTGCTTCATCCCAAATTGGCAACCCTATTTTTCACCGCCGAACTTTGGTCTTGTCATTTGATATAAGCAATGAGATACTTCGTGAGATAATGCTACCAAAAAAAAAAATAGCTTTTTCTTCCCCACCAGTCCTGTCTATCTCAGTATACGGAAAATCACTTGCTGTGTTTGTTGCCTCATCAGCTTCTTTAGGTTCTTTGTGGGTGATGAGAGAATATGGTGCAGTTAAGTCATGGACGGAAGTTTTAATGGGCCGACCTCTACCAAAACCATTGGGTTTTACTACGAGCGACGAGGTACTATGGAAGACTGATAGTGGAGACGTAGCTTCATACCATCCTAAGAGGCCAAAAGTTTTGAATCATAGAGTTGATGATGAGGGAATCCATTGTTTTGCTGGTTCTTATGTGGAGAGCCTTGTTTTACTCAACGAATCAGATCTTGCAACAAAACGACGAAGCAAGAAGGGGAATAGAAGAGCAACGAAGCAAAAGAGATCAGTGATTGACTGCTTGGAACCCTACCAAAAGACCTCGTCAGGAAGTCCAGGCAGAGAATGTCGCTTTTGGAGCTGAAAGAGAGAACAAGAGGAAGAGGAAAAACTAGAAGATATGGGTCTTCAAATACAGAAAAAGAAGAGAGTACTTCTATCGCAAAAGAGGAGGAGGAAGAAGAAAGTGGCAGGGTAGTGGTGAGACCAGAAGATGAAGAAGAAGCACCAGCAGCAACAAATAATCAGTTAAACAAAAAATTTGAAGAATTCACAAGGAAAATGAAGGAAGAAATTAACTAGGATTGAAGCTCAAAGACATCTAATAGCTAGCAGTCTAATGTATATTTTGAGAGATATATTATAATACTAGAATCCGTTGGTCTCTTTTAAAAATGACTAAGCTCTCAAGCCTCTCGTGGTTTCTTCGAACCCTTTTTCCTACCGTATGCACGTAGAACTTAATTTGCTCCTTTCTTCTTGTTCTTTTACTGCAACTAGCTAGTTAGGCAAAATGCAAAACCATGAAAAACGATAAAGAATTGCAATCCGTAAAGACAGTGGCCTTGAGCGGTGGCTTTAGGTAGTGGCCTTGGGTGGATTCAGGCGGCAGAGGAGATGGTGGTCCTGGTGGATTGTTTGGGGTAGATCCAGTAGGTCTCTTGAAAAGGAAAATGATCTATTTGTCTATATGTTTTCTTTTGCGAATGAGATCTATTGTTTTCATGTATATTGTAGTTAATGTTTTTAGCTAACATGTCAACTTTTTATCGGATGCTGTACAAGATGGGTTTTACACCACACATCCTTATTGAAGGTATTCTCTTTCTGAGATTATATTATTACTGAAAGTCAAAGGCCACAAAGATATATAAGTAGGAGCTTCATGCATTCACCTGAAAGGAAGAATTGAATATTGTATTATCTACAGTAATCAGTCGTGCCAGCCATGATCGCCGTTACTTTTTACATCATTTTGTATCACAATCCACGAGAAAGTGGATTTTACTCTCTCACAATTGAATGGAGCAACTCCTCTTCTTTACCATCCAGGTTCCAACTTCCAAGTGGTTAATTTACTCCTGACAGGGGGAAAAGAAAAATGACAACAGAATTGAATGAAGCAGCCAATAAGAATATTTGTCAAAGCGGGAAACAGTAGTTAGTTTTATGTACCTGAGGGGGATCTGTGGATAGAGAACTGGAGCTGGCTTCTGCTGGTGCTTCAGAAATTCTTGCTTCTGATTTCTCATTTGAATAACTAGCAGAGAAAAAAATCAATCAATATATATAAGAGATAGCACATAGCAAAAACATAAATATATGCCAAATTCAGGTGAGTGATCAACGTGGGTTTATATTCATCACATAAAACTTCTGCTTTACCTTCCTATAGTAGATAATTTCGTGTTGCAAATGGTTCATATGCATCACAAAAACTTCATTCTTCATATAAACCAGAAAAACTAAGCATTATCTATATGCTCTATTAGCAGTTTTACAGTAAGATGGAAAACTTAATTAGAATGATTTTTTCTTAGTATCCATTTAGCTTGTTTTCCACTAACAAGATCTTTTGTAGGAGAAAATACATAATTAATGACAAAGTTCGTCATTCTTCAGCACTCAGTACCAGAGAATTCAACAAAATCCATATTAATACTCACGTTGAGAGTATGGTCACCCAAATAAGCTCTACACAGTCCACCCAAAGAAGTCTTTGTTCTACTGGGATCACACCATAGGTAATAAGATGAGCAAAAGGCCAAAGCTTCCACCCTGCCTGCATAACACAACCAACAATAAGATTAGATGCAAGATAAAGTCACCTACATACATATATCAACATCAACTACATGGTGGACTGAGCTTAAACTTGACCTGAGTTAAACAACAAAAATATCATTGCCAAAGCTAGATGAGCTTCTATCACATAAATCAAATCAAACCCTAATGTATGTGAATTCCATCATCCTGCAAGCCTTCCCTATTGTATCATTCAAGCATATAGATCAACTCCTATGATAACTACGACAATTTTCTATCTGGATTACAAGATAGTCAGATTGAATTCGGGTCAATTATATACTTAGGCTTATAATAAAAAGAAAAATATAGGATTTCCACATTACTCAGTCATGTTTCACCAAAACTAAATCAACTACTGACAGGACCCAGTATCTGCTAACTTTTTGTAAGAGAAAATTATGAGGTTTGTCTGGAACATAAGGACCAAATCAAAAGCTTGAAAGCAATGTGGATTTGTGTTGACTAGGACAAGACATCTGCACACTTGATCAAGTTTGGAACCTTATTTAGAAGTTTGATGCATTAATGAAGAACAGTATTAACTTCTAGACAACTAGGAATGAGAGGCAGGGAACAGGTCATTCGCAACACATGCAATTGCTTACATAATCCGTTTATTGCTGCTAGACCAAAGTTCTTAACATCAGAATGCAAAACTTCAATGAAGATTCACTACTTATTTACTAATTAAAGAATTTAAAATGACTGTTCCAGCCACTATTGGCAAGAAGGCACAAACGGAGCAGAAGTCAGCTTCGAAGTTTGGCTCTAAACACTCGAGAAGAATGCAAAGATAAGGAAGTAGGAGCAGAAGGTACACTTACAGTCAGCATGGGCCAGAACGTCGCCTTCAATTCATTAAAAATACTAACTGGGGACTCGAAACGCAAAAATCCCAAGAAAGTAAAATAAATGCTATTCCAAACTGCAGCCCATGCAGTTTGGTCGAAGATTACTTTGGCAGGAACCACCCACCAGTCTTGGAAAGGAAAAAGCTCCTGGAATCATAGGAAGCTGTTTCAGTAAACCAAAGAACTATGAAATTCAACTAATAAGAAAATATAAACCATAATGATCACCTCACAGAACTGGTAATAATAATGAGAAAGGGAGCCATGTAGAGTAAAGCCAACAAGGCCAGATCTGAACATTCGTGCTCGATCAAAATCAAAGAGAGGTTTTCCTTCATAACACTGCAGAATTAAAGAATATAAATTAAAAATTAAGAAGTTATGTAAAGGCCAGTTTGTGACAGAGAAAACAAGATTTAGAAGGAATTATTTTCACAACATGGACTAACCTGTGCAATCCAATCACCTACGGAGTACACCACTCCACTAATAACCATTTTTGCCAAAACTGGGTTTGTCTTAAGAGCTTCCTCATAAGCAGTCCAGTTGTGTTGAGGTGCATATCTTAGTATCTCAAAAAGCGTCCAGCCCTAACACAAAACCAAAAAATAAAAAGCAATATCAAGTCCTGAAAGGTGGACTAGATTAAAACCCTGTTTGTTGTGCAATGCACAAATAAATCAGAAGCTAAAATCATTTAAAGCTCCCTTTTAAATCTAAAGCATGCACCATAAAGGTTTTGATTTAATTAAATTATTAAAATTCCCCACATAAACAATCACACTTATAAAGGAACTATTTGGGAAAGGAGTTTTAAATATTGTTTAGTACTACTCTAGTCAATCTCAGGCTACAGCATCTCTTAAGTCATAAGTGCACAGATCTTTTTGCTCAACATATCAGCTCCACATCTTTTCTAACCTTTTCTTGTCCCCATAAAGCCTTTGATTTACAAGAATCAGGATCATTTCAGAAGACCAGAATATCTCATTTTACTTTCTTTGTCTTGCCACTAGCAAAACCACCACATTTCCAGCCTTGCAATTCATCCATATGCATGGATCATCGCAGACAGGCTCACGCAATGGAATTATTCCTTCCTGGTCATCCATCTTGTACTGTGATGCATAGTCCAGCTGTCATGTTGTGAAACTACTTATTTCAATTGAACATGTTGAAATCAATTATGAAACCCACCAAAATCAGTCCCCCAATTCATTCGTGCCACTTTAGTTGTACATAAAGCATCATTTCACTCTTTCCAACCTTACGCATGATCAAACTGAGATGAAAGCACAATAGTTAGCACCAATCCATTGCGACCCAATAATACCCATCAATCCACTGTAAAGCATCTAAACATAATCCAAGAACTATATTTGCCCAATAAATCTTATTTATGTAAAATTGGATTGGCACATTTATATGCGTAGTAAACTCGCCACAACTATATTCCCTAAAAACACCTTCAACTGTTTCCATTAATTAAGCCCGGTTGACTAGAAACTCGGCAAAAAGAATAAATCAAATTTAGCATAAGCACCTCACTAAGAAAGAAAGTTCCAAAAAGAGAAAAACATTTGAGCATTATTTTGGTTTTTTCTTTCAATATCGATAAACTTTTAGAGAAAAAAGCATCAAGATCCGTAACATTAAACAGTAACCGACTACCCCAAATACCATTTCCCCGATAGCATGTTTAGCATCAAATCATCAACTTCTCACGTCCCAAATACATACTAAGCTAATAACCCCAACCAAATACATATCACCCAAAAACAAAAATTACTTGACAAAAAGGAACAAGAACAAGAAACAATCGGATAAAATCGCAGAGAGACTCACATGCCAGTAGTCCGAATCAATGGTGAGCAATTTGGTGATGGCGAAAGTACCCGCAGCCAAAACTATCGTCCCGTTGATAGTCCTGTCAATGAGTTTCTCCATTTCCTCACTCTCCCTCTTTCCCACTTCATCACCAACCGAACCGGAAGAAGAAGAAGAAGAAGAAAAGCCTTGAAACTCACCAGCCCCTTCGAACGAGAGCCTCCCCTCATGACTCGATCCGAACCCGGCCACCAACTCCGTCTCCAACCCACCTTCACTCTCCAGCCGGCTTACCACCACGCCTTCTTGCTGGTCCGTAGAGTCCGTGCTCTGTACTGGGATCACGTCCGACTCTTCTACCACGGATCTTACCGCCCACGACTTCGTGTTCCGCTTGTCTCTCGAGAAAAGCGGGGTCTGGGAAAGCTTGAAGATGGGTGTGGATTTGGGTTTTGGTTTGAAGGTGGGAAGGACGACGCTCTGGGACATCATCGAGTGTAAGGTCGCCATGGCTATGGCTGACTGTATTGGGAGGAACTGATCGAGCTCAGTGGTATCTTTGAGAAGAGATACCTTCAATCTGCATTAGACAACCTTCGACTAGATTCCGCCCATGTCCAATTAGCTGTCGGTGGTATCTTTGAGAAGAGAGAAGAACCCCAATCGAAAACGACCCCGACTCCTAAATTGTCGTGTTATCCACAAGTTCTGATTTTAAGGGCCCATAACCACGCATATGCATGGAAGCCACGCATCTCAGCATCTGAGATATATCTCTTCGTACTGATAATTTTTGTGAACCACTCTTATTTTCAAGGTCACGAAACAATTCGAGTTGCCGTGTCAATCCATTTGGTTGACGTGTCAATTCATTGAATTAGGGTATCAACTCATTTAATTAATTTGATAAAAAAATATATAATTATCGCGTCATAAATATGTTATAAACAGATCATAAATGTGTTATAAACAGGTTGGTGAGTTATAAACGACCAAACGGGTCATAAACAGATTATAGCTTAAACTCAAACCCTATACATTGTGTTGTGTTCGTGTTGAATTCACGGATAGTGTCAAATTGTCAAGCCTAATGAAAGGTATATGATTTTTGTACATCGTGTGGTCAATGTAAAATGAAATCAAAAGGTATATATAAAAATCCTTTTATTTTATTTTTTTATTATCTATTGCAGCAATCTATGACCATATCACGGCGGATGCGGATCTTCAATCAAGATGGAAAAAGAAAGCAGGAATGTTGTTGATTTGTAAGGGCGGCTTCAATAAAAATTGAAAAATTGATGTGATTGTACTGTGTATAAAAATATTAATAATAAAATTATTATTTGTAATTATACAAATTATTGTAGGATATGGTTATATTGAAAGTATTGAACTTCAAGGGCCGCGTAAGTGTTGCTATCAAGTTTTTCAAGATTAAATATAACTTAATTTAAAATATTTGATTTTCATTTTCTAAAAATAAATACATGAAAGTAAAAGACATAAATATAAAGAGAATAGGGATGAAAGAAATAATAGGAGTTGATTTCATCACTCACTGCATAACAATGGTCAATCATAAATTAGCAAATAAAATTCATATTATGCATGATATAGAGCTCGTCTCACTCGAGTAATCAATAAATTATCTCTAAAAAATAAGTATAATTCATCTTCGGTTGGCACGAACGGTCCACCTAACCACTAAGATATTGTACGACCTGTCTTTCCAAGGTATGGATTAACTACGTCTTTAATAGGATACACACAATCAATGACATAGTATAACCTATCTAGGCAAAAAGTTAAGATGGGGCATTTTAAATTTTTAGAGTAACTACTTTTTCCCCATCAGCTACTGGTTATTGTTAACATGCCACTACGAACTGACACTTCGACTAAAAGAGAGCATGAAACTATTATTTTCATATCGTTACCTCATTCTGTATGTTAAATCCGTAAAAAAAAACTCAAATACCCTAATTTAAAATCAAAAATTACATAAAATACCCTCAAAATTAAACAAATTTAAAATTAAATTAATTTAAAAAAAAAAAAAGAGAGAGGAAAGGCAGCCACCCCTTTTTTTTTCCTTTTTTTAATATCTATATATATATATATATATATATATATATATATATATATATATATATATATTAAGTTTAATATTTTTTATTAAATGACTGTTTGAATGCATTTCTGTCTTTAAATAAAATTTAATGTCTAAAAATGAAATATTCCGTCCTATTTAACGAAATTTCCTAACGGAATAAGGGTAACTATATGAAAATGGTAGTTTCATACTCTTTTTTGGTTGACGTACGTGTCAATTCGTGGTGGCATGTTAACAATAAATGGTAGTTGATGGGTGAAAAAGAAATTACCCCTACATTTTAAAATATTAATATTAAGTATTAAAAAATTACTTTAAAAATAATTCTAACAACTTTTTGAAATGTAAAATTATTAATCAAATTTTCATATTCAATTTTTGTTAATATATTATTATCAATAGATAATATAATTATTGTAAAATAAATAATTGTAAGTAGAATTTAATTAGTTTGTGTAATAAATTAACGACATGCAATAGGAACTCATAACGACTAGCTAAACTCAACGATATTTGATAGTAAGTATAATATATAAAATATAAAATAAAATAAAGAATGATAAAAATAAAAAATAAAAATAAAAATAAAAAGATAATTGCAGCAATGGCCTTGAGGTTGGCTTAAATTACGAATCACTTCCTAAACTCGTTTTCCGTCTACCAAGTAAACAGAATATATTAGTTTGCCACATCATATAAATAGTGAGACAATCTCTAAATATCATTTATATTGTAATTCACTAACGGACTTTGTTAATTTGGTGGACGGAAAACAAATTCAGAAAATGATTTGAAATTATAGTTTACTACAAGGACCCTCCATTAACTTTATGTACCGCAATGAGTGATTCATAATTTATGACAACTTCAGGGATCAATGGTACAATTATCCTTAAAAAAAAAAAAAAAAAAAAAAAAGTAAACCGTGCTTTAGTTTAAAACTTTTTAAGATTTTACATCACTTTTTTTTTTCTAAACCCTAATAGCATGTCAAATGGACGAGTAATTCTAAACGTCATACCCATGTCCTTCTTGTGTCCCTCTAAAAATGATGTGGCTTTTAAAATCACCATGTGATCAAAATTCAATTTTGATCAATCACAAGCTCAATGGTGATTTTAAAAGCCACCTAATTTTTAGAGGGACACAAGAAGGACATGGATATGACATGTAGCATTACTCCAAATGGACACCTCTCATTTCATTCTTCTTGAGGACAATTACCTTTTTTGTTATTATTATTATTGTCAAATTTAATATAAAATGCCTTTTTGGGGGCCTTAAGCAGTGATTTGTAACGACTCATGGCAAATGTTATGAGCGCAACAAAAAGCACACAAAAGATTCTTAAAACATATTTGAGATTGCATATGCTAAAAAGATGTGTCAAACAATTTAGAAGTACTTTTTTTTTCTAAAAATTGTCAAAACGTACTTTTGAAAAAAAACTTAAAAATATAGGTTATTCTATAAAGTTATTTTTTATTTTAAAAGTTATTTTTTTATCTTAACTTGAGACCAGCTGCAAAAATACCTGAAAAAGCTAAGAGATAAATATACAATAGAATAATGAGTCCCACCATTGTCAGACAAATAATAGCAAGGCAAGGCCAGTACATCGTGAGGTTCAAATCTGGTCCTAAAATTTTTATTTGCAGTAAAAAAGTTCTACAGGGAGCAAGGATAAAAAATCGTGCAGTCCATACACATCATGATGCCATGTGGCATACACGCGATACAGCAGGAATCCTCGGTGAGGGGTGAGGTCCGGACCGGAGGAGCTCTTCCCTCCAAACGTGGCAGACGTGGAAGGATTTTGCACGTGGGAAATTGAAATGACTAGAATAGCCTCACCATTTTTATTTGTTTTGTATGATGTGAAAAGTGAAATGACTAGAATAGCCTCACCATTTTTTTTATTGAAAAGTACTACATGCACTTTCAATGTCGTACTTTCAGATGTACTTACCTAAATGGTAAGTATGTCGTACATTTAAAAATACATATGATATTTTTCTTTTTTTCTTTTTCTTTATGTAACGAGAAATCCCTCAAGGCTACCATTGGCCAATTTAATGATTGAGATTGGCTGTAATTATCGGTCAATTTATGGATTGTGATCGGGTTTAATTAGTCGTTTGTATTTTATATAATACGGGTTGATAATGTCAGAGATTGCACTCAATCCCCCCCTCCCCCATGAGCAGCAAGGGGGGGAAGCCCACTTGCCCATTCACATTAGATTGCTCTCAATAGGGGCGGAACTACCGGCCAGGTGTTTCCCAAAAAAAAAAAATTAAAATTAAAATTTTATCCTTAAATTTTTTTACTTTTTTAGTTTTAGCCCCCCAAATCATTTTTTTTTCAATTTGCCCCTCCCCCTAATCCTAAATCCTAGCTCCACCCCTACACTCAATCCCCATTCCCATTTTAACACTCCACAAGCCAAACACCGGCAAGGACATAATAGCTTGACCTTATTCTAAAATTTTGAGAGTTCGGGGAAATTATACATTTATCAACTTCAAACTACTATTTAATTTGTAATTTTTTTAAAAAATTTAAATTTTTGCAGTGTACCCTAACATCTTTTTTTTTTTTTTTTTTTTTTAACAAATAGCATGTGCTATTATAAATACTAAAAAGACCCTAAGGTTTATAATTTGAGAATAGAGGGACAAACTCTCCCCCCCCCCCCCCACTTTAAGTCAAAAAGATTTGACTTAAAAAACAACTACATAAACAGAAACAACAAATCTTACCAGAATTACATTTGGCCATCTCTTACATTAATGTCTACTCTAAAATAAAATATGGCCGATCTAGCATCAAGCTAACAAAATTTTCAATAAAATTTGAGCAATATATAGACAGACTATACTGAAGAAACAGGAGGAAAACACAACATACAAAGCATAAAAACACCAAAAATAAGCCCCCGGCAGTGAAGACAGGGTTGACTTCGTCAGATATGGTGGCGCATGGAATATACGGGAGGGACAAAATTACTATCGGGGGAGGGACAAAATTACTATCGGGGGAGGCTCATGGAGCCTCTTGCAAAGCAAAACTAACCTCCATTGGTTAACACTAGGGAGGGACAAAATTACTATTGGGGGAGGCTTATGAAGCCTCTTGCAAAGCAAAACTCTTTGGAAGACTCTTTCTCTGAGGAAGTTTACTTGACACTAAGAGCACTCGTGATTGGCAATTTATCCTTCAATGTACAATGTCCCTCAAAAGTTGAAATTTTCTGTTAACTTAGATGACAAATGCATTAGTTGAACCATGCGTGACATAAAATATCCATTGTACCCTATAAATTTGTAAAAATATAACTCTACCTTTAGATTTTTATTTTATTTTATTTTTGAAAAAATAAAAATAAAAATAAAACCTTTACTCTTGTGTAACCTACAACCAGCTTTTCATTATTATTATTTTCATTTTGGTCACATGAAACTCCCTCCATTCAAATTTCGCAGAAAATCCTAAAGTAACTAGAGATATTACAAATTGCATATGATTTGTAATTTCCTAAATAATTGTCTAACCTCTACCTCTTCCCAATGTGCAGTGCATTAACAAACAATCACTTTTAAGTTACTGTTTCAAAATAATTTGTCTGCTCCGAGCTTATCATGTATTATGTAACTAATTTTAAAACACGACAACCTTGAATTCTGTTGGACGTGACTTGGCGTTGATTTTATTTTTTCCTCATGTTTCACTCTCCTACTTGGATTGGAACTAGCAAAAGCAATGTCTCCTTGCATATTTATTTATTATTTTAAAGTCAACTCATAATCTTTCTCCCCAAAGGCTAGAATCAGCCATTAGATTAAAATTCGTATTCATCTTAAATTCAATAAAAATTTTAAAAATCACGTTAGAAAAGATAATGCAAAATTTAAAATCCGTACTCATTTGAATCTACAATTTTAAGAATAAGCCTTTAAATTTCGTATTTAAGTTTGTTTTGCAACAATTTTGATTGATTAAGATAATGCAAATGTACTTTAGTGGGCTTTGATTCATTTAACTAAGTTAGCATATGTCCAAGTCTGTATATTACGTGCAAAGGGGGACCTACATGGTAGCATGGGGTCCGAACCACCATGTTTTTGAATATATTATATTATTTTTTTGAAAATTAAAATTTTACTCTATTAATTTTTTATTTTTTTTTGCCTCCTAATTTTTTTATTTTTATTTTTCAGTTTTACCTCTCAAATTTTAAATTCTAGCTTCGCCTGTGATTACATATACTCACAGTTATACATTGAAGAGATTACTTCTTGATATGTTAAAGAAATTTTTATTTCTTTAATTAATACTCTGTTTGTTTCGACGTAAAATGATTTATGTCGAAAAGTATTTTTAACAAAATTATTTTTCAAGAAAAAATATTTAGAAATAATTTTCCTGAAAATATTTTTGGCATTTAGAGCATACGAAAAAATTCCAACTGCGAAAACGGGAATCCGGTGACAGCCGCCGGAATCCGACAACGTCCGGTCTCTATTGCTAGATCCCAGCAAGCCATATTCCAGCTGTTATGGCTGGAATCAGGCCTAATACGGTTGGACTTTGGCTATATCCGAACGGAATACGATCTGTTTGGCCAAATTCCGGCAGGTTGGAATCCGGCGACGACCGCTAGACGTTGTCGGATTCCGGCAATCGAATACCAAAATCCGGGACCTTTGGCTGTAGATTCAAGTTACCAATAAACTCGAATGCTCGGTGGTAGCGGATTCCCACAAACGTACATACAATAATAAAGATAAAAACCGTAAATTGTTTTCTAAAATTAAAGAAGCTTTTATGGTCAAACTGAAAATGATTTTCATTGACTATTATTTTTGCCTCCACCAAATACCAGAAAATGTCAAAATCATTTTTCAAAAAAATATTTTACACTAAAACAAATGAAGCATAGAAGAAAAAAATTTACTTCTTCACGAAAAGAAAAGGGCCTGTACTTATTCATGAAAAGAAGAGGGTCTGTAAGAGCATTCCTAGTAGTTTCACCAAATTTTACTCACCAAAGTAGCTAAAAACTATTTTTCTCTATTTTGGTAAGCCACTTTTTAAAAAAAATTTAACCATTTATTATCACTATTCTATTTAAATAATATTTTTTTTTCAGATTTATTTATTATTTCTCTATTTAATCTTTTTATACAACAAGGTACCATACATCTTCATCTTAAGATTAGATTATTGTTAAGAAATTCATAGAAGTTTTCATTTTCTTCTCAACCAAATTTAAGAAAGAACGAAAGAAAATATAAATAAAAGAACCACAAAGTTTATGTCAAAGACAAAAAAACCTTAATGTCCATGAAATAAAGACATTATCGTGTGAGAGAGATGGGAGGTGAGAGAAAAAAGAAAAAAAGTGTGCTGTGATTATGGCCCTGTTTAGTAACCCATTTTCCCTCCCCTCCCCTCTCCTTCAATCATTTTTTTTTTTGGTGTCAGTACCGAAAAGTGAGAAGTCTGCAAAAAAAAATTTAACATTTATTTTATATTCCCATTTTACCCCTGTCTTTGAATATAAAAAACGAAAGAAAAAAAAGAATAAACTGAAAGGTTGGGGGTAAAATAGGAATAGAAATAAATGTTGCTTTTTACGAAGTCAACATTTTATCCTATTCCTATTTTACCCTCAACATTTTAATAATGTGAAGAACAAAAACATGGGAATAAACTGAAATATTGGGGGTAAAATAGGAATAATGTAAAATGTTGACAAGCCAACCATTCAGTAGTCTATCAGCCGTACTGACACAAACAGAAAAGAATGATTGAAGGAGAGGGGAGGGGAGGGGAAATGGGTTACTAAACAGGGCCTATATGAGAGAGAAAGAGGAAACAAAATTGGTGAGAAAGTTGATGAGTGAATATTACTCATAAAAATTGGTGAGTATTTTCACTCACCAAAACTTTTTAATTAAAGTGGTGAGATTGCTGGAAGTAATTTTTTAGTATTTTTATCAAATTAACTTACCAAAATAGTTAAAAGGTATTTTATTGTGACTACTATAAATGCTTTAAGGTAATAACTAATAATCGTGTAGCTTGTGTGCTCGAAATGACAAAATCGCGTTGAAATTACTTCCCCCTTTTTTTTTCTTTAAAAAAAGTAACACACGCTTTAAAACCAGCGTGGATAACATAACCCAACAACCAAACACCAGGAATGGGCCAGCTTAGCCATGCGGGAACCGGCAATCCAACGGTCAGCTGAGATGTCCCAATCATCGGGCGTGTGTGACGCGAAGCACTAGATCCCCGGTTGGCTGTGAATCCCAAGTCCCAACCTCCAAACTCTCCCCCCTTTCCCTACACACTCCGAACTCAGTGAAGCTCTCGCTCTCTCTCTATGATTTGCATATGGTTGGTGTAGATCGGTGATGGCGACATTTCTCGCTCAGTTCCAGACGATCAAGAGTTCCCGTGATCACCTTGTTATTGCAGGTTTTAATCGCATCCCTTAAATTCTTTTAGATATTAAATTGAAGCTGAATTTATTAGTTGGATTTAAATTTTCGGCATCGCGAGCTACTGATCTTAATGCCTCACCTACAACACTGTTAGGTTTGAATTTAAATTGTAGATGGAGTCGCTTAATTCTGTGATGGAAATAGTGGATTTAGATTAATAAGTGGTATATATTTCTGATAATATGCTTTCTTACCAATGAATCGGACAAAATTTTCGTTGTGAATAATGGGAAAGCTACATTGTCATGACACGTCTGCACGACGCTATTCCTCATCACTTGCATTGAATTTTTGTGCGACTTGTTAGTATGTATAGCGTTGCTCTTGTGGAAGTTGTCTTCTGAATGATTTTTGTTAACGTTTGCTTCTACATAAGAAGATGTTAGAATTGTTAGGGTTCCATTTGGTAGCAGTGACAAAAACTTTTGAAAATGGGTTGTTTTCCGCAATTGATGTCAAGTAATTCTCTGTGATTTTGATGATTTTGAAAAATGGGGATATATTAAGAGTCACAATGCTTTGGGAAATGATTGTTTTGTATTCTTGTTCTGTCTTTATCTCCGAGAGTGATTTTCTTCTAAGCCACCAAAGGCAGTCGAAAAGAGTTATTTATGAAGATTCTACGACAGAATACCTAATTCTCTGTTTGTGTTTGTGTGTCTTTTTGGGCTACTTATGAGATGCTTTATTTATTGGTAGAATCTTCATGGCATGATGTGCATGTAGTCCATCTCATAACATCTTGCCCAACACTTGGCCATCAGTTTTTAGAGTTACTTACAAGATAATTTTTAACCTTAAATTTCCTAGTGCCCTTATGTATTTATGGGATGAGAATCACATGCTTTCCTAGTATTATAATTATTTTAATAGAAAGTTCTCATTTGCCATGGTCTATAGCCTTTACAACAT
Source organism: Alnus glutinosa (assembly GCF_958979055.1). Lineage (NCBI taxonomy): Eukaryota > Viridiplantae > Streptophyta > Magnoliopsida > Fagales > Betulaceae > Alnus > Alnus glutinosa. The sequence goes on from NC_084893.1 coordinate 24,240,158, forward strand.
TGTTGGAAGCAGATATCTTTTATATATTTTGTCCAATAGCTGAATGTCAGAACGTATCATTGTCTTACTTGCTAAATGTTCCTACTCACTAATTTCCTATAAGCCTTTTCAGTGGAAGATGTGAGCGATTTGTGGCCAATTGTAAAGAATGGATTTGAGGAGCGGTTGCCATTCAAAAGAGCATGTTTAAACAACAAGACCCGTAATCCTGTGTTTGTGGAGAAATTGACTTCTGAGTTCATATTAACAACAGATTCAAGACTTCGTAGCCGGTCCCCACATGAGCAGTCATTATTTTGGTTTCGGGAGCCATATGCGACAGTGGTTCTTGTTACCTGTGAGGTAACTTGCCGTCTCATTGACCTTATCCACTTGTTCTAGTCTTAATTATGATATAGCTGTAAAATTATTTTAAGTTAGACGTGGACATATGATACAGTTGTTATTACACATTTCAAATCACCACTGTTTCCTAAGGCTAAGGAATTGTACAGTATATTACTTATACATACAATCCTATCAGTGTCTTGTGTATGCACTTGTATTATTTAAGAGTTGACTGTCTCATGTTAAAATGATGTTTTCTATAAGCTGCCTTATTCAAAGTAGGAAATAATTAACTATCTTTTTAAATTGTTTTCCAGGTTTCTGGAAAATACATCTACATATTCTTATTGTTTTATGTATAATGACTAGGGGGAGTTGGCCAACACAATATCTTTACGTAAGTAATAGTGTATTTGTGTGTTTGCAAATCACTTGCGATGAAGTCTGACATGATAAATGAATGCTTGCAGTTGTGGATTCAGGGGTAGTGTGATTTTGGTAGTTGAGAGGGCAGGGGAAAATTTGGCATGATTTTAAGTGATTGACAATGGGCATGTTTCTTCAGAAATTTCTGACAGAACTTCTGTTTGTATGAAGAAGTTGATAAATTAAATGTTGATACACAATCCCCCCCCCCCCCCCATAATTGAACCTATATAATATTTTATCTCTATCTATGAATCAATAAATTCAAATATTCACATCTGGAGCTGACTTGAGGAGATAGGCATTTATTATTGTTGCCCAGACCTGTGTTTGAACTTGTGGAGTTTTTGCATGTTGAAAGTATATGATCATAAAAAAGAGAAAAGACTATACAACTCTATTTCATGGTTTTATTTTATTATTTTATTTTTATTTTTTTCGTGATGCTCTTATATTTGGTACTAGATTGTGAATTTTTTATTTTTATTTTATTTTGTGTTACTGCTAATATATTTCTTATGTTTTACTTTCATTTTTTCCCCTAGGATCTTGATGAGTTCAAAACCATCCTTAAACCACGCCTGAAATTGATTGTCCAAAATGACGAGCGGGAGTGGTTTATCGTATTCGTATCTAAAGCTCATCCAAATAATGATCAGGCTACAAAATTGGCAAAAAAAGTATATGCCAAAATTGAAGTTGAATTTAGCTCCAAAAAGAGAGAGAGGTATGCTTGCAGCTCTTTACGATGTGTTTTTATTTCATCTAATGGATGAAGAACAATTGACTAGCACATAAGCACTACTTTGGTTTTTACTCAAATGATCATGTTTTTACCTTTGATACTTCACTGAATGTTTGTTGCACTTTAGGCTCTCCATCAAGTCCTTTTCACAAAAGAGTTGCTTTTGAACTTCAACCTAAGTGGAAAATATGTTTTACTCACCGTTATGTTAAATTGCTTCACTGTTCACAATTTAACAGCACAATGTCAGAATATTGTATGTGTAATATTCGGACTTAAAAATTGGTGTTTTCATGATCATGATCATTTCTTAGTTCAGATCATCACAGTCACTGGTTTTTTTCTTTTTACCTGTTAACCAGAAGAGAATTTGGTGAATATATTGTGTTGAGTCATTGGTGGTCTATATGACCAAGAGAATTTGAGGTCAAAAGTGTTATATATTGAATACCTTAGCAGCATTATTTCATAATTGGGGAGATTTTGTGTGTGTGTGTGTGGGGGTTGGGGGGGGGGGGGGGGGGGGGGGGGGTGGTGGGGTTGCGTTAAGAGACCTAAATGCGAGCGAATATGAGTTTGGCATTGTGCAGAGGGTTTAGTTATGAAAGCTCTTTCCCTCGGTTTCTAGTGTTTCTAACATATCCTTTGTTCAGGTGCTGCAAATTAGATATACAGTGCCCTGAAGCAAATTTTTGGGAAGATCTGGAATCTAAGATTATGGAATGCATCAGAAATACATTGGACAGGCGTGTTCAGTTTTATGAGGATGAGATACGCAAACTCAGTGAACAACGCTTCATGCCAGTCTGGAACTTCTGTAATTTTTTTATCTTGAAGGTTGTTCCTTTTTTCAAAATATTTGAATTGAAAAAATCTGATAAAGGGTGCTTTGGCTGCAAGGAGGAGTGTCTTGATTGTTTTTTTTTTTTGATAAGTAAGAGAAATATCATTAAAAAACGCAAAGCGTAATCAAGTATACAGGAAGTATACAAGAAAGGCATCTAAGAGGAAGTAGAAAACAATACAAGGAAATAATTAAAACTAAACGTTAAAGGTGCGAGGAACGCAGCCGACCAAGAGTACAAAGAATGAAAGAAAAAGGAAATGAGCATACTTTTGTGTTTTGCTTTCTCTTTTCAAGAACATATCGTTGTACTAAAGAGCATACTTTTCCAAATTTCATCCTCTACTTTTGTATTAAAGTACATGATGGGAGCAACATCCCACTTAGGACAGATGTGGAGGCCCAAGTCTAAAAAATCCTTCATATCCTGAGAGCCATGTAACCCAGTTGTATATCACATTCTTCTTCTGCTTACTCTAGAAGTTTCTGTCTTCTTTTTTTTTTTTTTTTTTTCCCTTCTTCTTTCTTTTTTTGATTTGGTGTATTTTTGTATACTTCCTATATGCTTAGGGGCGCCTTTACGCTTTTTATAAAGTTTCTGACTTCTAACATTTGCCTTTTTCTCTCAGGAAAGCTTGGCGTTTTTGTTTGAGATGGCTCATCTTTATGAAGATGCATTACGTGAGTACGATGAACTAGAACTCTGCTATTTGGAAACAGGTGAGAACTTGTTATCCCTTCTGCTGTCAAGATACGAATTCTGATGATGCTTTTAATTATCCAATAAAAGTAGTGCTTTGATATACACACACATGATGATCTCACCTTCAAATATATATTAGGCATCTGACCAGCCTTTGTCTATATAATGTGTAGAAAGGTTCTTGATACTTAGTGCCTAAATAATCCAGCACATAAGCTTGTAGGTGCAAGAACACAGGTTTAATTTATTCATTCTACAATAAGAGAGGAGCCCTTGCTGAACCTGAAGTGAGTCTACTTTGATTTTAATATCTGTTTCACTTCACATGCCCTTGCTGAACCTGAAGGGAGTCTACTTTGATTTTAATATTTGTTTCACTTCACATTTTGTCGCATCTTGAATCATAGATGTCATTAATCATCTTAATATATTACAGCATACAAACTTAAAACATGGTGCTAGATGGAGCTCAAGTGGTTAGATAAGGCATCATGAATTATTGGTCTTGATACTGCTCTCTTTCTCTCTAAACTCTAGTTCACCATATTAGGATCTCTATCGTTAATAGATGTGGATGGAGACCATTATAAGGTATTTTCTTGTTTCACTGTGTCCCCTACAATCATTTTCACTAATCACCTTGGAGTAATAGTTTCAAGGGGTCATTCTCCTTGTTTGAAGCCATTCCTATTTATTACAATCCTGTTTCATTTTTCTGTTTATTTTTCACAAAATGAGTTTTAATATAGATTTGTTATTGGTGATTGTGCAATTATTAATGTCCTTTTTGTTCTTATGTAGACTTCTAAGGTAGCACAACTATACCTTCAACATGAATTTATGTGATATTTGTGTTTATCATTCCTGATCAAAAGCTACATTCTTATTATTCTGGTCATTATATTTGATGCTTCTATTTGTTGGTGAAATAAGTACTTGCTTTTCACTGAAGTGTTTCTTGATTAATAATTAATGATGGATCACAACTTATCCCTGTGATCTTTTCTTAATAAAATTTCTTATTACTTATCAAAAAGAAATTATTAAAACTTACATCGATTATGCAGTTAATATGGCAGTGAAACAAAGAGACTTTGGAGGAGTAGACCGTGGTGATGATCAGGCAGCATTGCTTAATCCTGGAAATAAACCATTGATGCAGATTGTTCAAGATGAGTCGTTTAGGGAGTTCGAATTTAGACAGTATATGTTTGCCTGTCAATCAAAGGTTTGCAAAACTAAGAATTGCTTGTGTGATGTTACATGGTTGATATGAAAGCAAATCAAATTAGATAGTGATATCATTGCAAAGATATTGTTCTATTTGCTTTCTCAACGTTGCACATCTTATTTTGCATGTATTAATTTTTCTTACTTTCAAATGTGCTGCTTCATTGGTTGTTGGAATCCATTTGTTAACTTGATTAAGTATTTTTATCCAATTTTGGCTACAAGTAATTTATTTCTGTTTGATTCAAACTGCTCCGAAGATGGTGCTGTGCAAGTACTTTTGAGTAGATGCTCACAATGTAATTTCATTCTTTTGGAAGATCATTTGATTCTGTCATTATCCTCTCTCACTCTCTCTCTCACATGCACACCATGCACAAATACACACAAGGAAAGAAGTTTGAATTGTCTAGGAAAGATTTGGTACTATTTTTTTTTTTTTTTTCCTATTATCGTAAAACTCCAAATTAAAGGTTAATAAGTGCCCCCCTCTGACATAAACTTAATATAAAATTACTCCTACTAAGCCTTACACCACTAAATTCAAGAAATGTGGAAGACTATATGGTGTAATATTATTCTTGTAACCCCAACTCTGTAGACGGTGTCTTTTGTTTCTTTTTATCAGAAAGATAACTAATCTTTTTACTTATCAAAAAAAGTTTTAAGTGGCCTTGCCTCAATGCTGTAAGACTGATGCATATTCTGATTCTAATGCATTGGATGTCCCAGGATGTAGTAAAAGTAGCTGTAGCAATTGCCATTCCCCATAGAAGTTAAATTCTAGATTATTTGTACCTGTCCATATATTTTGATTAAAGATATATCAAATGATCACAATGAAAATGCTTTAGAGAGCTGAGAAATACTAATTTCAATTTTTGATAAGTAAAGGAAATTCAGTAGACGCGCAATGGGCGCTACCCAAGTAAACAGGGAGTATACAATAGAAAACACTCCACAAATCAAGAACAAGAAAAAAGAGGACAAAAATTTGCATAGCTATAGACACAGGGTAAAGTGGTAGAAAACCTCCACTCAAATAAGGTTTTGAGAAGACAGGTCCGTAGAACCGTACTCGTTCTCTCAAGATCATTGAAGCTTCGAGCATTTCTTTCTCCCCATATGCACCAAAATAAGAAGGAATTTCATTCCAAACAATAATGTTGTCATTTTGCCCTACCCCCCTATACCAACACGCCAAAAGGTCCACCTGTTTAGGCATAACTCACTCTACCCTAAACATCTGAAAAACCATAATCCACAGGTCTCTAGCGGCATCACAATGGAGAAAAAGATGATCTGGAGTTTCCCTTCTCTTTTTACACATACAACACCAATTTATCATATTGACGCTTGCCAATATTATCCAAAGTGAGAATTTTCCCAAGGGAAGTTGTCCACGTAAAGAAAACTAACTTCAAAGGAGCCTTAGTCCTCCAAACGCTCTTTCAAGGGAAGGGGAAACATAATTATGAAGGAGAACCTTATAAAAAGTTTTGACCTCAAAAGCTCTTCTTTAGGGCATCTAACATAGACTATCAACAACCTCCCAACCCACTCTAGCTGAGTACAAAACATTGAAGAAAGAAGAGATGGAGTCCATCTCCCAATCATGTACCAAGGGAACTTGATGTCCCAATGAGCTGTATCATTACTAACACTCCTAAGGTCAGCCACTGTTGCATCCCTATTCCTAGCAAGACAAAATAACTCCTGAAATGAATCCTTCAAGGGACGATCTCCACACCATATATTATGCCAGAATTTGGTACAAGAGCTATCACCCACCTACACACTAGTAAAATTATAGAAGATATCCCACTCCCTCCTAATGTGTATCCAAACGCTCATCTCATAAGCATCATTGGCCCCCTTAGTACACCAACCTGCTGCCACACTCCCATACTTTTTATCCACAATCTGGCGCCAAAAATTCTCTCTCTCCACAGCAAATCTCCACAACCACTTACCCAAGAGGATTGATTGAATGTAGACAAGCTCCTGATCCCTAACCCTCCTAAATGGATAGGAGAGCAAACCTTCTTCCAATTAACAAGATGGAATTTCGGCTCATCATTCAAACCACTCCACAAAAAATCCCTTCTGCAATTTTTCTAATCAATTAGCAACACTAATTGGGATAGGGAAAAGGGAGAGGAAATAGGTAGGAAGGTTGGACAGAGTACTCTTAATCTACGTCACTCAACTACCCTTTGACAAGTAAAGTCTTTTCCAACCAGTTAATTTTCTCTCTATTTTCTCAATGATAGAATTCCAGACAGACTTGGCCTTGAACGGAGCACCGAAAGGGAGACCCAAATATTTTAGAGGCAAGGAAGAAACCCTAAAACCTAGAATACAAGCCAACCCACTCACATTTCCCACAACAAGATCATCACTCCTAGCCCCCCCCCGGCGAAAAACTAGAAACGAAGCCCCCACTCACTGCCGCTGACTTAGTGGAATATCTTCATTTCGAATTAGACGGATTTTGTTCAAAGACTTGTCGTGTGCATCATTTGCATGTTGACCAGCATGTATGTGTCCATTGTTGTTAATACATTTATTTATTGTTTTTGCTAATTCATCATAAAAGTAGCTTTTTAAACCTCTCATTGGCATGTCACTTTTAGTTTCTAATATTTTTATCCATTATGGAAGTAGTTAGCCATTTCTAATCTTTGATTAGTGTGGTTTTAAGTTGCTTTCTGAAGCAAAAAGTACTTTCCTTTTGATGCCTTAAGAGGAGCATCATGTTTTCAACTTTTCCATCATTAAAAGCTCCATGCTTGCATTTCTTTCATATAGAGCCTTTACACGTATAGTGACTTTTTTCTTTGCTGAAATTATAAATGGTTCTGCATCTCAGTGATGTGTGTCAAATTGCAGCTTTTGTTCAAGCTGAATCGCCCCTTTGAGGTTGCTTCAAGGGGTTATTCATTCATAATAAGCTTCTCAAAGGCCCTGGCACTGCATGAGGTACTTGATAATCTTTGCTTAATGTACTATTGTTACTTGTCTTACTTATCAAAAACTATTGTTACTTGTCTTGAGCTTTAATTGAAGAATATTGGTTCTGATTTTTTTCCCCCCTTTTCTGTTTCCTTTCATCTTGGAGTTCTTCTCAGAGTATTCTACCCTTTTGTATGCGTGAAGTTTGGGTAATAACTGCCTGCTTGGATTTGATCAATTCAACTGCTTCTCATTATATTGAAGGACATCTGGCACCTGACATAGAAAAGGAGTTCTACCGCCTTCTGGGTGATCTTTATTCACTGTGCAGGGTTAAGGTAGGCTTTTTGTTAGTAAAGTAACTGCATATTTTTCTTGTTTAATGATTTATTAGGTGATGTACCAATATTCTGAGTAGCCCATTCTAGTGACTCATATCCATCACTAAAGTATGTGGTTAAATCAGAAACTTTGTTTTAAACATTTTGGTATTTGTTTGAATGCATTGATGCAGTGTTCCACACCGTTTTTGGAGGTTGTCTACAGTTATTACAAAATGATTTCACTTTTTTTTTTCTATTTCTGGCTTGCTAAAAAGATTCTGAATGAGTGTACTTATGATTTTTTGCCAGTTCATGAGGCTTGCATATTTAATTGGATATGGAAAAGAGATTGAAAGAAGTCCTGTCAACAGGTACATAGTTAAGTTTAAAGGCCAAATCCACTTTTAGCATTCTTTGAATTTGGTTGCTCCTAATATTTTTCTAAGAGCAAGCTGAGTTATGTTATTCTTCAACTGCAACAAAAGTTTATTTGATGTCTAGACTATTCTTCTTCCCTTTTGGATAAGAATTGTCTGGAATCGTCCTTTTAGCTTTATCTTTTTATTTTGAGCAGTGCTTCACTCAGCATGCTACCTTGGCCCAAGCCAGCAGTTTGGCCTTCAGTTCCACCTGATGCTTCATCTGAGGTTTTTGTGAAGGAAAAGGTAAGTTTTCAATATAGCATATGCAGGGCTGAGCTAGCAAAATGACAATTTTATTTATTAAAATTCTTTGAAAATCACATTGCTCTTGTGCCTTTTCGATTAATAGAACTTGTGTTGTTAAGAAAGATAGTCATTGCAGAAGATAACTCTAGGTAGTCAATTCGAAGAATGAAGTAATATCTGATTCATTTCATTCAAAACTCTCAAAATATAATTAATATAGGTCTATGTGGTGCTTCAATTAGGAGCCGATAATTTCATATTCTGAAATGGAACTTTTGGATCCCAAACAAAATTGCTGGCCTTATAGAAAATTACACTAGTGGCCTTGTTTCTTAAAAATACAGTTTTAATTCAACTATTAGATAATTAACTTTATTATTTAGGACTAAAACTTGGATGACCATTTTGAGGGAAATTTAGGATCGATCTTTTCCATGACGGAACTTACATTTAATTGTCATTGGGCCTGTCAATTTTCTTGTAAGCTGTATTCATTTCAAAGAGCTTCTTATAGCAGTCTTTGTAATAAATGTATTTTCATATGTGATACTTGATATGCCAAGCGCAAAATTTCTCAAAAAAATGTGGTAATAGTTATTTTTGCTAATGACTCTTTTCAACTTCCCAAAAAACCTATTTGAATATGGTTTCCTTTGTGCAGATAATTCTCCAAGAAACTCCTAGAGTCCAGCACTTTGGTATTCAGAGGAAATCATTGCCACTTGAACCTTCCCTTCTTTTGCGTGAGGCTAATCGACGAAGGGCTTCTCTTTCTGCTGGGAATATGGTCGAAATGTTTGAAGGTCGCCCAATTTTCAGTGATGGGTACTGAAATGACGCATTAATTTTATGTAAATGTATTTTTGGTGTTGTTGGATTTTCAAGTTTTTATCTTGGCGGTATGTACATTGGCAGATCAGGTTCAGATGCATCCATAAAGATGTCCCCATCACAAAAAATCCGTCCAAGCTCCATGTCACGCACTAACTCGTCACCTGGAAATTTTGAGAGCTCAATTGATCGACCTATGAGACTTGCTGAAATTTATGTTGCTGCCCACCATGCTTTGCAGCATACAATTTCTAATCCTGATCTATGGAAATCTATATCATCTTTAGAGGAGTTTGAGGTATAAATATCAGGCCAAACATACACACATGCACACAGAATTCAGTAAAAGTTTCTTGCCCTTAAGGAAATCCTCTTCAAATTTCTCATGCTCTATAACAGACCTATTTATTTAATCAAATCATTATCCCTTCCTTCAAATACGATGGCTACTTCTTAATGATCTTTGATATACAGTTGCTTCTTCTAAAGTGGTCTCACCCTGAAAAGCTGGAGTCTAAATTAGGCTTTCACATCTCTTTTAATATACAGCAGCACATTTTGATATACAGTTGTTTATTTTCCTGTATCTCTTTTAAAGTGTTAGTTCCTATTAGTGGTTGAATCTCTCTCATATTTTGTGCAATCCTAAATTTGGTGCTGGCAGCAAAAATATCTGGAGCTAACTAAAGGTGCTGCTGACAATTACCATCGCTCCTGGTGGAAAAGACATGGCGTTGTCCTTGATGGTGAAATAGCAGCTGTCTGCTTCAAACACGGAAATATTGATCTTGCTGCAAAGTCATATGAGAAGGTTTGTGCCTTATATGCTGGTGAAGGATGGCAGGATTTATTGGCTGAAGTCCTTCCAAATTTAGCTGTGTGTCAGAAAATACTTAATGATCAAGCTGGTTACCTATCATCTTGTGTGAGACTGCTTTCACTAGATAAAGGCTTATTTTCGACCAAGGAACGCCAAGCATTTCAGTCTGAAGTTGTTCACCTTGCACACAGTGAAATGAAGCACCCTGTACCCCTAGATGTATCTTCTTTAGTTACATTTTCTGGCAATCCTGGACCCCCGTTGGAGCTATGTGATGGGGATCCTGGTACTTTATCTGTGACAGTTTGGAGTGGCTTTCCTGATGATATTACTCTTGATTCACTCAGTCTCACATTGATGGCTACATATAATGGTGATGAGGGTGTCAAGGTATGCTTTTCAAGACATTATGTTATGCTTTTTCATTGCAGTTGGAACAATTTATAGATGAGTTCCGAATAACAATCATTTCATCTGTTATTTCAGGCATTAAGGAGCTCTTCTGCTATAGTTCTAAAGCCTGGTCGGAATACAATTACCTTGGATTTACCCCCTCAAAAACCAGGTTCCTATGTCTTGGGAGTTCTTACTGGGCAGATTGGGCATTTGCGGTTTAGATCTCATAGTTTTTCCAAGGGTGCCCCTGCAGACAGTGACGATTTTATGATATATGAAAAGCCAACTAGACCTATCTTGAAGGTACTGTGTCTTGAAGCCGGGGGATAATTTCATAGTTAAAAAGTTGAATAGAAATCTGGATAATAATGGTGTTTATGATGTTGAGACGAGGAGATCTGTGTTTTCATACCGATGATTTTCTTCTTACATTATCCACTTGTCATGCATTCAGATCCTGGAGCACTTTAAGAATAAGGGACCAGTTTCTTAGTATCCGTCTTTTATTTGTTATATAAATATACTCTTTTAATCATCTAACAAAAGCTTTTATCCATAGGTTTTTAAACCCAGAGCCTTGGTTGACCTTGCTGCAGCTATTTCATCTGCTTTGCTAATAAATGAACCTCAGTGGGTTGGGATCATAGTAAGGCCCATGAACTACTCCCTCAAAGACGCTGTATTGCATGTAGATACTGGTCCAGGTCTGAAGATTGAAGAGTCACATGTCATTGAGATGGAGAGTTATGCTGATGTGTGTCAGAGTGCTGCTGAAATGGCAAAGTCTGATGCGGCTCAGAAAGATGGTTCTTTGGCTGTTGATAAAGATTTTGAGCAGTTGAGACTCCATGATGGCAGGATCGAGTTTCCAGGTTGGGCAAATAATGTGACTTCTATTCTGTGGATTCCAATATGTGCCATTGGTGACAGGCTTGCCAGAGGATCATCTTCAGGTTAAGATTATGATACATTTTTGGTGGTTCCAATATCTATTGTGTGGCATGTATCTATGTTTTTTGTTGCATCCAACTGCTTCGCTTCCATGCATATGACATTTTGTTTGCTATGGGCAGTTACCCCTCAGAGACAGAGTATTGTGGATGGAATGAGGACGATAGCTCTGAAGCTTGAATTTGGAGTATCCCACAACCAGATATTTGAGAGGCATTCTCATTGTCCATCATTCTTCGAGTTTAAATTATCAAATTATGCTTTCCTGTTTTTTATTTATTCATTTCTTTTTTCAACTTTTTGATATTTTTATTAGTTTTGCATTTGTCTGAATAATTACTTGGCCCAATGTGCAGGACCTTAGCTGTCCATTTTACTGACCCTTTCCACGTGAGCACACGCATTGCAGATAAATGCAATGATGGAACTTTGCTTCTGCAGGTAAATTGTCTTTAAGTTTTTGAAAGCGTACATCTCTATGTATTACTTTGATTTCAAAGAACTGGTGCCAAATTTTAACAAACCAAAAATTTTATTTTTTCCATCTGTAACTAGAATGACTCACCTCACTTAATGGAAGATACTTTAGCTTGCTGTCTTTCATTACAATACTTACAGATTAGTAAAATAGTTCACATTTATTATTGTGAACAACACTATGAGTCTACGACATTCTCTTGTCATGATTTATCCATTTTTCTATGAAGTCTACATTGGTAAATGTTCTTCCAGGTGATACTACAATCAGAAGTGAAGGCCACATTAACCATCTATGATGCTTGGCTTGATCTTCAAGATGGATTTGTTCATACTAGAAAAGGTGATGGGAGACCAACTTCAGGCTTCACCCCCCTCATCATTTCTCCACATTCCAGAGCAGGAATACTGTTCAGTATATGCTTAGAGATGTCAAATGCTGAAGGTATTCTCATTTGATTGTGCAAATAAATTTTGGCACCTGTACGCTTCCATGCTGAAGTCAAACAGGAGTAGATGAGTGTCTTACATTCTAAAGATTAATATGCAGTAATGTCTTATATATCATCATAGGTCATTCAAAGACCATTCCAAGGCTTGAGAACTGGTAATCATAATAATACCTGAAGTAAAAGAGGTATAGTTATAAATAATTATGGCGTTAAGTTTCCCACCATAGTCGGAGAGCATTTTCCCTGTAATCTATTTTCCAAACAATATCTCATCTGGTCAGTGTACCTAGAGCATTCCTAGTAGCCTCATCAAATTTTACTCACCAAAGTAGCTAAAAATCACTTTTCTCTATTCTGGTGAGCCACTTTTTTAAAATTCTTCCAGCAGCCTCACCATTTTAACTATTTACTATCACTATTCCATTTAAATAATATTTTTTTTAATATTTCTATATTCTTTCTCTATTTAATATTTTTACAAAGAATCCTTTATGTCCATGAAATAAGGACATTATTGTGTGAGAGAGATGGGCGATGGGAGAAGAAAATGAGAGAAAAGGAAAAAAATGTGCTGATCATGTGAGAGAGAATGGTGAAACAAAATTGGTGAGTGAGTTGGTGAGTGAATATTACTCATCAGAATTGGTGAGTAATTTCACTCATCAAAACTTTTTGGTTAAAATAGTGAGGCTGCTGTGAATGGTTTTTTAGTGTTTTTATCAAATTGGCTCACCAAAAAGTTATTTTGATGAGGCTACTAGGAATGCTCTTATATGTAGATCTCCTTTTACAATTTGTGCCAGATCAGGACTATCTACTATACCTCTGATATATTAACATGCTTTATGTTATATACTTCCCTTCTATATTTGTAGCGGGGTTTTAAACTTCTAAATGTGGTATTTTTAAAACAGTTAGGTACAGCTAATCCATATTCAGTGATAGTATGGTGCTGATTTTTATAGGCTTGCCACATTGGTTTCTCGAAGGTCCTTTGAAATAGCGATTTAGATATATCAATTGATATCACCTAGGATGCAGACAGTATTGATGGGGTGAAGTTGATTCAGCTTGGCTATATTATCTTTGAGTGCTATATACATCTGAGGAACTGTTGACTACTATGACGTACAATGGGTGAAGTGACAAAGGTCCTGGTGCTCCATTTTGGATTTTTCAAAATAAGTTTATTTTCATAAGCTCATGCATATTAAAGCTCTCTAGCTTAAAAATATACTCATGTATCAAAGTGTGAAACAGCTTCAAACTAGGATTTGAATGATATGGCTTTTTGCTTCCAGGAGCATGCCTTGTCCTTGCCATGGCTAACCGTTGTCTGGGCATGCCTGCCTCTTTGGAATGCCTTGGCCTTTAAGATTGTTAGTGAAATAATAAAAAAGACTAAAATTATTGGATTTGGTACTGCATTAACAATCTACATAGAGCCAAAATGGTTTAGGCAGGGCAGTAAGATAAGGAAGTAGTAGGGAAAAGAAGTGGGCTTCTTCAATCCATTAACAATTTTGGTATGATAATTGCTTTATACAAAATTAAGGTTCTTATTTTAAATGATAAAAAAGGTTTTTTAGATTAATTAGAGCTTTGTTTAGATCTACAAAATTGCTGGAAGCGAATGAGCTCTAGCTCAAATGATCCTTCCTCCTACAATAATAGGATGAATGGTGAGGTGCTGAGTTCAAGATCCACTAGAATTAACTTACCAATGACAAATACATGTTAGAAGAACCATTTAAGATTAAACTCCTTTCCTAGTATTTCTAGTTGTCATAAGCTGTGTTTATGTTAGGACTGGAAAATTTGCGACTTGTTAGATTCATCTATGCAATGTTGAAAACCCGCATTGTTAGAAGTTCATTCTTGAAAAAATGTGTTATTAGAAAAGATGCTTGTGTTCTCACAACCTTTGGCCTTTAAACAACGTTAGTATTTGTTTGGTGTAAAATATGTTCTATTTTCATAAAACATGTTTGGTGAAAACACCAGCAGTCGAATGCCTATTTTAACATGGAAAATGAATTCCATGCGAACAACACCTTTAAAGAACTTTTGAGTCTTTGAACTCCATTGTTCAACCTGATCAATTGGTTTATTTCAATTGAGCGACAAGTTTTTTCTTTTTGTCGTGCCATTCGATGAGTTTACATGTCAACTTGTATCTCATCTGATTTTCTTGGAGTTTAGAAGATTGAACTATAGTAAAGACAGCTTTTACTGAAGTTCAGGATGTGGTGATGAATGTTCAGCTTATTTGTTCCCACTAGTTTTTTTTTTTTTAAATTGTAATCTCAATTATTCTAAGTAATTGTGATACTGCTTAAACGAAAGAAGTAAACAAAACAAAAAAAAAATAAAATTAATGCCATGAATTTCTCATTTACAAAGTAGTTAGTGATTAATCATTACAGAAAAAAAAATAAAAAAAATAATTTTTGTATTTCAACCAAACACTAATATGTCGAAATCAGACTGGTTTCCTTGTAGCCTATATGAAAGCAAATCTTTTCATATTTGTCTTACATTTAAGAATGCTGATATTTCCTTTGGTTTGCAGATGAAGCTAAGGCACCACGACCAGATAGCATATTAAATCTCAGATATGGAATTTCTGGTGATAGGACTCTTGGAGCACACCCGCCTGTGGCTGTAGAATCTCCTGGAACCGAGGGTGTTAGACAGGATTTGTTCTTCAGGAGTTCTCTTGTTTTGCAGAGGCCTGTGCTTGACCCATGCCTGGCCGTTGGTTTTCTTCCTCTTCCTTCTGGTGGCCTTAGAGTTGGGCAACTTGTTAGCATGAAATGGAGGGTTGAAAGGTTAAGAGATTTCGAGGATGAAGTTTCCAAACATAATGTAAGTCAAGGGAAGGAAGGTCCCATTATTTATCGCCAATACTCGAGGAATGTTAGAACTCAGGATTCTAGAGAATCACTCCTTTCCTATCAAATTTTGATGTGGCATCGATTGCAGAGTTCAACTCTTTTAAGCCAATTGTCATATTGTTGTAAGATAGTTGCTTTTATCGTTTCAGTTATGAATTGAGGTGTTTAGTATCCATTCCTTTGGACCTTGTTTTGTGAAAGGATCGAAGTACCATTGAAGACTGTTGAGATGTAGCATGTCCATTGGCCTTTGTCCACAGAATTCTTTTGGTATCATAGGACTTGAACTTATATGTTTCATTTAATATTTGCATGAATTCTTTGTGTAGTTTACCAGTAGGTAATGACTTATCAAAAAAAAAAAGTTTACCAGTAAGTAATGTTTCCTTTTCCTGGATTGTTCTTTTGCTTTATTTGGTGCTTAGAGAGGGTAGGAAAAGAAAATAAACTATTATGATATTGCATGTTTGCTTAGAAAGGGTGATTTTTCAATATCGGAAATTAAAACAGCAGAAAACATAGATTCTATTTTTATACCCTTCATATGATGTTGCCTTTGCATGTGTTTTCTTATTTCTTCCCCACTACCCTCTGTTGGATGAAGAACATGCAGCTTCTTAGATTCTTAAGACCTGAGGAGTACTTTGGGCAGCTATTACTAAATATAAGAATGTGAAATTTTCTATTACTCGTGTATATCCTTCAGATGCTTTAAATTATCTTTGTTGCTTGAGAAACAGGATGAGGTGTTGTATGAAGTCGATGCAAATTCTGATAATTGGATGATTGCTGGGAGGAAAAGAGGCCATGTTTCTGTCTCCACAAAGCAAGGTACCTAAACTTCTTTCTTCGCTTATAAGTTTTCGTTAAAATCTGGTAGCTTATAGCCACTCATTTCTGCGGCATCTTGATCATCCTTTTTTTACGACGACAGGTTCCAGGATAGTTATCTCAATATTATGCATGCCGCTGGTAGCAGGATATGTTCGTCCCCCACAACTTGGACTGCCAGATGTTGAGGAGGCAAATATAAGTTGCAACCCTGCTGGGCCTCATCTGGTTTGTGTCTTGCCTCCGCCTCTCAGCTCCTCCTTCTGCATTCCTGCATGATTACTTAGCTCCTGCATCCTGCATTGCTGTTATCCCCGGTCACTATAGTTTTCCACTCTGGTTGGACCAAGTTTTTCGGTTCAATTAAAAATTACAGTTATAGAGGTAATGTATCCAGTTTTGATTACCTAGATATTTGTAAATCTGTGTTTGTTGAGTTTGCTGGAAAATCCGGAGAAGTTAGTTTAATTTATAGTATGGCTGAGGTAGTTCTTTGGGTGTTCTGAACATCCGACATCCCTGCTATGTACAGTGGATTTTGTACTTTCTTTCCATGTACAATATAATGTAGAGATGAACAAAGACATAAACTTCATTTTTTTTTTTTTTTTTTTTTGTGAGAAATAAATTCAGGAGTGTGCTGATATGTTGGATGTGGCTGTGTCTCAATGAAAGATCTTTTGTTTGATCTAATGCATGATTTTATATGATGGAAACATGTGCAATCATCCCATTTTGTTTTCCTTTTCTTTTCTTTTTTTTTTCTTTTTCTTTCAAAAAGAAATTGGAATCTTTATTTCTTGGTCACTTCAATACATTTTGGACAATCTTGGAGTAGGAAATCTTTATGTACTGTCAAGTACTTTTCATGATGTGAAAGTGAAAATCATCGTTGAATTTTAAATAAATTAATCTGTATATGATATATCAATGACCATTTTTACTGCCATATCATGAAATAAATACCTAAAAAATAAGCATTTAGAAGTACATGTAACATTCTGTGGGCACAATAGCTACTCGAGTCTGTTGCCATCGACACAATAGTGGGTCTCCGATATCTGCTGCTGATTTATTAAGACTCCCAAAGCATTCTTGATTCTACTGTTGAGTACTTTGACGCTTCTTTTAGCACCCAAGTGACCCTCGACATGTTTGGAGCTAAATGAATTTAGTACATAATGCATTAAAAAATTTGGCTCTCAATTTTTAATACGACTTGACGAATTATGATTGAGAAATTTGACCCGTTTTGATTAAATGGGTTAGATTAAGGTTGTCTTAATATAGTCTTATGTTCATATTTTAATACGCGAACATGAATTGTCGTCCCTAATAAAAATTCTACAGTAACCAAAACCATAATGGTCAATGATAAATTTTGTGTATGAATGCTTGGCAGTTGAGCTTAATCTGGAAATTATATTATCCAAGTCTGGGAATTAGAGAAATGGTGAACACTCTGGAACACAATTGACTTGGATTACAGAGGGACAGATTTGATTACATTCAGTTTCTATTGGGTAAATAAAAGAAGATAAAGATTAAAGGGGAACGATTAAAAGAATTCTTAAAAGTTTGTAACCAATATGAAATTTATTAATTGTTTCTTTTGGGCCACCAAGCCAAATCAGGATTTTATGGGAAGGAAGAAGAGGCCCAGACGTGAGGGGAACAAAATAAATCGATATAAAAGGTCCCACCGAGACTTGAACTCGGGTTACTGGATTCAGAGTCCAATGTCCTGACCACTAGACCATGGGACCTTTGCTGAACTCTGTAGTTCACAAATATATTTAACTTTCTACAACATATATTTTATTGAATTATATTATATATTTATTTACACTTTTTATTTTATTTTGCTGATATGACAATGTCAATTAGTCAATGATTTTTTTTAAAAAAAGCAATGGCTGATTGACGCTAGGGGTGTACATGCATGCATATATTAATCGCTCGCATCTGCTATTACCTAATATGCGGATAGCGGATAATAAACGCAATAACCACACGGATGTGGTTAGTAAAAATATGATGCAGATGCAGATATCTAAAGTCGATATTTGCATTTTGCGAATGCGGATATTACAAATAACTGCATTTGCATTCTCATGTACACCCCTAATTGGCAGTGCCATGTAGCAAGATAGAATAATGATGAAATAAAAATGTGGTTTCTAGTTAGTCCAATATGCATATCCAAAGCTTTTTAGCTTGTTAAAAGCAGCTCATTTGGTTTCAGAACCAGAACCAAATCAAAGAGACTACTTTTCCATACATACCAAGAACTCTTCGAGAACTGAATGCACATCCCTGTAAAAGGAAAAGAGACTACTTTTTCATACATACCAAGAACTCTTCGAGAACTGAATGCACATCCCTGTAAAAGGAAAGTTGTTGATATAAAGCTTGTCATTTGGAGAAATGTTGCACACTCTCACTTTCACATTTTTTGACGTAACAATAAAAATTATAATTGAATTCAAAATTTAATAATACTTTCCACTTACACACAACAACAACAAAAAAAAAAAAAAAAGAAAAAAAAAGTGTATATTCAAAAGTGTGACAGTGTACAACATTTCTCTCGCATTTGAAAGACCCAAGTTGCTATATATTAGTATAAAAAAATGGAGGAAATGTATTGAGAAGTATACATGATCGAATTCACAGGCAGATGGGTTTCTTAACAATTTGGTAGAGTATTTATGACTCCATATCTCTCCACTGCCAAGCTCTCATGTTTTCACTTTCTCTGTGCATGGCACGCAGTTGTACGGCCTTTCATCACTGCAATTAAAAGGGTAGTTGAATCTTACCGCAACATTACTTCATTCGCAAATTAAAGAGAGTTATTGCAAAGCCATCCGTATTCATATAAATATTGATCATTTTTCAGAATACGATGATCATATTTATTTTTTGTGACTTGAGATTGACGACATCGTATTAAATTAATCTTTTACTTGCTGTTTTCTTTTGTGCATATGATTAGCTGTTGAATCTTATGCTCCTGCTCTTTATTTTTTTTAAGGAACAAACACCAATGCCATGTTAAGTTGTTGGCCAGATAGATAGAATTTCACTATTCGTAACATACCCAGATGAGTAATGTTACCGATGTATCGTGTTTTAAATAATACATATAAATTACAAAGTCAATGTGAACGTATATGGTATGATATGAAAATTTAGAGCGGAGAGTAGTCTCTAGCTTGCACGGCTAGTATGCATTTAAAAATTATTAGATAATTTAATAAACAAATTGTAATTTTATAGACGGAATTAAAGAAGTTTATTTTAAACTAATTTAGAGGAAAACTATATATTTATTTATTTATTAAAAAATACCCTATCAATCTTCTTTGCTAGCGATTTGAGTTCTACATGCATGTATTGTCAAAGAAATTGAGATTGGTGGAGGAAATGCCGTTAGTCACATAAAGTGATGTGGAGAGAATGGTAGATCCCCAGGCAATGCACATTACAAGCGCCAATGGGCTATATTTTGTCCTACACTCTATACTTTTATGAGAAACGTCACAATTTTTTATTTTCTTTTTTTTTTTTTAAAAAAAAAATGTTCTCAAAGTGATGAGATTGTGACACATTATTTGAGAACGAAGTTTTGAAAGAAAAATTTGAAAACTCGAGCATTTTTCTTCTTTTATTAGTAAGAGCATCTCTAATAGTAATAGTTATTTTAGCTACTCATAATACACATTTTTTTTTTTATTTTTTTTAGCTACTAATTTTTTAATATAAACTCCAAAAAATTATCTACCTTACTCTTTACTTTCTTTAAATAATATTTTTCAATGTATTTTCTAATGTCAAAGTTGAGAGAGAAGGAGAGAGAGGTAAAAAAAAAAAAAGAAAAAAAAAAGAGACTAATATGTGCTACAAAAGTTCACTGTGGAAACACTTTATTTTGAAGTGTCTGCTAGACGAGTAAAATGGCACATGTATAGTAGCTAAATATAACTATTACAAATTGTATGAAGGGTTTGCTGGAAATGCTCTTAGAGCATTTTAATAGTCACATATAGAGCTGTTTTCGAGTCAAGCTAGGTACTGAATGTTTAAGTTTTGTTTGTTTAATTTTTTTTTCGAACACAAGCCGAATTCAAACTTATCATCGAGCTAAATAATTTGTTCAAGCTTTGTTCATTTATTTTTCGAATGAGCTCAAACTTTTTTACAAGTTACTCAATTAACTTATTCATTTTATATATAAAGGAAATGACTAAATGTTGTAATTATTTTTTTTTTTTAAAAAAAAAATCATACTAGTTATTTAATTATTATTAATATTTATTATTTGAATTAACTCCAATCTTAAATAATCTAATCTCGCCTTTATATTTTTATCTTATAGTCTGTATATACATTTATTATACACACTCAAATAAACAGACATATATATATACGTACACATAAACGTACTCTCTCACACATACACACAAATATACATATATCTATATAAAGACTTACAATTACAATAATTCAAAGAATATTTATTATATTAAGAAAAAAATTCATTTTCTTCTTTTTAATTACTTAACATATTCTCATTCTAAGGTTTAAAAAAAATTATAAAACTAACAAAAATAAAGTATGCGAACTTATTCACGAACATGCCACTCTTTCATTTCCGGCCCTAGTTACATAGAAATTGTAATAACTATGGTTGAGTATAAAACACAACTCTTATACCAATCACATATGTAATCTTAGTAATTTGTTGTCTAAATTTGCTACCAAATTATCAATAATTTGAATAATAAATATGATAAAGTTCTTATTGGGCATACTTGTCCAAACAAATTTATTAGCTACATGAGACTTATTTAAACAACTAAGCACCATTAATACTCTATTATATTTGCTTTTCAAATTACTATTAATACAAAAAAAAAAAAAAAAAAAAAAAATTACTGAAGATCATCAATTTCGTAAACCTCATGGTAGTTCAGTCAATTTAAAAAATCCGACCCCAAATTCTTTCAATTCCCACTTCCTCGTGCTCAGAAAAAGAAAATTCCCACTTCCTCGTGTTTGATGTCCTGTCAATAATATGGATGGCGACAAGAGAAGGACGGCACTATACACCATCAACTTGACACAGATTTATTATTTTCCACTTTTCTTTTACCTACGAAGGTTAGCGGGTGAATTTTTTTAAAAAATATTTAAAATGGTGTATACCGGTGAAATTTTTTTTAAAAATTATATTTGAATGATTTATAAAATTTAAGACAAAATTAAAAAAAAACGTATTAGATAAAATTTAAATAGAATTAAAATTCTAAAACATAGTATTTGAAAAATATTTAAAAAATAATTATCATCCAAACATACTCTTAGTAGTTATATTGACCTATTTAATTACTAATAGACAGATACTCACATTACCTATATATATATATATAAAAGAATGAAAATTATTGTCGAGTTTAAATTGTGTCGAACCATGAGTATAACAATTATATATGTCAATCATTACTCGACCCATATAATTAAACAGGTTAAACCCTTTAACTTTAACTTTATAATTTCGTATTAGATTTGTGTCAGATCCACGGGTCATGTTAAAAATTGTTTGTCATTATATCACGTGTTGAGTTCGAATTATATTGATCAAGCATTTGTATAAGATTATATAAGTCAATTATAACCTGATCCATTTAATTAAACAAGTCAAACTCTTCAATCATAACCCTTTAATTTCTTGTTAAATTCGTATCCAATTCGCAAGTCGTATAAAAAATTGACAATCCTAATTACTGGCTACTACAAGTTTTATTATAATTTTCTTTTAAATTCACGGATGAACGGGGTCCTCGTGAGTTTAATGGGACATAACATGAGTAAAACAAATTAACTAATTTACTGTTTTGTAACTAACGTAATAAGCATCGATTAGAAAACCATGTCAGTTTAAAAGCACTGGTTGTTCATGTACAGATGATATTATTTATTAATTGATAAATAATAATATCATGTTAAAGAAGAATTGAGTACCTGAAAGTTGGTCCATATATTTTTTAGAAATATAAAAATATTAGTCAAACAAAATCATCATTCCAATTCAACGTTAATTGCAAATTTCACCATCAAAGCTTTATGATAGCAACTTGACAGCAGCGGGCAGCCCAACCCTACATCAAGACTATCAGCTCATAGCCTCCACAAACTTGCTTCCTGCCAAAAATCTCACCATCTTTTCAAATATTTATTACTATTTTCTTTTCTTCCAGCAGGCAAAATCAATCTACTGCTCTCCCTGATTAGTCAAACTTTATGTCAGCTATCCAAAAACTTTATACAAAACTTTTCGTATCTTTGTATTTAATCCTATGTGTAATTGAAAAAAAAGAAAGAAAAGTCATGAAACTCAAAAGTCAAAACTCAAATGTATATTCAACCATCCGGAATTAATAACTATGCTCCTGAGAAAACTAATTAAAGCAACGGATATTTTTGTTAGCTGCTTTAAATTTTTATTTTTTTATTTGTACAAATTTTTGATGCAATAAAAAGTTATTAAGTTTTTTTTTTTTTTTTTGGTAGGGTTTACATTGAAAAGTGTTGTTTGTAGCCATTGTCAAGTTAAATTGGGATTCAGCTCTAGACCGTAGAAAACAGCTGATTGGTGTAGGTGTTATTACCCGAGATTAGAAAGAAAAAGTTATGGCTTCTATGTGCTTTGTTCAACAATATATTTTTGATCCAGCTATTACAAAGGCGTATGGTGCACGACATGCTGTTGAGTTTGGACGATTTCTGAGCTTACATTCAGTGATATTGAAGGGAGATAGATGCACTTGAGATTACTACGGCTTTGGATAGAACGGAGATTGAAGCTGGTAAGTATGTAAATCTTATTCTGGATGCTAGAAGTCTTCTTATGGGGTTTTGGTCATGCGATATTAGTCATGTTAGGCGTGAATGCAATATGGTGGCCCACACTCTTGTAAAATTTTCTGTTTCTTCTAAATAAACCAAAGTGTGGTTTGAGTTTTACCCGACATGTTTGTTGGGACTCGTAAATTCTGAGCTTTTTTCGTTAGCATCTTAATGATATTACAATATCCCTTCAAAAAAACTATATATTTGGTAAATTTTTTGAAAAATGTAATATGTTTTCAAAGAAATAAACACTAAACATGTTTGTTTTGAAAAAACACAAGCTTATTTTTTATGGTGTGAAAGTTGAATTAATACTTATAAAAATATAGAAAATTTGAAAAATTAGAGAGATGGTTGGTTTATTTATTTATTTTTTATTGTTATGTGAGGATAAGCTTTTCTAAATTTGCTCTAAAAGTGAATAATATTGATGCAATAGTGAAATAAATCTATCTAAACAAAAGAAACTAAAAGAATAAATTGTTATGTATCCAATCAAATTGACCCCTCTCATACATGCCTTGTCAACAAAATTGCATCTTACAAAATTATTATTATTGTTGTTGATGGTGTTTAATTTGAAAAATAAAAAAGATCCTAAAATATATTTAGTCACCACACTAATTGCCTAATTGGCTGTTCTCGGGGATGGAGTAACCAGCCCTAAATAAAATGGGAAAGTTAGGTCGAAGATTCAAGTTACAAACATTAAAAAAAATTAGCCAAATTAATCAAAATATTAGGATTTTTTTTTTTTAATTTCAATTGAAAACGAGAAGCAAGGAAGGTTAAGATGCTTTACGCACATCACATGGTGCAATTAATAAGCTTCTGGGCTAAACACAAGTCATGATTCTCAAAAAATAAAAAAGAACCAAAAAAAAAAGGAAAAAAAAAAAAACAAGTCATGAGGCCTGGACCAGAGGACCTCGTTAAGGGAATAATCAACTTGTTAATTACACTACTCCCCTAGATTGTAGCATGAGATTCTGCATGTTAGGACACGAATGCTCCCCCATATAATGTACCACTATAATTATGAGTAGGCTCTTTATTTATTTTCATTTCATTTCTTGATGTAACTTGTTTAAGTAATTTCTCATGTCAGTAATAGAAAAAGAATAAATTATGAATAATGTTACTCTTCATACATACATAATGTGTTTAAATGACTTCTCATGTAATTATGTTCATCTCAAATTATTTATCTGAATTTGAAAGACTTTGGACAGGTAATTGTGAGAAACTACTTATGAAACCCACTTGACCAAATAAAAATTAAGCTGCCCAACCACTTATCCGGTTAAGTAAGTCTCATAAGTGGTTTGTCACAATCACTTGCCTGAATTTTCTCAAATTCGAACAAATCACAGTTGAGAGAATCTTGATCCCTTCTTATGTCGGTAGTAAGAAAACAAAATGAAAAAGAAAATCACTTAATACACAACACGTTAACAAATATAAAATAAATGTAAATGGCAACATTGCTCTTATGTTAAATGTCCACTTCACCCGTACACCTCTTCTTTGCATTTCTATCCCATGAAAGCTCCATTTTATTGTTGGAAACAAGGAGTACAAGAAAAATGTACTATGTGCAAGCAAGCTAGGGGCTTGACTTTTCATGTAAATTACTAAAAATTATATTTGTATCCTAGGATTATTTCACGAGGCTACTATGTCACGTGAAATATTTATGAGATTAAAATATAATTTTTAGTATTACTTTTTTCTTTTTTTCTTTTTTTCATCGAGATCATCTCAGTATAAGAAATGAACAAATTTACCATTGAATATGTAGAACGTAGATCCTACCGATTGAATGATAAATTTGAAAAAAAGAAAATATATATATACCATCAACTCTATCAGCACACCACCTCCACATACTTGCATCGTCCCACCAAAAATATCCACCATCTTTTTCAAAACTCGTCAACAGTTGCCCTTTCTACTTTCCCGGGGAGCAAGACCACATGGGAGGGACAAAAACGAAAATTAAACAAGATAGCGACGCCGACAATGCCATGCTCTATCATAACAATACCGTTAATTATATTTGCACCAACAATTCAGGAAACTTGCAACTTGCCCATCCAACCAAAATTCGACCATATTTTTTTTTTTTTTTTTTTACAGAACGAGGCCTCAATTATGCACAATTGATAACCATACATACATAATAACAAACTACATTCATTAGATTTAGACCTATACTAGTATGTTTTCCAATAAAGCATCCAGGTCAGCTTCGCCTTCCCGGACAATTACATTCATATTTTAACCCAATCTCTTTTCTTTTCTTTTTCTTTGGGTTTTCCTTTAATTCTTGGTGTTTTTCAAATTAACCAGAACATGCTATGCACTACTAGCAGTAGCATAGTAAAAGTAGTTAATAGCTGTTAATTAAAAAAAGAAAAAGAAAAGGCAGGGGGGTAACTACCGTAACTTATATCGCAACGTCGTCGTAACGTGTCAAGCACCTCCAGTCCAGCCTGACCTCCGCGGGGCCAACGACGTGTTGACGGGGCTTGCGGAAGGACACGATGTGGCTGCTGACCATGAACGCCGTGACCCGCTCTGACACCCTGATTTCTTCCATCTTCAAGTCTTGTAGCCTCCGCGCGTACTCTGGAACGTGCATCAGGTCCCACACCACGCCCACCCCACCCGGCTTCAACACCCTCACCACCTCACCCACCACCCTCATCCTCTCCGCCGCCGCCTCCACCGTCCGGTGCCGGCCGTGCTCCTTCCCCACCGTGTGGAGGAACACCCCGGAGACCACCACGTCGAAGCTGTTGTCTCCGAAGGGCAGCCTCCTCACGTCCCCTTCTCTGCACGTCACGTACTCTCCGACCCCCTCCAGCTTCGCAGTCCGGAGGGTCCGGAGCGTGGTGGCCTTGGAGCGGTCCAGACCCACGACCCGCCCGGAGCTGCCCTCCTTCTTAAGCTGGGTCGCCACGGCGTTGAGGAGGATTCCCCGGCCGCAGCCGAGGTCCAGGGCGTGCTTCACCGTGGACCAGTCGTCGACGGAGGAGAGCATGCGGAGGGCCATGGCGTGGTGGAGGGGTACGGCGGAGTAGAAGAAGTTGGCGGCGGCGAACAAGAGGCAGACGGCTGAGAGGGCGGTGACGGAGCCCGTGAATCCGGCAGCGAATCGGGCGGCGCCGCCTGGGAGGGAGATGGTGACGGAGAGGATGGACTCGAAGAAGGCGCGGATGGGGTCGAAGTAGAGGAGGTAGAGCACGGAGAGGACGGCGAAGAGGAGGGCGTGGAGGAGGAGGAACACCAGGGTCTGCCACTGCTCCACGCCGTAGATCGCGTAGATCTGGCTCCAGTCTCTGCTCGTCGTCGTTTTGCCCATTTCTTGCTTTTCCTTTCCCTTCCTTCACCAATCTAATGTGAGAGATTCTACTGGTGATTGAAAAGAGAACCTGCCAACTGGGAAAACAAATTCTGGGTAAGAATTCGGGAAAGTGTGTTGAGTGAGTAAATGAGTGAGTGAGAGAGAGAAAAAGTGACAATTTCTTCTTTCACGGGAAATTATTATAGTGGTTAATAAATTATAACTGAAAGGCATAAAATGGGGTAACGCATTTTCTTTCTAAATATTCCCGCGTTTTCTCGGCAAGCAAACAGACCCAGTAGTAGCGCAAATGGATTTTCTATTTTTTGTTTATACTTACAGTGACGAAGCTTGGGAATCAGCTCAGACTTGGAGATCCAGCAGCTGCAGAGAACTTTTTGACGATCCGAACACGGAAAGAAAGACAAACGGAGAGCAGAGAGCTCAAAGTACCAAAATTCCCAGACTTTTTTCTCAGAATCAAGAGACCCAAAATACAGAGAGAGAGAGAGTCACAGTAATAAATCTGCAAGTGTCAGCTCTGGTACTGACGACGACGACATAGTACCATCTCCAGCAAATCACGCGCTTTTGCCCGTCGCTTCGCGACTATTTTTGAAACGGTCGTAAGGAAGCGAAGCTCCAAATTGGGCTTTCCGTTTTCGAATAAAAGAGACACTCAAAGCGGGTGTGGATTTGTACGGACTCTTGAGAGAAAAATGGGAGGGATTGGATTTGGTGGCCAGTGCGATTGTGGATTTGTGTATCCGTATGTATTTATGTAGGGGTTGTGGAATGTTTACCGGGTGACCTGCTCAGCCGGTAACTTGAATAGTTTATTTTTAAGTGTGGAGCCCTGGATATTCAAATGATTTAAGACTTTGTCTTATATATTTTTATATAATTTGATGATTTGGCCGTGATAATCACCTCCTAGATTAACTTTTGTTATTAAAAAAAAAAAATTAAAGACTAATTTTCATTGGATCGTCATCTTAATTTTATGGCAGTCATATAGCGGTTTACTAAATAACATTACTCTTTTCAAATCTAGGATCTTGAGAGCAGAGTTTAGTAATTCTAAATACTCATACCCGACCCCACTTGATTGATCAGACCGTACCCATTAGTCTTTAGATTTTTTTTTTTTTTTTTAATAAAAATTTATTAAAAGTTTAATAGACATTGTCACATCAGTCTAGTATTATGAGAGTGTGATAAAAGATGAGTATACACATAGCATTACTCACACAAAGTTAGAGTCTTCAAAGAGTAATTTTAAATACTCATCTTCTATCGTACATTCATATTACTGGGTTGACGGGGAAATATTGATTATCACTTAAATTTTTTCTGTTTTAATTAAGGTTAATCCAATAACTAATGACACTGCCAGATCTACCCATTAATATAAGAGTAAGATGGAAGATATGTACGTAGCATTACTGTTTTAAGATGCCAAAAGCATTAGGATTTGAATGTTGTCAAAATGGGGATTTGATCAAGTCTGGTTGCCTTTTGGGAAGAGTGTAGAATTTGTGATAGTGAAAAATAAAAATAAAAAATCCACCAAGATTGATTGGTTTGACCAAGGGAAGGCCTTTGTTACAAAACTTGTTCCTCACAAATTCTTAATATCAGCTCAATGTTGGTTTTGACTCAACGTTTGTGATTGTTTATTGAGTCAATAGTATAACAAGTTGGAAGAGTTCAAAATAAGGCAAGGTTTTATTTTAGTGGAAGTGACTTTGATTAGCTTCTTTTTGTCCATACATAACCATCCAAGTTGCTTACCCAAAACAAAGAAATCTACCAATTTAAGTTATGTAAAGTTCTAGCGAAATGATACTCTTTTTGATAATGGAGTGAAAAAAATATATTAAAAAAATAAAAAATAAAAAAAAATAAAAAATCCCATTGGACTAATCTTCCATTTAGAAGTTATCCGTTCTTTTTCTTTTTCTATAGTGATATTAGGGATTCTACCGCTCTTATTATAAATTTATGTCCATACATATTTAATATGGCAATTCAAGTGACACCAGAGTCATCTCTTTCATGAGAAATGATATTTTTACATATCCTATACATCTTATTTTTAAACCCACTTATTGATTTATGGGACCCATACTGTGTTCCACAAATTTAATGATTAATTTGAAACTTGGTTATACAGAGATGTATAAGATGATATGTAAGTGTGTCATTTCTCCCTCTTTCATTAGGTCAATTAGGTGGTCACCTAGGTAAGGCCTAATAAGGCCCCCAAATAGTAATAGTATAATTAAGATCCCTTTAAAAAAAAAAAAAATTAGTCTCAATTATGGTAAATTTTTTAATAAATACTCTTTAATTAAAGTCTCAATTATGATAAAACAATAATTACATAGACAAACTTTAATGCCTATGATATTAAGACTTTGGAAAAAAGAAAAAGAGAAAGATGGAAACTTGTAAAGCCACATTCATGGAAATTCAATGCAACAATAACCCACAACACTATTTTCCACTTATATTAAATACGTTGGGAACTAAATGCTCAGAAGAGATGGAGAAGATGGAAACTCTTTGGAAAGTCTCTCATTCAATTAGAAATTTTCGTGAAATATAACCTGTATTTAGTGAAAAACATATAATTTATAAAATGAAATAATTTGATGAAAATGTCAATGGCCGGCTGAATAATCTTTTAAAATTGATTATTTCTTATATATAATAAATCAAGCCAATTTTTATAGGGTAGCTCAATCGGCTGGGGACTACGCCTCATGAAGCGGGGTTACTAGTTCAAATCATCCCCCTGTGGAATGTCCAAAAAAAAAAACAAAATCAACCCATTTCTTCACTTCATTCTGCGTTTGAACAATTTCATATATATGAAAATATTTTTGATTTTTGATTTAATTTTCATAAATCAAACAAATTGTCTTTATCTCGGAAGTTTTATGAAATATGATATTTATGATGGTTGATTTATTTTTAGAACTAAAAGTTTTAAAAAAGTTTTACAAGTAGAAGAAAGTATTCAAATTGATGTACTAAATTATATAAAAAGACTTTATTCTTTCCAAATACATGTATTATTTATAGAATTTTATTTACAATACATGTTATAGTTGCGTCTATATAAATAAATTTTTCAAAATAAAAATTGATAAAATTCTACCTAAGGTTGGCAATGTTACAAGAAAGATTAAGTAGATTAGCTATATCATCAATTGAAAAGAAGATGTTATAACAACTTGAATATAAAAACTTAACTAGTAATTTTGAATCCCAAAATGCGATTAGAATTATATTTAAATTAAGAAATATAAAATAAAAAAAAATTATTATTTAATTAAAAAAATGCTTCATTTAAATTTGCCACTTTAAGCATCAAAATCTATCGAGTCGGCCATGCGTGACACTTATTAGGTTAGCTACTATCAATACTTACCATGTTTACAAAATAACGTAATAGTCCATGTAACATTTATCACGTCAACTACTAAAATGTGTCTACCACATGGCAATTCATGTAACACTTATTTTCATAAAATATAAATTATCAGCTAAGTTTGTAAAAAGTTATAGTAATAAATGTTGTAGTACCCTAAGTTTTTTTTAATAAAAAAAGAAGAAGAAGAAGCATGAGTGCTGCTAGTATACTACACCGTTTATAAACTCACATTACAGTTCATAATTGATAAAATGATTAAGCAAAAAAAATTAATTTATCAATTTAATTAATTGGCAGTTGAGTTATCAACAATATATTCTTTATCATTTCATCATTTATAAATTATCATATTAATTTAAAAAATAATTACAATAAAAATTATAGTACTCTAAACATTTTCCTTTGAGCATATCTAATTTGTCCAAAGTAGAAAGAAAATCCCACGTGCATTTCTTTATCAGTCTCTATCTATTTACTTGTTCTACTTCATCTTTAATGGGGAAGAAGTAATTGGCTCTTTAATAGGCAAAAACCAGGCATCCACAACTTTTAAGAGCTAAAAAAAAATTTAGGACAGAAATTTTCTATAACACGTTTCTATTAGAAGTTATTTTATAAAAAAATTCTTACAAATTAATTTGTAAAAAAATTATATCGTACAAATTTAATTAGGCCGTCCCATAAAGGTTATGGTAATCTCTTTCTTTGGCCATAGCTATAAAAATTCTAATTGGTTCAATTTTTCTCATTAAATAATCAATAATTATCTTGGAAATAAGACCTAATTTAAGTGGTACAACTTCCGTTATCAAAGCATCCAATGGTTAATTTAAAAAAAAAAAAATGTAAAAAAGATCATTTTTCAAACAAAATTTACTTTTATTATTTTTATTAATGGTTTTCAAAACATCTCATACCCATCTTATTTTCAAATCTACCATTAAATTTATAAGACTCATATTAGGTTCCACAAATCTAATATTAAATTTAAAACTTGGTTATATGAAGAATTGGAAATGTATAAAAAATGTGTAGGGAATGAATGTTTATCATATTTTTTTGAAATATGATGTGTTGCTACTCCATGACACAACCTTTTTTTTTAAAAAAAAAAAAAATTTATTAAAAAAAAAATCACAAAATCAAGTAAATGGCTTGGGGTTTGGTTTTGTATTTTTTATTTTAAAAAAATAAATAAATAAATAAAAAAGTCAACAATTATGTTTTTAGATGACAAAATATCGTTTCTCAATTTCTTTTTGTTATCCAAATTAAAACACATTTTCCTCAAATCAAAACACATATCTTCGGATCTTTGGTTGCTTCTTCCACAGCTTCCAAATACTAATTAAAGTGGGAATAAATTGGAGGCATTAGGCTCCGCAAATCATGGTATGTATTTATCAAGGCCGTACATGGAAACGCCTTTGGGATTGATGAAATTGAAGGCTTTTTTAATTATGTTGACTTTTTGACAAAGAGGTCGTTGCTTCACCACTCACCAGCCACCGCCGTTACCGTGGGCATGTATTTCCATTTTTGCCACTGCATGGAGTAATCTATATATTCTATGGACACCTTTTCTTTTTTAAAGTGACCCAACTGCCCTCGACTTTTACTTAATTTTTAATGCCTGCCAAAATCTTTAGATGCCCTCTTTTGTCAACGCGCTTGTAACTTGTCCCTTCCTTTTAGAGTATATGAAATGAAAACATACACAAATTTGCCAATTGCTTCGATTAACTCTTAATTGAGAAAAAATAATTAATTGAATTAGGATTTTCTCAAAAGATTTATTTGAATTTAAAAAATATTATGAAATACCATTTATAAAATTCACACGACTAAATTATTGATTGGACAGGCCATGAAAATCAAGGCTCATGTTGGTACCATCATTCAAGGACAATTTAGTCAAATGGAGCCAACAATAGGCTAACGAAATTCTATTTTTAAATATTAAACGACAATATCTAAATTCTAATATAAGACTTACACTGTTACACAAAAGAGGAGAGAGAAGAAAAAAAAGAGAAAAAAAAAAATGAAAAAAAAAGGGACCCACGTTCTTTAAGAAAAGCAATTAAGTGGATTCCAAACCATGAGACGCGGGAATGACAGAGAAAGCGACGTTGGCTGAGGAAGGCATGAACTCGACCGCTTTTGACGATTTCCATCGTCCCACCGACATAGGAACCCCAGCAAACCCAACTGTAAAACTTGCTTAAAAAAATACATCCATACTCGTTCTCTAATGTTTTTTTTAGACTATTTTTTTTTTTTTTTTTAGAAAAATAACATACATATATATTAACAAACAATTCAACACACAAAATTATTTTATTTACTTAAAAAATATTAGCAAACGAGCGAGATCATCGTCTCCTTTCAATTTGATTATTATTTTATGGGAAATGATTGCTGGGGACGTTCATCCGTCCCCCAGCAACCCATTAATAATTAAAAATTAGTTTTTCATTAAAAAATTGCCTCTAATGTTATTAATAGGGTGACAGGGGACGGATGACCGTCCCCTGTGTAGAAGAGCTCTTATTTTATAAAACTCTTGTACCAGTTGAACCTTCACAATCTGCGTCAATTTCTTTGGTGGAAGAAGACCAAACGAGGATATTATGATGTAGATTTCATGGTCTCCATTTATTTATTTATTTTTATTTTTAACCATTTCCAATCTTAATGAAGAAAAAACCACAGCAACGACGGGGATCAAGATATAGGGATAACAAGTTTCCTATATATATACAATATCATAGATCTGGGAAGAAATTTCTTCCGTCCAGATTGTGTCTACAATATAACTGATAGCCTCTTGTGTTAAACCGTGAGCTGCCGAATTGGCCTTTTGTTTGACGTGGACCAAGTATGCTGTCCTAAAAGATCACGTGCCAAATTTTTTGCCCTCTACTAGATGTTCATATCAGCTCATGTTGGGCGATTCTGTTGTACATTCCTTCACAATTTGTAAGACATCTCCTTCTAGACAAATTTCAAAGAAATCCATCTCCATGCTAAAATTCACTGCTTGAAATACCGTCCATGCCTCATTGTCTCCTTATACAAGGAAGAAAAGCCAAAATTAGGACGCTTTCCCTTTCAGTAATTAATAATTATGTCGTTACTTACAAAATAAAAATAAAAATAAAAATAAATTATGTTTAATCACATCTATACATTTATGAATTGGTCACCCTTTGCTTTGTCCTTAGAGATCATGACAAGAAATGAAGGCGTGGAATTTTTCAAGTGATCAATTTCTTTTCTTATATCTGTACATGATTTTCCTTTCCTTTCATTACAATTTTGCAGATCCAAACCAAGTATTTCAATTATTTATGAAGGAAGATTATGAACTTGGATTTCAGCAATTTTTTTTTTTTTATTTTTTAATCATGACGAATCACATATTCTTAACAAAAAAAATAGTTTTACGCTTGTAGCTAGTCACGCCGAACGTAAAAACCGTTTTTTTCTTTTCAAGAATATTTTAGCGTTTTAAATTATTTGTTAATAATTTTATTTTGAGAACATAAAACAAAACAAATAGAACAAAAATTTGAGAAACTTTGGGAGCAACTAGGAAGGAATTGCTTTAGTAATAATTCTTTCATAGATATGTACTTAGAAGGCGTAGGTGGCCTTACTATTTTATTATTATTATTATTATTATTATTATTATTATTATTATTTTATAGATACGTGGAAAGAAATTACATTAACTAGGGCTGGGCAACCCAGAACATAAAGAAACAAGAAAAAATAAGAATGAAAGTACGCAAAAGCAATGCTTTCGAAGATGCGGGCCTATTAAGCCTTGACACGGATGCCAAGAACTTAGGCCACTAGTTAAGGTGGTAAAGGGTGGATGCAGGATCCATAGAATTCAAACACCACGTGGGTAACCATTACAGAGATCACAATAGAATATACAACAGAAAATCCTACAGAACATACAACAGAAACACAGAAATTTAAATGCCCAGAAATACAAAAGATGAAAAAAAAATCACAACAACACAATAGCAGCATCTAAACGGCGGTGGGGCAGGGACTGGGAGTTTCTGGAGATGGCGCGTGTAATTGTTAGTTTCAATAATTGTTAATAATGGGATGGTATACATGGGACCGTGAATTTCCAACTAAAGAGACTAGCATTTATGAATTGTCTTTGTTGATATTAATAATTAAAGATTTCTATATATATTCATATATGGGGAAAGAAAGAGTAACCTTTAAGAAGGACAGCTCTTTTATTACCAAAAAAATGGGAAGAAGTTAAAAGAGTTTTCATATTTTCACCGAGATAGAATTTGATAGAAAATTTTGGCCATTGAGACATCAGAAATTGGTGGATTATAAACCAATTCTTCTGGTTGGACACGAGAAGTTAAAGTCAACATTGGATAATGTTAATGTAGTTTTCGGATCGGTGATGTGGCAACTTCATATCTACCCGATAAGATGTGCAGATATTAGGTGTGAGACTCCGTACTGACATCTGATATGATTTCTGACTTGATTTGATTGAGTTATCAAGTGCTGGAGATTCTAATAAATGCTAAGGATCTTAATCATGCCCGACCTGTGTATAACTCGAGGGTACAATTCGGGCACCCATTCCGAGGGCGCATAATCCGAGCCCACCTGACCTAGGGGATAATAATTCTCCAACAGATAATAACTTTTAGGAACATATTTGGTAAAGAGTTTTGTTTTAGTTTTTTATTTGAATAATAATAAAAAATAATTAACGTGATACCATAGCACCCACCAAGGCAGGTCATAGCATGCCCACTAACTTCAGTTTATAGTACCATAGACATGCCACGACACATGTTCTTCAACGGCCTCACATGTTCTTAATAATAAAGAATATAATCGCTTACCATCCCAAAAAAACAATAATTAAATTGGATCTTATGACATTTTCATATGTCTTTAAGTTAATTATGACAATCCTATGATAATTAAATCACCAATGAGCAAAATCATCCCCAGACTCCGGCCTTGGAGCAAAAGCCTTGGCTTGTGCTGCATTTTAAATACTTCATGAACATGTTCTTCAACGGCTGAATAATATATGAATATGGTGCGCTCTACTCCGTGATAAAACCTCTGTCTTGTCGGAAGTCAATTCTTTAACTACGTACACATGATATGGAAAGCAACAAGTTGGAATGTGCTACTGCTTAAAATTGTCTTTCTAATTGGGAAATTATTTATATGAACTCTCCCCGATCGACCGGCCAAGTCTTTAAAAGTATAATGCATGTATCAGTTAATCATTTGAGAACAACATAATTTTTTAAGAAAAATACAAATAATTCTCTCAAACTACAACTTCATTGTTATTATCCTTCTCTCAAACTATCAAAAGTGCCAATTTCCTCTATAAACTACAAAAAAATGTCAATATCCCCCTAATAACAAAAATACCCTTCATATATATATATATATATATATATAAAACTAAGCACTAAAAAAATTGTAAAACAAAATCTAAAATAAAAGAAAAATTATAAAAAATAAACAAAAAAAAAAATTAAAAAAACCTGGTTTTTCATTTTTTTTCGTTTTATTTTTAAAAAATTGTTTTGGTTTTTAATAATAATTTTCAGTTTTTTTTAGTTTTCCTCTTTTATTTATTTATTTATTTTCGAATTTATAAGGATATTTTTATCTTATTGAAAAAAAATTTATGATAATTTTTGTCTTTTTGTTTGTTTTAGGGGGCATTGACATTTTTTTTGTAGTTTGGAAGAACATTGACACAATTTGTAGTTTTTTTTTTTTTTTGGGGGGGGGAAGGAATATTGACAATTAAGTGGCAGTTTGAGGGAGTTATGTGTACTTTTTTCCTTTTTTTTTTAATTTTTTTTTATTTTTATTAACGTTATTAAAAAAACCATGTGATAAGCACAAAGCTATTAAAAAGAAATGTGTTTCTCGTATGTTAAGGGACACAAGACAGTTTTTAAGACTACGACTCAATTTGTTTCGACGTAAATGTTTTTTATTAGAAAATATTTTCGTCGAAATCATTTAAACTAAAAATATTTTTCTGTGTTTGACTCGTACAGAAAATAGCAACAATGACCAAGGCCAGTGACAGAAAAAAAATGACTAGCAACTTCTGGCGAACTTCGGTGACCTTCTGTTGAAGTATGGCCTGATTCTTGCAACCTCCAACGGCAGTGGAGAATAAACTGTGAGAAATAATGCATGCGAGAAGAAGAAGTTCAAATTTGAAAAATGATTTAAAAAAAGAAAAACTATTTTTTAAATATTAAATAAGCTTTTCCTGTTTGATTATCATTTTTGCTTGAACCAATTACCTGAAAATATGAAAAAATATTTTACGCCGAAACAAACGAAACTTATGTAAATTTTTTTATTTTCTCCCGTCTAATTTATAGAAAATTTATATCCTTTTCATTGAGCACAAAGATCTCTAATACTCTACACAGAAGACAAACTGCCTTTGACAAGGGGAGCCACTGACTCGACTACTTTGAAAGGCATACTCCTTGGCAAAGCTAGAAAGACATTTCCACTTTACTGGTCATCCGGAACCCCCAAATCACGGATAACCCAAAATTAAAATTAAAATTTGTGTATTAATCTTAGGTATGACATATGTCACGCTGTCATTTTACATGCCGCATATACTAGTAATGTGTCACATTAATTCATGTCAAAAAAAAAAAAATGTCACATTAATTAACAATTTCTGGCAAAATAATTAATTTTTTATTATCTTTTAAATCTTTTAAGTGTTGATTAATTTTTTTTAAAAAAAAATTGCAGATACAAAAATTTTAGGAATAATCAAAGATATAAATATATATATTTCAACCTTATTAATATTTAAAGATGTCGGTAGGAACCATATAGGATCCTACTCATCGAGATATGATGTTGTGAAAGGAAGAAATTACTCTCTCCTCAAGTCGTTGCCATCTCTCTCTCTCTGCTGGCCTAAACCGGCTAAACGACCAATAGTTTTCAGATTCTTTTTTTATTTCTATATTTCTTGGCGGCAGCAATTGACGACGATTCGAGAGTGAGGAATCAATTTTTTCCACTCTCCTGCCTAACAAGATGGCTTGATGGGGGAACCAATTTGATAGTGCATGCATGGGGCTTCCTTCTTCGAAAGCTACCTAACACATTAATCATCATGAGATAAGACCTAACATTGCTGTTAATCCAGCACTGGTTTGGGTAGAGTTAAAGAGTACTAGCTATCTTGAGATTCAAATAGGTTGGAAGAGTCTCAAGACAGTCGTGCCTTTTCCCGCCTTCTGCTAGTATATAGCCTGTTCCATTTTCGAAACTTTGCTTTTATTAATCACCTTCTTTGACTGTCCTTGTTCCTTTGACGAGCCGAGTCATTTATTTATTTGACTCATTCTCAACTGTTCTAAGATGACTTTATAGCCTTTGTTTTTTTATTTTCCTCTTTCTCCCTTTCCCGCATTGAATTAAAAAAAAGATATATTACTTAGGTAACTCAGCTTTCTTGGTATACGATAAGAAACGCTTAATTTTTACATTAAGAGATATTAGAAAGTTGGTCAAAGACTTCTTTTAAACCTGGTTGGAGAAACTTTCTTTCAATTCGGTCTATAAAATGGTGATGTGTTTCTTAGCATATACAAAACACATGTTTTTTTAATAAAATTTAATTAATAATAAAAAAAAAAAGGTCCTCTAAACCAATTCGATCAAAAACTATCCCCTTAAAGGTATTTTATATGATTTTATTATAAAGTAAAAATTGATGTAAAAATAATTGACTGACAGCTGGCCAGTATATATAATAGGGGGAAAAGGTCAAATTCAGGTGGAGATGCACGGATGAAGTTTTGGGTTATATTTTATGTATTGATAAGATATGGTTGGACTTTGGAGCCTCCTAGCGCTATTTTTTCCTTCTAAATGTTTGTCTTCGATCTGGATAACCTTTTTATATATTTCTTTTTATTTTATGTTATTTTTCGTGCTATTTTTGGCACAAGTGGATTACCACATTTTTTTTTTCTATTAAAAAAATCAGGCCGGGAGATCAAAATAGCGTTTGGGTTTGAGTTCAAAAAAAGTGTAATTTTTAAAATATACTATTTAAAAAATTACAATTAAGTGTTTAGCAAAATTACTTTTTAGCCTTTAAAATTTCGAGTTTTTAAAAAAGTACAAATTTGCCATCGATTTGATAAAGTAGTTTTCTGTGTTTTCAAATCGTAATTATTTTAAAAACGTAATTCTCAAATGATTCATTTTCTACGATTTGCTTTAAAATTGCACTTTTTATTTAAAAAATCGCAATCTCAAACGCACCCTTATTCTATTTGGGCATGACTTTTGTAGTACCTGCTTACTGAGAGCTACAAAAGAGAGGCCTAAATTGTGGAAACTACAAGCACTCTTTCAAGTCTGATGGAACCATAACTTGACCTAGCTCCATAAGAAGATCAATAAAACTCAAAGACGATTATACTAATAAAATTGAATATTCTCGGTTTTCGAGTCGCATTCTCACCAATCACTTTAGAGATTTTGTCAAAGTATAATTGATTTTATTAAACCAATATAAAAAGATATTTATAGGATAAGTCTGCAGCGACAGAACACGAAGAAGCAGCCAAATTATAGGTGCATACAAACTACAAAAGTTCACAATCCTCAAAAAGCAGACAGTGGGATACGCCAAATACAACCTAGAAGGCTAGAAGTCTAGAGTTATGGTAGATTGGAGCTACCCATTATGAATTCTTGCTTTTCTGTCAAGATAAACATGATAAATTCACGTGAACAAAAAAATTCTTAATTTTTTTTTTAAAAAAACCTTTATTTATAATTCTTTATTTTTCATCACTTTTAGAAAAAATATTTAAAATTTTAAAAAGTGTCAATTTAAGGTATCCATCTTTCAATTTTTTTTTTTTTTTTTTTTTTCAATTTCAAGTTTTCTACCCTCCGTTTGAATTTTACGTTATATTCTACAAAAATTTTCAAAATAGTCCTATATATTTTTTTTAAAAAAAAATTATAAATTTTTTCAAAGATTTAAGCATTGATATTTTTACAAATTCCGTTAAATTCTGACCAATACCTAAATCCTAACAATTTTTTTTTCTTTTTTTTCTTAAAAAAAGAGAGGTATTTTGAAAAATTTGATAGAATTCAACGAAAAATTCTAACGAAGAATTGAAATAGAAAAAAAAAAAATTAAAAGATGAATACTTTAAATTAACACTTTTTAAAATTTAAGTACTATTTTACAAAAGTATAAAAATATTAGAGATTATAAAAGACGTTCTCCCAAAAAAAAAAAAAAAAAAAAAAAAAAAAAAAAAAATCCCTTTTTTGGTCAATAATATGGGGCTTGGTCGCATCACCATAAAGCCATGGACGACCGTGGAGCCAAACTAGTGAGGGGGGGGGGGGGAAAGATTTTAAATCTCCAGCTACCAACAAATGTCCTTTCCCATGTACTTCAG
The DNA here is from genome assembly GCF_958979055.1 of Alnus glutinosa. Classification (NCBI taxonomy): domain Eukaryota; kingdom Viridiplantae; phylum Streptophyta; class Magnoliopsida; order Fagales; family Betulaceae; genus Alnus; species Alnus glutinosa. The sequence continues at coordinate 24,279,261 of NC_084893.1, forward strand.
TACTTCCGAGGAAACTGATCTGTAATAATAATATACACTTGAGGAAAGTAATTATATGGAAAAAAAAATTATAATTTAGTCCTTCAAATTATTATTATTTTTTTAGATGGCCCTCTAAACTATCAAGATTTGTACTTTGACCCTCCAAACTATCAAAACCTTTGAAAAATACATCTTTTGACAAAATATTCCTATAATACCCCTGCCATGTGTTATTTTTCAATTAAAAATTAAAAAAAAAATTAAATTTTTTTTTTAAAATTTTAAATTTTTTTAAAAAAAATTAAAAAATTAAAAACTTAAAAATACCAAATTTTATTTTATTTTTAAAAAAATATTGCGATAGACCGGAGTAAGTACTACTTCTTTAACTTTTTATTTTCATATTTTTAATTTTCATAATTTTTTTGGAATTTTTTAATTGAAACATGACATGTGGCAGGAGTATTATGGGGATATTTCACCAAAAGGGACATTTTTCAAAGGTTTTAGTAGTTTGGAGGACCAGAGTGCAAGCCTTGGTAATTTATGGGGCCATCCGGAGAAAGGGTGGTAGTTTAAGAACTAAATTGTATTTTTCCCTAATTATATTAGTTTACACTGTCACCGACCCCATTTATCCTTCTTCCAAATCCTAACTTTTTGTTCCTTAGTTTACTTTTGTTTTCTGGTTTTCTCTTCGTATCATTGCTATCTTGTTTAGATGTATTAATCAGAATCTTTGTCATGGTATGGTTTAGGGCCATCAATAACCAAAATGGATATGATGCATGCTCTTTTTGAATTCTGTATAATTTCCAAATTTCTAGGCGAATAGAAATGGAAGAGAATGGCATGACAATAACCATAAAAGATATGATATTGGGAATTCGTTGAAGGCTTGCTAAAACCAATCAAGAAACTAAAATAAGTTGCAGAGAACTTCAAAGCAATTTCTCTTCTTTTCTATAATTGAGTCCAAGAAACAGAAGTAAAGAATATCAATTTTGGAATCCCCCAGCAGTATTTGCAATATTTTATTATAGTCTCAATAAAATTTGGCTCAGTAAGCCTGTCAAAATGGCTCAATGAGCCAAATCCAAGTTTCAGATTTTTTATTATTAGTTCCTTAGAAATTGACATACTAATGCAGAGAGCTTACCCTGCAAGAGTACCCAATATAGCGCCTCAGCAGTGTAGTGGGATGATATAGAAAGGCTCATAAATTAGAGGAATCCCAGCTAGCATAAACAGCTCCAATGATTTTCCCATGCAATGTGGCCCCAGAGCAAGCAATTATGCCCCGATCAAGACCTTCTAAGTACACTCCCCTTGAAAATTCCAAGGGTCTCCCTCCAGCATCAGTTACCACACCACCAGCCTCTTCTACGATGACAACACCTGCTGCATGATCCCATATCTTCTCTTTGTACCCAGATCTTGCAAACTTCATGAATATCTCGGCATCTCCGTGAGCTATGGCCGCATATTTCACCATGCTGTAGACGCGCAAGGGCTGCTTTCTGCACTTAAGAGTGTGAAAAAGCATTCTATGAGGATCAAAATATAACACAGCCTAAAGCCTTTTTTTTAATCTTAAACAAATAAAAGCCTAACAAAATTAAAGATTTTCCAAAGCTCCAATACCACAGTGCTACAGGCATTCAATTGGTGGATTGGGCCTCAGTTCAAATCTTATTGTAGATTTAAAATTGGAGAAGTGCAATCACAAAGGAATGAGCAAGATGTGAAAAAGTAAATTCAGCCAATTTACAGAAAATCTCATAACAGATTTAGCCTGTATCATTTTTAGGTAAAAACCAAGCACCTGTACAGGCTTTGGACCCATGATCTCACCTCCACCCCTTACTTATGGGCAGGATAGAAGCCATTTGATCCAAAGAACATTGGCAAGCTTTAGCTTGAAATATTTAACATATATATTCAAATGCATCCATTAAAGCACCACTCCATGCACTAACATCAAAGCCAAGCAAGGCCGTTTGCCTATAACTGCAAACTAAAGCAAAAGTATGTGATGTTCTGTCAACTTCCAATGACTTGCATAGATGACATCAAAACCAAAACCCCTCTAGAATAACATAAGTTATTCTCTACAATTAATTTTGCAAATTGTCGTTATACCAGAAAGTAAAGGACAACCCCTCCTCTAACTAGTAAGCAAATTGCAACTTAGTCTACTTTACTGTGTGCTTTCACTCACAAATTTCTACTTCCCTATTTATATAACTAAGATAAAACTTTCAATCGGATTGCTCCCTTATATTTATGCTTTATACTTTCTTCTCCATGCTCTCAACCTATTAACCTTTAGTAAAGTCCTGGTTCCAAATTTCATCCTTCAAAATTGCTGCTTTCTTTGACTATCCAAGTGGGTGAAATAGATCAAACTTTAAGTCAAGTAAAATGCAACAGACCTAAGCCCCACGGTGTGAGCAACTCCTGCTGTGAAGGAATGGTTTGAATTTGAATTCTGCACTGATTCACAAAATGTTGCCAATGCTGGATCATTAATAGATGAAACACGAATCAGTCTAGCAGAGTTTGGCCATTCAAGCTTCTTTGGTCCACGGACTAATGGTTGCATCCATGCCTTACCACTGCCTCTCCTTGCATACATTACACATCCTTTTTCCCATGAATCAGAAGTGGGTGGAGACGATAGGGACATATTTTGATAGTATTCATGATGATAACTTAACCATTCTTTCTTCATGGGATAATTGGGACATCCAAGAACACCAAGAACAAGTTCTCCATCCTCCATCAAGGCTAGAGCTATGGCATACTGATCCTTACGTACAAACCCTAATGTGCCATCAACAGGATCAAGTATCCAATGTCTTCCAGTGGGGCCCCCAGTTGAGTTGCATCGACTGATGGCCTCTAGAATTTGTGAAGTTCCAAGGACTTTGTCTGGTCTCTGAAGACCATACTTGGGTGCTTCAGCCAAGCATTCATTCACAGTGTTCACCACAGCTGCCAACAAATCTGCTGAATCAGCCTTGGAAAGAGTTTGGACATCTTCTTCAGCAATAATGGAGACATTCTGACACCCAAAGATGTCTGAGAGTATCCAGCTAACAGTTGCTTGGACACTCCAATCTGTTCCCATAGTGACATCAAGAGAATTAGCCGATCAAGCTTAGTGACCGTGATACACATGCACACTCTCAAATATTATATGCAGAAGATTATGAATTGAAAGTTAAAAGGAACTCCTCATTATCAGAAACTGAACTGGTTATCACAGCAGCAAAAGCACATAATATTATGGGTAATAGAACAAGTAGAAATGGTGCATTTCAACTCCAGATTCATTCTTTAGGGAGCAGCTATAACCTATTTCAAGCTCAATATAACCAGCTTTGACGCTATACATTAACAGTTGCATAAAAAAAAAAAAAAAAGACCAGTTATTATGCTGTTACTTTTTCAAGCACAGCATGGTAAAGCGACCTTCAGAAGAGGAAGTTAGTATGGGGAATGCATGTTTTCTGCTAGCCAGGAACTGAAGAAAGTACCTCCATAGAAGATTTTATTAGGAGAAGAGGACTTGACACCATTGAAACAGAAAAATTATAATGCTGGGACATCACTAAATTCAAGATGGAGTAGCATAACTACCTCACAAAATGGATTTGCCTAAATGTGACAGTGCTCCAACCAAGCTCATATGAAAAAGTTTAGAGCCTTATATGGCTGTTTAAGTAGTACAATATACTGATTTTACCAAGTCACTAATTACTAAACCACCCATTTGCACAGATGGTCTACTGCTGGGCTTACGCCTAAGAAGGCAATAATTCACTCTTGCAGTTACACTACCCACATTGTTTTTAAATCAATACCAGCAATTACGTTGTTCTATTGGACACGTAACAACCTAGTTTCATCATTTACTAGGAGAATCCCCTGATACATCTGCTTAGAGCAGAATTAATCAAACTTCATTAACCAATCTAAAAATGAAATTAATATTTTTCCGGGTCAGTATACTTGTGCTGAAATCAGTAGCTCCACAGAATGCCATTTCGTTTTTTTTTTTTAAAGGAAAAAGAAAGGAAAACAAAAGGGGTCACCTTGGTAGGAGAAGCCACTAAGCAACTAAAATGGAAAAAGATGTAATGGGTCTAATGGTAGCTGGTGTGTTTAGTAGGTGTGCATTTTGTAATTGGGTTGTGTGTCGTAAATAGGTCGAGATGAATAATGGGTTGTGACCTATGTTAGTTGTTAGAATGATTTGTGGCATATTAGTATAAAAGGGCCCACGTGTAATTGTAGGGGGATGTCTAGAACCTTTTGAATCAATTCAGCTTTCTTTCTTGGAGGTTAGGTTGTCCTCGAAACAACCCATCACCATTATCCATAAGTCTCATTCCATAATCACTGCAAATTCATCATCCATCATCACAAATTCATCAATTACAATTCATCACCATCCAATTTCATAACAATTACATACTAAACTATTGTGTTCATTACATAAGTACTTTTTTCTTTTTCTTTTTTAATTGCATTCTCAATATTTAAAATAACGTCCATATGCCAACATTAATGCTAAAACGAGATTATCTAGCAATGCTAGAGTGAAGGCAGGTTTCAAGCACTATCCTCACCTCCCCAAACGAATAACTTAGTACAGTATCAGCCAGAAGGAATCCCTGATGGAAACCAAATCAACATTAACCTACAACAATTTCCTAAAAGCCAGTGAATGAAAATCAGAACCACATGGTGATGTTGGCAGGCATTTCTCTATCATTGATCACCTGGCCAAGAAAGCTAGTAGTTGCCCTTCGAATCTTAGGTGTAAATTGAATGCCCACTTTGGTCACCAAATTTTGAGTGCTAGCCTAAACACCAGACAGTTGCATCACAGGGCCATTAATCAACTATTCAACTCGTAATCTTTTATTTTCGGATACAACATTTTCTCAACAACCAAACAGGCACAAGAGCCACATAAATGCTAATCAGACACTACATTCAAAATGCAAAACATTCAAAGCAACCCACCTGAAAACAAGACCGCAAATTCAAGAAAACAAAGTTCAGAGCAGAGAATTCAACGTAAATACGTACCTGCAACAGTTACAAGAGAATCATCGTCCTTGGATTTAACCTGGTCACTGCTCGTAGAAACCAACCCCTCTTGCACTCTCTGACACAGAGAGCATGCCATGTGGACTACTCTAACGGCCACATCCAGTTCCTTGGAGTACTTCTCGCTCTCCATTATCGAAATTCAACAACCTTCGACAAAGCCCAGATGAAAGAAAGAAAGCGAACGTTTATCCTGAGACACCCACCTGGAGATTCGTGCAAATTAGGTTCCTACGTGGTTGTGTGGGTGCTTCTTGATGCTCGTTTTGGTTGAAGATGTGAGTGGATTTCGGCGCGTGACATTATGCGCACAGGGCACAACAATGGCATGCACTGGCTATTTGGGCCAAGTTAGTTTGTGAATCAATCAGGTTGGTGTCGCCGTGTCGTTCTTATATATGGGGAGTGTCTGTTTGGTTCGAGGGAAAATGAACTCAGTTGTGCGAAAAAGCTTGGTGCCACTGCGGTCTCTCCCAAGAAATATCTACTTCTTTGCATTTATTGACAACCGGCCACGTCAACATTTGAGTATCAATTGGGCGGTCCACTTTCCATGGACATGCCATCAATGACCATCCGTCAAAGATATGGAATAAATAAAATAGATAGTATTCTTTAATATTTTATGGTCATGATTTAAAATTTAGGTATTTAATTATGTAATAATGTTATATTATTTATTTTTTTTTAAAAAAATGTGTTAATATTGAAATTAGGATTCTTTATAATTTTATATTATGTGAATTTATACCATTTTTTACATCAAACGGCGAAAAAAAATGTTACATATTAAAAATATGGCATATTATCTAGGCAACAAAAAAATTAATTTCAAAATACTTTGTCTTCACTTTTGAGGAAACACTTTTTATTTACTAAATCAAATGACAGCTTTTTAGTCAAAAATTTTATAAAATATAAAGTGTAAGAACCCGATAAAAAATGCTAAATTCTTATTATTAACATGTCACATTTTTAATATGTGCACTTTTCATTACGTTCGATATATGAAACGACCTAAATTAACATAACTTGTGAATCTACAATTTTAAAAAAATTATAAGAAATCCTGATTCTCAATATTAACATCATATAATAGTTACACAAGCTTTTAGTCATGACCATAAATACTATAAGTTTCATTTGAAAAATGAGAATATGTATTCTCAAAGATATTTCGTTCACATTTAATAGGAGGTGTTGGGCTACGCTGGCTGGTTGATAATGCAAAAAGCCACAAGCTTATGGGCCAAAATGTTTGATACACATAAACAAAAAAAAGAAAAAGTACACATATTTTTCTTAAATTATTGTTTAATTGTTAATGTGTCCTCCAAACTACTAATTATGTCAATGTACCCCTTTAAACTACCAAACAATTTCAATGTGTTTCATATCGATAAAAATACCCCTTCATAAAATTATTAAAATTCTTAAAAACAAAACAAAAACAAAAAATAATTATTTTTTTAAATAAAAATTAAAATTAAAAAATAAAACCGAAAATTTATTTTTTAGATTTTGTTTTATATCATTTCAATTGAGAAACGCTAGGTTTACACCCACTCCCCACACCCTGACGTGGCATTACCACATTAGATTTTTTTTTTTTTTTTTTCGTTTTCTTCTTTGAAAATAAAGATCAGTGTTGGGGTCATTTTCCTTTAATGCTCTTTCTCTCTCTCCTTGAAACCAGCAGGCCGGCCGTTCCTCTCTCCCGGGTGGTTGGTTTCAAGGAGAGAGAGAAATAGTGTTGGGGAAAATGACACCAATGTTGATCGTTGTTTTCAAAGAAGAAGAAAAAAAATATATCTGATGTAGTAATGCCACGTCAAGATGTAGGTAAATAGGTGTGGGGAGTGGGTGTAAGCCTAGTATTTCTCTTTTAATGGTGATAATGCCATGTCATTGATGCCACATTAGGGTGTAAGTAAATGGGTGTGGGCAGTAGGTGTAAACTTAGCATTTCTCATTTCAATTTGTACCACCCCTTGAATTTCCATTTTACTCTTCTCTTTTCTTTTCTCTCCTTTTTTTTTTTTCCCGAATTTATAAGGATATATTTCTCTCATTGAAACTTTTTTATGGTTTTTTTTTTTTTTTTGTTGGCTTTAGGGGGAGGACATTGACAGTTTTTGATAGTTTAAGGGAAGACATTGAGTCATTGACACAATAGGTAGTTTGGGGGGTGCATTGACAGTACAGTGGTAGTTTGAGAAGGGTATGTGTACTTTTTTCAATAAAGAATTAACTTCTCTACCTTTTTCTTTTTTTTTTTTTTAAGAAAGAAGAACTAACTTCTCTACTTTTGGAAGCAATTTACAGGTCTCTTGAAAATAATTATACAGGGGAATAACTTCAGTCAGGACTTGGCAGAAACCAAGCTCTTTATGCCCACTAATAAAAAATAGACACATCAACATATTACACCAAATGAAAATATGCAAAACACACACAAGCAAAACCACCCTTTCTCAAATCAACTCCAAAGCCTCCAATTACTATTCAGTCTGCAAAGCTCCTGCCGGACCGTCCCTGCCTCGCCGGAAGTCAGTTCTCCGGCAACCAGTCAGTCCTCTCTCTGTTCATCTCTCTCTCTCTCGGCATCTCTCTTTCTCTCTCCTACAGCGACGACCCATAACCGAACGTCGCCTCCTGCTCCTCCGGCGATCGGATCCTCTCTCTCTCTCGGCATCTCTCTTTCTCTCTCCGACAGCATCTCTCTCTCTCTCTCTGTTTCACTCTCTCCCCCGATCTCCCCTTCTCGAACCCAGTCAGTGCATCTCCGGGGTTCTCAGCTTCGATCGGCGCCAACCCTGCTCCACAGGAACTGCCGGACCGTCCCTGCCTCGCCGGAAGTCGGTTCTGGCCGCCGAAAATCGCACCTCCAGCCACCGGTCGACGACCCATAACCGGACCTGCTCCTCCGACGCTGGCCCACTGTCGATCGGATCCTCTCTCTCTCTCTGTTTCACTCTCTCCCCTGATTTCACTCTCCCGATCTCCCCACTCTCGAACCCACTCTCTCCCTCTGCCTCATCGTGTCCCGGTGAAAGGAAAGAAAAAGAACAGAAGAAGAAAGAACGAAGAGAAGCGATTCAATACGGCAGGAGCATTTCAGTTTTTTTGTTTTAATTTTTTTTGGCTGACGTGTCAACTGGTTATTGGTGGGCAAAAAACCCATGTTTTTTGCCATGACCGGACATAAGGGGCTCTCATTATACAGTTCCATTTTTCGCATTTGGATCCTCTCCATTCATCCTTGTCCCCATTTTTTTGGGTTTTTTTGGGTAATTGGATTGCTTCACGTCTATTTATAGGCTAAAGAGGCATTCATTTGGTCGATAGCATCTCCAATAAAATAGGCAAATTTTTTCATAATAGTTAAATTTAATTATTATTCAAACTATAATTTTTCTTTGAGTTCAACCCACATAAAAGGAAGGCAAGGGGGATGGACTCAGCCTCGCCATCTAGTTAGAAAAGTGAGAAAAAGAAAGTTTGAAAATAAAGTAGAAAGGGGTGTTCTTTTCTCAAAGTTTAGGCCCATATGGGCCACTATCTATTGACCAATTTATGCCGTTGCAACAATCAAGTCAAAACTGTGAAACTTTTCTGACTTCAAACCGTAACTTAATTAGAAACGGTTGGAATTGGGCCAACAGGCCCACACGGCTACACAACCTACATTCTTAAGCTCAAAACTGGTTCCCTTGACCCGGTTTCATTCTACTAGCGTAACGAATTTGGATCCTCTCAAGTTCAGTTGAACCGGAGAGTATCCAGTTACTTATATGGCAGGGGCATATTTGTCCAAAAAAATGTAAAATAACAAAAATATCCCTGATATAATAATTAACTGGATATTCTCCAATTCAACTGAAGAGGATCCTATTCTTCACGTAACAAGGAATTAACTCCCAAACTAATGAAAGCACTCGCAATTTCCAAGGTTAATAACGGTGCTTAGTTTCACTACATGAGATACACTCATTGATTTAAGGGGTAATATATTCATAAGCCTAGGCCATCCATCATGGAGGTGATCTTATGCAAAAATTGGGACATGACAATATGACATGATGTAACACCTCATCTTAAGATCAGGATTAAGGAAGTCTTAATGCTTGTTTCGGTGTTCAATTTTTTTTTTTATGTTATATTTTACTATATTTAAAATTGTGAATACCAAATAATTTTTTTTAAAAAAAAAATTATGTTTGATAGTTTAAAGAATCTAAAACAAAATTTGAAAAAGATGTTTTGGAGTGTGAATCGAATTGAACTAGAAAAAATATTTATAAAAATGATTTTTTTATATTATAAAACTAAAAAACTAACAAAATGGTGGTAGTTTTCGAACCACTCCCAACAGTTATTTGGGAGTGGCTCAATCACCCCCGAATTAGATGGGGAAAACCGCTTAGGGGTGCCCAAGCCATCTACCAAGGGGTGGATCGGCCACCCCCATTAGATTTGGAGGTGGTCGATCCACACCCTAGGGGGTGGCAAAGCCACTGCCGGAGACTTAGAGCTGTTTTGATCACCACCTTCGAACATCGAGCCACCCCTAAGTTTTTGTTTTTTTTCAATTTATTTTATTTTATTATTATTTTTAGGTCGGGTTAATTTTTTTAAAGTGAAGTTAAAAATAGGTCCAGTAAGACCCAAATACAACCTAACTTTAAAAACTAACCCAAGCAACTTTTTCAAATATAGTAAAATATAATTCAGTATAATTGAACACCGAAACATGTCCTTAATTTTTTTTGCTTACTTGTATTTGGGTTAGTCCTAAATTTCAAAGGAGGGGGAAAATTGAATTTTTGGACAACGAGGATATTTTCTGCACAAAACGATAGAACAGTGGGTATCGGTAGGGGAATACCGACCGGAGGAGATCCGGTTAGGCAAATACCAACAACGATGGAACATTTCAAGAACCGATCGTACAGTTCAACTCATCCCAAAATGTTCGAACGGTGACAGGTCCAGAGAAAATAGTAAGGAAAATTGACAGTGCAATTAATACCCTGAAACAAATTAAGGATATCGATCGCCTCATCCTCCACCTGCTTTGCGCATTCAAATTCCGGCATCAATAATTTTGCTCAGTGTCTTTAAGTTTTACGTTGTACAAGACGATGAAATCAACTACTTTGTTGGACAAAGTTTTAGCTTGTGTTGCAAGCTTATGTCACTTTCACAGCATTTATATTCGACTACTTTACAGCTCAATATATTGGACTCTACTAATAGAGAGATGATACACTCACAATTCTCATCCAACTTCCACTCACATGTGTGTGGATCCCATATACGTGGGTCTCACACACATGTGAGTGGGAGTTGGGTGGGAGTTGTAAGGCAAACATTTCTCCTACTAATATGATACACCTCAAATTAATTGGTACTAATACATCATTTTTAATGGGCTTTAAAAATGATGCTATACACAGTTACACACTATACTTTTATGTTTAGTTTGTTTGGGTGTAATATTTTTTAGAAAAATATTTTTTGTATTTTTTGATGTTTGGTGTGATTGAAAATATTTTTGATTTGATAAAATAAGTTCATTTGGTTTTGAAAAGTAATTTCCATTTTTAAATTTTGTAAATTATTTTTTGAGTTTGAATTTATTATTTTTAAACTGCCGAATCACCACCAAAGCCAGCATCGAAATACTACCGACCACCTCAGACCACCGCTGAGCCACACCTGGCCCACCACCAAACTACCCCAGATCACTACTGAGTCATCTCCAAACCACTACTAAGTCATCATTGACCACCGCTAATTCACCATTGGACCACCACCAGGCCATCCCTAGGCAACCGTCGGCCATCATTGGACCATCAACGGTCCTCCGCCAGACCAATGTTGAAACTCAAATTATTAAGTTAATTATTATTTTTATGTTGTGATTTTTTATAGGTTAATATGATTTAATAAAAACATAACATTATATATATATATATATATATATATATATATATATATGATTCTTCGTACGTGCCAAACTCTAAAAAATATTATCAACGAAAACGTTTTTATGAAAAATAATTTTTTAAAAACATTTTAGACCATAACAAATGGAGTCATTTTATTTTTATTTTAATATGCCCTTCCATAGTAAAATAAATGTCCCTTTTTCGTACGTGCCAAACTCTAAAAAATATTATCAACGAAAACGTTTTTATGAAAAATAATTTTTTAAAAACATTTTAGACCATAACAAATGGAGTCATTTTATTTTTATTTTAATATGCCCTTCCATAGTAAAATAAATGTCCCTTTTTCGTACGTGCCAAACTCTAAAAAATATTATCAACGAAAACGTTTTTATGAAAAATAATTTTTTAAAAACATTTTAGACCATAACAAATGGAGTCATTTTATTTTTATTTTAATATGCCCTTCCATAGTAAAATAAATGTCCCTTCCATCTTTCACTCTTCGATTGGATGGCAATCGAGGACAGCAATGTGGGTCTCACCAGAAGATTATTCATTTTCAAAAAAAAAAAAAGAAAAAAAAGAGAAGATTATATATTCATTCAGGCCGTGGTTCGCAATCCCAGCAGGTTGTTTCCTAACAAATAACAATTAATTTGATTGGGTCTCACCCAGGGACGGATGGAGGGGGCCATTTAAAAAAAAAAATTTATAAGGTTAAAAAAAAACTCAAAAATATATATATATAAGCTAAGAAATTAAAAATTTAGCCTATTGGCCCCTCCCAGTAATTTTTTTTGTCACTAACCCCTGTTTATAAGAACTTCTAGCTTCGTCCCTAGTCTCACCGGAAACATTTTTTGAATATTACGATGATCGAACGTTGTCTCTAATTTTGAAGTGCGATCGGCCGTTTCTTTCCCTTTAATGGGGAAGCAAAATTAGGTCTATATATATAGTCTTATATACGAATCTCCATTCATTTAGGGTTTAACAAAATTTTGAGCTATTGACGATGGTGATACTTTGGTAAGAATATTGTTACTTATAGCACTATTTTAGATAAGAGGAATTTAACTAAATATGTTAACTACTAACAAGGGGATATTATGAATTCAAATCATATTATTTTGTAATAACAACACTTTAATTGATTATATGCAGTGTGCCCCCACCGCCGCCGTCTCTGGCAGAGTCCACCCCTGCCTCTTCTGCCGGCTGCTTGATTTTTGTGTTTTGTGTTTGTTTGTGTTGTGTATTATCTTGTTTTTCATGTACAGTCTGTCAGTGTATTGCTCAGATTTTATTGAAATTTTTGTTGGCTTGATGCTAGATCAGCCCTCTTTTATTTGAGAGTGAACGTTAATGTAAGAGAGCTAGGCTCAAATGTAATTCTGGTAAGATTTGATGTTTCTGCTCAGACAGCTGTTTTTTAAGTCAGATCATTTTGGTTTAGAGTTTAGGGGGTCCTGTCCCTCTTTCTCATGATATACTTTGTAGATTTTATAATAGTACATGCTATTTGTTAAAAAAAAAAAAAAAAATGATTATATGTAAGTTTGGTGATGCTCTTCTTCTTTTTAATTCTTAATGGTACAATATTTGTGAAGTTATTGATTTATTATTTCATTTTATTTTTCTTATATTTTGGGATTATAGCTATATAATATGCAGCTTTCATCCAATAATAATAATAATAAAAAAAAAAAAAAAAGCACATGCATTCCAACTATATTGCCCCATAATAGATGGGTGACTCTTAACATGGCTTCTGAGGTGGGGCTGGTCGTGGCCACCTCTCAGGGATGCATGTCACGATGGTCGTCCCCTTCATAGAGGGGGGTGGTTGTCGGATGGAGGTAACAGCCATAATAGGTACCCAGAAGCCATGTTAGGAGTAATCCCTGTTAGGAACAGTTTCATAATTCCAATTATCAAAGTTGCAGCCTTTCATGCAAGGATCAAGCTTAACTACCTAAAAGACCTAGGTTTTTTTTTTTTTTTTTGGTAACTATATTAAGGAAATACAATAAGCATATAAACTATTACGAAAATTAAAGCTAGCTCTAGCATGAAACAAATCACATAAATCAAGACCAAGTAGTCGAGCTTTATATCTCAAAGGTCAGAGATTTTTGCCGTAAGAGTACCAAATTTTCAAGAAAGACCCTTCTCTCTCTCTCTCTCTCTCTCTCCAGGGTTGCTTTGGGCAAGTCAAAATGGTTGTCCTAAGGTTTCCTCTAAATTTGGACGTAATAAAGTTGCATGCACAGTGCAATCCCTCGAACAGTTATACACAATTGTTGGAACTTTTTTTCTAAAATTTTGTTACCTACTATTAAGCATCGTTTGAATGTTTGACGTGGCACAATTGGGAAGGTGCACGAACCGTTCGATTGTTGCATGAAAACTTGAAAACTCAAGTGTTCTGAAACCCTAATTTCACCATGTTTTTAAACCCAGCATTTCAACAGCTTTTTAAAACTTATGTGGGTATTTTATAAAATACAACACTATCTTCTAAAAAGAAAGAAGCGTATATATATACGGCTGCTGCATTTTGAATTTCGGCAGGAGGGAAAGCTCCGGCCATTAATTATCTGGAGGGGAGAAGGGCAGATCTATCACCTGGACAAGGTTCTCTATAACAGTGAAGTTCTTCCTGTTTATAAGCTTCATTATTTGGTCCAACTTGGCCTGCATCTCATTTCGAAATTCGAACCTCATCTGTTTGAAACCTTTTTTTGCATAGAAGTCCGTTGCTTTCAAAAAAGTACGAATGAAAACGATTAGAAATGCCAGTTCATTTTTTCTGTTGATAAACATCTATCTTAACGATGAGTGGCCCTTATTTAAAGTGGCTACGTTTTGTTTCAGAATATTCATCCAATAGAATAGAAACTAAATATTTTTCACGTACGGCGAGAATGATTTCTATTCGTTGCCCTTTTTTTTTTTTTTTTTTTTTTTTTTTTTCTCCATATTTTAGTTATAACCCCCCCCCCCCCCCCCCCCCCCCCAAAAAAAAAGGTGATGTCTCTGAATTGAAAGTTGGTGTAAATATTTATCTTTTAAAAATGTTTCTTTTAGATTTTTTAAAATAAATATTTATCTTTTAAACGTTAAAATTCATATTTTAAAACTACTTTTTTTTCAATAATATTGTTATACCAAAAAAAAAAAAAAATCCTATTCATATCTTATATAGGATACAGAATATTTAAAAATTTAATTATTTTTTAGTATTTAAACTTAAGATACTTATTACGAAATAAAGAAAGTATTCAATGTCAATACAAGAATATGTAATTAAAAAGAGTAATGATTCACTACCACCTAAATATATAATTTTTTACCACTTTATCTATGTGGTAAAGTGGTTCCTCACCTTAATTTATTTTTAAAAAATAAAAAAACTCAAAAAGTAATGGGGGGACCACCTTGCCACATAGGTAAGGTGATGAACAGTTATATATTTGGGTGACATTGAATCATTATTCAATTAAAAAAGAGTAATGATTCACTACCACTTAAATATACAACTTTTCACCACCTTGTCTATGTGGCAAGGTGATCCCTCACCTTAATTTATTTTTAAAAAATAAAAAAATTTTAAAAAGTAGTGAGGGACCACTTTATTACATAGATAAGGTGATAAAAAATTGTATATTTAAATGACATTGAATCATTATTCATTAAAAAAAAAACTACCTCAGAGACAAACTATAACAGAAAATTAAAAACACTCACATCAGACTTTCTTTCCGTATATGTACTGGAGAACATCACTTAAATGTGCATGAAGAGGACAATAATTATTTATACAAGAAAATGTAAAAAAAATAATAATAATAAAAAAGAGGACAAAATTCGAGCCGATCACCCTTTATACTCTTGTCCAGCGAACCATCATATCTATGAGAGATGATTAACGGACCTTTAACCGTTATTTTTCACCTTTTTTTTTTTATAAAAAATTTAATTTTATTAAAAAAAAAAATACCAAAACAAGAAAAATGGATGAGAGAGAACTGTTCAATTTTATTTAAAAAGTATATTTTTTTATTTTTTACTTTTTTTAAATAAAATGAATTTTTTAATATAAAAGTAGGTGAGGAGAGATGGTTAAAGGCGTCCCTCAATCATTTTTCCTCCTTACCTATTATCTACCGGATATTTACACGCTCCACACGTGGCGGTCAACCCCCGTTAGCCACGCCATCACCATGAACCTCAAGCAGGTTTCTCGCTACAAGGACATGAGCAAAACATCGAGCCAGTTCTTCAACAGCTTTCCCGAGCCGCTACGCGTGTCATCCATCCAACGGACAAACGCAGTGACGATCAAAATATTAAAGGGTACGTTTGACTTTTATCGCCGAGATCTTTTAAAAACAATCTAAGGCGAAGCAGGCCATGATTACCATCAGTACGTGCAACAACTAGTCGCAGCTAGTTTTGAAGAAGTGGAGCTGGGTTAGATATTTCTGAGCATCAGTTCGATCGATGGTTTGCTTTTGTTTCATGGTGGATCAAAAGAGGCAGTTGAGGAGCAGCAAGCCGGTGGCAGGAACGTGTTCGCGGTGCTGCCGTGGCGCGAGCGTCGGCGACATGACAACGTTGACTCGGTTTTGCTATGTTCCGATTTATTGGAAATCTTGGAAGGCTATCATATGTACTTTCTGTGGAGCTATCCTTAAATCCTATAGATGAACCCTTTTTATTTTATATATATATATATATAATCTCTCTTTCTGTTCGATCATGGTAGCTAGATGCAAGGTGTATGCATGAGTTTGGGAGCCGATTGGGTGATTTGCTGATCTGTGATTTGCTTCTTTGCTACTTGTTTTTGGTTTTTACTATAATTTTCAGAGGGAGTTTTGGGTGTGTTGTTAACATGAAGATTATTGTGGTGAAGATTAGAAAAAGTGCTTTGAATATTTCTTTGTAAAGCTCTGGAAGTAGCTACAAAATCCCCTTCCTCCCTCCTGCTTCGATTGTTTTGGCAAAAGAGGTAAAGAGAATTGGTGCTCTAAGATGGAGGAGTTTCTTTCTTTTTTTTTTCTTTTTTGTGAACCATCTCTCTGACTGGCTTTGGTTTTTTCTTTGATTATTAAACCAAAAGGATAAAATAAAATCATGGGAAAAATTAAAAGGAGTTAAAAAGGGTATATATCATTCTTTTTGAAGAATTTGTTTTAACAATTTTTTAGTTTTCAAGTCATTTGCTTAATTATAATTTTAACTATTTCCTTTCGTTTATATTTTTGTTTAATTATATCTCATAATGTATGAAGTTGGATTAGTGATGAGAATAATAATAATAATAATAATAATAATAAAATTGTATAAATTTCGAATGAATGCATGATCTTGTGCAAAGCTAATTAGACTTGAGTAGCGTATTGCATGATTCCTACCGTTGGCGATATTTTTTAAGTTCAAATTATGTGATTTTTCTTTTTCTAAGGGAACGGGGCGGTTTGGATACTAGTTTTGTGGGCTGAAAAAAGGTTGGAATGGGATGGGACTTTGGAGGGATGGCGACAGAGAGGCAAAGGGGGTAGCGGGAGGGCAATTGGGGCTTAATTATCACTTAAAAGCGGATATAAATTGATAAATTTAATCTTTTTTCAAATTTCCTCTTAATAAGTGAAAATTAATACATAAAATATTCAATTGAAATGAAAGAATGGCGAAAATAGGGCTTAGAATCAAGATCTATGCTCTTATACCGTATTATAAAAAATTTAGAAGAATTTAATCATTTAATTTATATTTTAATATTGGATTCCTCCGTAAGGGTAGATGCAGGATGGTACTACAGTTTAGGAAGAGGGTGGAGACAAGTTTTGATTAATAGCTTACGCCGGGAAAAGGGTGGCACAAAGGAGAGAGGAGGAGATAAGCTTCAAAAAAATGGCTTATACCTCTTAGGGTCCGTTTAGGTTTGAAATTTTAAAAAGTGTGATTTCAAATCACGATTTTAAAATGTGCGGTTTGAAAAAAAAAAAAAATTTTAAAAACGCAATTAAGTGTTTGGCAAAATCGCAGTTTAGCATTTAAAATTCTGCGTTTTCAAAAAAACATTATCTTACCTGGGATTTGAAAAAATAGATTTTCTGTGTTTTCAAATCGTGATTTTTAAAAACGCAGTTCCTAAACGATTCATGTTCTGCGATTTGGTTTAAAATCGCACTTATTATCTACGAAATCGCAATCTCAAACGCACCCTTAACGATGCTTACTGTTAGCTCTAAATAGGCATAATCAATTTTCTTTAATTTTAAAAGGAATTAAACATGTGATCAAACCTACATTCTCCCCTTTTAAGTGATCCAAAATATAAAAAAATTAAAAAAATTACTTCACAAAATTTGTCACGCTGATAGTTGACTATTAGCGTCAACTTTTGAGTCGACGCTAATAATGTCACCCTTAATAGACGGATTTTTTGTAGTGAGGTCAATTGATATTTCTACTCTGTTTGTTTCAGCGTAAAATGATTTCTGGAAAACGATTTCGACATTTTTCGGTGTTTGGTAGGGGCGAAAATAATGGTCAACGAAAATCATTTTCGGTTTGACCGTAAAAGCTTATTTAATTTTCGGAAAACGATTTACGATTTTTAAAACCGTAAATCGTTTTCCGAAATGAAACTCTTCATCCTTACACGCATGTTTGATATCCGATCGTCAGAATTTAACAATTATTGGTCGTCGGAATTCGGTCGGCGTCGGAGTCCGACAACATCCGGTCGTCGGAATCTGGTCGGCGCCGAAGTCCGAGAACATCCGGTCGCCGGAATCCTGCCGGCGCCAGAATCAGGTCGTCGGAATTGTACCAGCGCCGGAATCCGGCCACGGGATGACCAAATTCCGGTCGGAATTTACCGGTTTCCGGCCGGATCTAGACGGATCCGGCTATTGATCCAGCCGGATCTGGCCAAAACGGCCAGGATCCGGCCGGATCCGGTCAAACTTTTTTCGCCGGAATCCGGCGACATTTGCCAAAATCTGATTTTTGCATTTCGTAATTTTTTTGTGCGAACCAAACATCGAAAAATATTTTCAAGAAAATCATTTTTTCTGAAAATAATTTCGTCAAAATCATTTTACGACGAAAATCATTTTACGTCAAAACAAACGGAGCATTCATGTAAGAACCCTAACAAAAAACAAAGGAAGAAGTTTATTATTCAGGAAAAAACTTAATTTAGAGAAGGTTGGGTTGGATTAGAAATTTATTTTGAGAGGTCATCAATCAATAAATATATAAGAAAATTCAATGAGTTCAGTCCAGCTTTTCCTCTCTGCTGGCACTCGATGAATCATGAATGCCAGCTGATTTTGCAAATTGTAAGAAAATTCACCTCTGACTTTTCTATCAAGAATGGAATCCTCTACCTACAATTCCCTTCCTTCCCAAAAACTAGAGAACAGAAAAATTGTAGAGCTGATCAATGTGAAAGGGACCTTTTCTGTCTGAAACCCCTTCATGTACGTTCCTGCCCAAATACAAAGGAAATTAAGAGAAATTTATGAGACCCCAACTGTAGGAAATTTCCGTCGGTGACTTTAGATTATGATATTTAGTAATTTGTTTTCTAAATTGATATTATTTTGAATAATTTTTGCGAGACATCTCATATACGACTTACATGTCTAAAGAAATAGTTGAGGAGTTCAAAATTTATCTGAAAAAAATAAGTTTTAGATGATTTTTCTTATATTTGTTATCTAAATTACTAACAATTTAGATGTAGATCTCAATCCATAAGACACCGTAACAAAATATGATTACAAGCCGCCTTGCTTTGTAGCGTCTTTGGGAAGTGTGTAGCATGCTTATGTGTAAGTGTGTTGTCATCGTGCTTACGTGTGTGTTCTCTAATTATTTACGGAAAAATATATATACTTTCCTCAAATTAATATCTAATTTGCAATGTCCCTCATGAAATTAAAATTGCATCAATGACTGGTTTGAGGGAGGCCAAACCGCCCCCTAGTCATTTAGGGGCGGTTCTGCCACCTCTAAAATGCCAAAAAAGAATTAAGAGATGATTCGACAACCCCATATATTGCCAAAGGTGAATTGCAAAGTTATTTTTTTCATACTCATATTACTTTTAGAAGTTGATAGTGAATTGCACAAGCTTTGCAAGAATCTATTATAACATTGCCTAGTGATTAATTGGGGAAGCTACTTAATGACAAGCAGGCGGCATAACACCCAAACTTAATTGATTATGTTATTTGTAGCAAATAATTTGGAGCATGGGGAAAAGGGTAGAACAAGCTATGCAGCCACTATTTCAAGCTCATTATCTGGTTTATTTAATAAGAGTAATAAACATGATAAATGTGATGTGAACTATTACATCAAATTGTTAATATTGTAAATTAAATGTCATATGATCTGTCGTCATGTAATATCACATATTTGAATGACCGACGTAAAAGCTTTACTATCCCTATCAGCATCCAAACGAATTAAATTTGCCTTTTAAAACCTTGTACAGAAGCTTTGAACTCAAGTATGAAAGCATATGTGAAGACAATTCAAACACGTACGTAGGAGAAGAAAACATGTCTCCTCTATGAACTAACATTGATAAAGACATCGATCCCAAATCGTGGGTTAGATTCTGAATGAGCAATGATTAATGCTGTGGCCATGCATTTCAAATTTGTACGCAACGAGGATACTCCATGGTAACTTATTTTTGTCAGCTTGCAGGACAAAATGGGTATATTATAAATTTTAAGAGAGAGATTTATGCCATCTCTACTTGGGAGGGAGCATTACAAATTAAGTGTTAATTTAAAAAGGGTATGTATACTTTTTTCCAATTATTTACGTTCTTTGGTTAACATCAGCCGGCCACTAAGAAAAATATTTGGCTATTACAATTTTTATTATATATTGATTTGGCAGTTTATAATTAGTTAAGTGATTAAAATTACACGGTTAGCAACTTAGCCATTAATAACTAATTAATTAAGTTAAGAAGTCAAATTTTTTATTTAATCATTTAACTAATTATAGACTGCTAGGTTAATTTCTAAAAGGGCAGTGCTATGCAGTAGCAAAATTTCCGGAATTCTTCCGGAAATTTTGCTTGTGGATGGCATTTTTGTAATTATTCACTGCTAGGTTAATTTCTAAAAGGGCAGTGCTATGCAGTAGCAAAATTTCCGGAATTCTTCCGGAAATTTTGCTTGTGGATGGCATTTTTGTAATTATTCATAATTACAAAAATGCCATCCACAAGCAAAATTTCCGGAAGAATTCCGGAAATTTTGCTACTGCCAAACATTACCCTTTCTAAAATGACTTCATAATAAAAGTTGTATTACTCCAAACAACACCCACCGCATAAATATTAAAGACATTAAAAGGGCTACATTAACTTTTGAGCCGTCATGTATTACGCTCAGAACTCAGTTTGATATGTTATAAACATTACATCATTCATAGCAACAACAAAATAAATAAATAAATAAATCATAATGATGATATGTTATTGTTTATATATATATAAATATATAATTTTTGGAAGGATGTTTTGTTGAGCCTCCTAACGGTTATTACTTAATAAAAATTACTCTTGAAAGTCAGCCGGTAAAAATAAGGTGTTTAATTAAGAGTTTAAAAATCCATAGTTAAAATTGTACTTAAACTATATGAAAAACGTACATAAGATCGTAACATACCACGAAACTCTGCAACCAACGTCCACAACGGCCCGGCCACTCTATCAACACTAATATAATGGTAGCCCTAAGTTCTCTCTTTTGTCGGCTCTACTCACGTTTCAATATTCAACGGCTTAACACTATGTCAATTTATAATATCAAAATATTTTAATTCAATCTATAAGTCGTCCCATTTGTGACTCAACCACAAAAGCGTAACCCATTCCTTCTTATGTTTGACGTAATTAATGGATGGCTACGATGCCAATTAATAGTACAACTCTCACTTAAAAACTGAAATTTACATATACAAAATTAAAATAACACTATCGATTATTAGCTATAATCCGTGTATATATATTGCTTTATCCAGTCCCATAGATAAGGCGAAATACAGGCTCCAGTGAAGTCGTTGGTTTTCAGGTTGAAAAAGTACAAATATGGGCTGGGCCTGACCCAACTGATTTGATGGGCCTAGTTTCACAAATGCAGATTCCAACTGAGGTAATGGACTAATGGGCCGTGGCAAGTTCTCGTAGGAGAGAGAGAGAGAGAGAGCGCAAGTTCTGGGAAGTGAATTTGAAAGGTCAACGGAGAAATAAAGAATGTTGGAGAAGAGCGCCGCCGCCCTCCTTGAGGATCGAAAAAAGTTAGTACGGACGTGTCATACAAGGTTGGATAAGAGCAGAACGATGACGTCAACCACGCGGCGTGCAATTGCATGACAGTCGTGCATCCTCTTACCTACTACACGTCGACACGTCGTCTCGCTTTATATTCTTTTGATCCTCTCACTCGCTCCCCCCCGCCACACAAAATATGAGCGAAACAAACTCAATTATATAAAAACACATATATACTTTTTTTTTTCTTTTTGTCTCTTTTTTCTATTTCACTGGTAGGTGATTGATGGTGTGTTTGACAACAGAGTTGAATCATGATTATTCTTTATTCTGCTATATTTTTTTAAAAATAAATCATATTTTATTCAACTTTTTTAAATTTTATTTCACAAAGTCAAACCTCGAAATTTGAACAGTAAATTAGAATTAAATTCGAATTTCAGAAAATTCAATTCTCGAATTCGTCCTGTTCGATAAATAACTCATCTTCCTCTCATCTTTTATTATTTTTACTTCTCTAAAAAAAAAAAAGTTATGAAAAAATACACATATCTTCTAGATTATCACTTAATTGCCAATGTCTTATTAAACTATTAATTATGTCAATATCTCCTATCAAATTATCAAAATATGTCAATGTCTCTGTAAGACCAACAAAAAATAAAAATAACTGTCAATTTTTTTAAATAAGACAAAAATGTCCTTATAAATTCAAAAAAAATAAAAAATAAAAACTAAAACTAAAAAAAAAATAAAAACTAAAAAAAATATTTTTTAAAAAATAAAATTAAAGAAAAAAACGAAAAATTAAAAAAATTAAAAAGATCACATTTTTTTTTTAAAAAAAAAAACAAACGAAAAAATAACTGAAAATCATAAAAACAATTTTTTTTAAAAAAAAAGAAAAGAAAAGAAAAACAAATTTTTATTTTTTGTATAAATTTTTGTTATTTTGTATTTTTTTAATAATTTTTTTAGTTTTTATTTTATTTTAATAATTTTTTGAAGGGTATTTTTGTCAACAGGGGGACATTTGCATTTTTTAGTAGTTTAAGGGGGAAAAGGAGATGGGATATTGACACAATTGGTAGTTGGAGGGAATATTGACAATGAAGTGATAGTTTAAGAAAATTATATGTATTTTTTTCAAAAAGTTAATTTCAAAACATTTCAACTTCTTTTTATTTTCACTTTTTTATCATATCAATATTTTTTTTATTACTATATATATATATATATATATATATATATATATATATATATATATATATATATATATATATATATATATATATATATATATATATATATAAAACTACTTTACAAAACCTATTCACTTTTTGATATAAAGTCTTTATAGTATATATCACATCAATAACTTCTTACTACAAAAAAAAAAATAAAAAAAAAAGTTCACCTCAACAATCTTTATTAAACACACTTTACACCTTCTTTTATTTTAACAACTAATTTTCAAAATATTTATATCAGCTAAGCATTTCAGCAATCTACTCTTATTATTTCATTAAAAAAAAATTTATTATTTCCAAAAAAGAAAAAGAGAATCATATTGATTTTTTACTAATTTAACTTATGTATTGTTAGCAACTAGTCAGATCTTTAACCAAAATAACTAGTTGGATGAGGAGCTTTTTTTGGCATTTTGCTTTTGGCCAATTTAGCTAGTCTAAAGTTGAGTGATCCGGCTAATTTAACTAACTTGAAATTGATAATTATTGACATATATATATATATATATGATTCGAAATCTTAGATTAGTTTTAGTTTTGCGAGTATAAGATTGATAATTAATTGGTGCAGTGATTCTTTTAAGTTTATAGAAATATGAATAGTGTTATATGGCAGCAATTGTGAGTTCTAACCTGATCGAGTACAGAGAACACAAAGAAAATATACAAATTAATTATCATAATTGAAACCATTAATCCATATTGGCATGATTGTTGTTGAGAGTGGTATGGCATAATTGGCATTCTGAGAGCTTCTTTGAAGTTAGCAGGAATTTGGATTCTCCCAAGTTCACCAAAAGAGAGCAAAATAGATTACAAATACAGGTAAACTTATATTAAAAATAAAATAAAATAGAATTATACAAAAATTGTATAGAAGTTGTATATATATATAACATTTAAGATTGTACATAGTGATACGATTTACTAGAGCATCTTTTTGATCTCATAAGGCTCACTCAAGTCCAACAAAATCCGTTACCCATCAGGCTCATAATAAGTCAATTTGCCCTTAGGTTAGGGCCACTGGGCCATGCCCGATAGGTCTCCTCGAACGAGTTGTCAACCAGTATCCAAATCGACACCTACCCAACGGGCATACGAGGAGAAAACCATAAAATGAAGGAAATCCGTTCATTTAAGAGTTTGCCTATTTTAACGCAACTTAGTAAGAGAAGGAGTTGTTGAAGCATCCCACGAAAGAAAACAAATCATGAATATATTCAGCCTTTCATATTGATCCCTTTATCTTTGGCCCTTGCAATATCAAGCCCACTTACTATATTAACAGTAGTTCTACAAATGAAGGCAATGGTCATTATTCTAAGGTATACACATTTTCTCTCCCTACTCTTCTTTCATTGGGTTTTCTTTCATATATTCTATGACTTAAGCATTAATTAGAGTGTTTTATGTCATACCTCTAGCCGTCCGGTGAATCACCATTATCTGTTTCCTATCTTAGCAAATCTCCTTTGATTGGATTACCAACATGCAGTCAACTTTTTGAACAATAAACAAGTTTTGGACATCGAACTTTTCCTAGTAAGATTTATTGGAAAGAGAGAGAAAACAAAATGGAAATTTTCATATATAAGTATGGTAAAAGATTTTCTTTTACTTTAAAAGGTTGCTGACTAGGGCTAGCAAAATGGTTTCATGTGTTGGGTTTGGGTCAACCTGTTAAGGATCAATTTTGACACAACTCGTTTAGCTAAAAATGTTAGACCTTTCGATCCTAACACGGCCCAGTTAAATAAAGGGTTGACATGACACGATCCGTTTGGCCTGTTTATTAAATGGGTCGTTTTATGTTGACACGACCTGTTTAACTCATTATATAATAAAGTATTTAAAAATGAAAACACAAATATCAACTAAAAAATTTATATTGTTTGAATAATCATATTACTCCACAGTTGAAAGTATAGAACACTGAATTGTTTTATTGTTTACTTTGTTTTGGTTTAACTTCAAGTTTGAAAACTTGCAAAGGTAATTTTTTTTTTTTTTTTGCATTTTTTGTTGAAGTTATAACTCAATAAAAGAATAAGATTTGTTTCGTGTTTTATGAGGTTTTTTTTTAGTTTAATCTTTACTTTTTAGATGGTGAGAGAAAGAGAAAGGTAACGTGATTGTTTAGGTTTATTTTTTAGTTAAAAAAACGAAGTTTTAGTATATGGGTCAAACAGGTTGACCCGTGATTCATTTATTAAACGGGTCTAACGGGTTAATCATTTTATGATCCGAACCATTTTAAGCTTAATTTTAACTTTTTAATTTCATATTAAATTCGCAAACCGCATTACCAAAAAAAAAATTAAAAAAAAAAAATATCTACCTTGACTATAATATTTAAAAGGTTTGTCATCGTTAAAATTAAAAAGAATAAAACAGAAAAAGAAATGAGTTAATTGACATTATGCCAAGTTGGTAATGATTAAGGACGGCAGCAGGGCAAATTAGTAATTTAAGGGTTTGTTTGGGAATATGGAGAAGTCTTTCCTCTTGGTTGACTTGAGACTTGAGAGAGTAGAGAAGACAACACAGAGTGCTTGCTTGCTGGACTGTCTTTCTGAAACTGGAAAGCAATCAAAGGACAGCGCCGCTCGGCTTTATTCACGGGACTCAACGTGAATGCCGGTGCCTTTGTCTCTTTTTGACAATTTTATTTTTTATTTTTTTTAAGAAATTTTTGACAAAATTTTTTCGTTAAAAACTCTATTTTTTTTTTAATTATTATTATTTATATAGAAAGAATAATTTCTTCTTACCATAAATAGTTTCGAGAATCAATTATATTACAAAATGATTTCAACGTTGATTAATCTTATATCACAGACAAAAAATAAAACTCAACATTAATTGAAATTTATCAAATATTATGGACATAAATACAAGCAAACAAACAAAATTTATATATATATTTTAAAGAAAAATTATTGTCAATACAAATAACCATATAACTAAAAGAATAATGCTATATGAGTTAGTGGAAAATAAAAATTATAAATAACATTTTATTATAAGAATTTTGTTTGTATCTATGACTTTGTAACCTCATAGCATGTGGTTATGATTTTGCAAAATTTTTATACTTTGTGATGTAAAAGTTTTATGCTCATAATCTTTGAACAATGAAATACTCAGATCTTTCATTCAAAAAAAAAAAAAGATAATGCTATATCTCAATAAAAAATCTGTAATGGGTGATATGGATTTAACATTACTCACCTACTCGGTAATTTTTCATTAGATGCCAAATACAAATTTTTTTTAGCTCCATTTATGGATGAATTATGAATTTCTTGCTTTAATGTAGCATTACTTTAACCAATAACCTTGTAGATGATATTCCTTTTACCGAGAGATCATTTTGTACTCTTTGACAATAATATAGTCGTGCTACGGTAGTACTTTTTAACGTGACATTTGATGCATCAATTTTTTTACTGTAAGTTCTTAGTCTTATATGCTTATTCTTTTTATACAACTGTCACGTTAAAAAATAAATACTTAAAAATACGTGAATTAAAAAAGAGAAAAAGAAAAAGAAAAGAAAAGGGGCATTTGTGTAAATGTAACATTTCTCTATGGCTAAATGGTAGATCCTTTGTGATTAAAGAAGTGTGGTTGTCAACGATGGGGTTGTCCACCAGTTGTTAGGTGATGATGAGGAATGAACTGGCAAGGGACCTCTATGACTGTGAGCCGTGGGTGGGTTTAGGCCCCCCCAATTTGGATCCCGGTTCGGGCCCCATTCCATATGCAAATAATAAAGGACACAACCCTGTTGTAGTTATAACTGTTTTTATAATTTCTCGGAAAGAGCCTCTTCAACCCAACTTTAATTGCTTTACGCGTAGAAATAGTAACATTGTCACTTAAAATTTTAGGATAATTGCACTATTAATTTTTTAAAATTGGCCTAAATTACAATTTAATTTATGTGGTTCAAGAAATTTATAGAAGGTTCTTATAATAAACAATAATTACAAATCAGTTCATTAACACATTTTTTATTCACTAAGTTAACAGATTCCGTTAGTCAGCCATGTTGCATCTAATAAGAAGTCGACACATGTCTACTACAATAAAAAAAATATAAATAAATAAAACAAAAATATTTGTTTTTTTTTTTTTTGTCAAAAAAAAATATATATACTGCCACTCCTTTGGGGGTGGCCTGGCTACCCCCAGCTAATAGGGTGGGCCACATGGGTTACGGCTGCCACCCCTTCAGTATTGTTATTTTTTTTTTTTAAAAAAATATTTTTATTTTATTTATTTATTTATATTGACACCCAACATTTGATGTAACATTTGTAAGCTTAGTTGGAATCGAAGATAGAAGTGTCGCCAGTAGAGGAGTTGTTTCGCAAATTGCAAAGGAGAGAGTGTTGGTCCACAGCCATGTTTCCGTGAATGTCGTGTCTCTTGCATGTCCCTAATCAGATTAGTTGTTATCTGATTGGAAATATCCAGCTTATATATTATTAGTCTCCACACCTTAAAAAAAAACAGAAAAAAAAAAAAAAAAAAAAATCCTAAGCTATCATTAGTCAAAAGTAAATATTAAGACACACACAAAAAAAAAAAAAAAAAAAAAAAAAATCGAAGATTTTGATCGAAACTGGAAAAACCTTAAAATAGACACCGATAAGGACGTTGGTGCTCGAGTCCATGTGCTCGAATGCGGCGGATAATTGTTTAGTATAACACACATGGTCATGTCGATGTCAATTTGTAACGGTCATCACGCACCGATTCCGTCACTACTAATTAGGTGTTATCTGCCCAACTAACGGTGTCACTTAACGCCGTTAGAATGTGTAAGCATTTTTTTTTTTAAAAAAAAAAAAAAATCAAAAAATGTATGAGGGAGCGGCCGAGTAATTCTAAAAGTCCCCTTGTGTCTCTCCAAAAATTATGTGACTTTTAAAATTATAATTTAATCAAAATTAAATAGTGATCTATCATAAATTTTAAAAGTTACATTATTTATAATGGACACAAGAGAGACTTTTAGTATTACTCAGAACGACCAGCTGTTGACTCTTTATAAATTATTCTTTTAAAACAATCATTCATCCATATTTATTTGCTGAAACTATTTATATTAATTATTTATTATTATTAATTTATTCATGCACGAATAATTCTATGTGTTTATCTAGTTTATTTTGAATAGAAGCTATTTTATGATCAAGATTTTAGTTCACAAGTCTAATGGTGTGCAAGTTCGGTGTGATGAGTTATCTTTAACAGTTAGTTTAAATAAATTTTTTTAGGATATTTGGCTATCTTTATCTTAGATCTAGTCTGCTTGGAACAAATATGCTCTTTAACTATTTTTTTACATGGGTTAGCGGAAGATGAAAGTAATAAATAGCATTTTATTGTAAGAATTTTATTTGTATCTATGACTATGTAACCTCATAGCATGTGGCTATGATTTTGCAGAGCTTTATATTTTGTCATATAAGAACTTTTATGCTCGTGATATTTGATTAATGAAATACTTAGATCTTTTGTAAAAAAAAAAAAAAAAGTTTTGCTCACCTCATGGTCACCCAATCTCCATATAATATTCTTAGTTCCAAAATATGCACAAATGGTAATGTGTGGTATCCACTCTCATGAGCTCTTGTAGCCACCATCACGGACCTAGACAAGGAGCCCACCTCCGATACCATGGCTATGAAATTCTCTCAAGTGGCATGTTGCTATGAATCTTGAATTTGATACTATGTTGAAGAATAACACTTCCTTATTCCTCTCACATATTAGGGGTTTACAAGTGGAAAATTTTTAACCGCCTAATAACCGCTAGTTGCTTTTGTAGGTGGTTGGAAAAACTTGTTAATCGCCTATGACAGAGAGGTTAGCGATTTTAAGGATTGGTGGAGGCAACCAATAACTGCTAACTACCTACCCTTATATAATAATAATAATAATATACAAAATGACATCTTTTTGGTACGTTTCATATAAGATTTTTTTATTTTGAGTTTATGAAATCAATCTTTATTCATAAAAATTATTATTATTATTATTATTATTATGATTGAGCTTTGTAATATTTTGAAGCCTTCTAATTATTTAAAAAAAAAAAAAAAGGATTTTAGAGATTGGTTACAAAGAGAAATTAGGAGTTGGGGTGCCCGAAGGTCCCCTTTTGAAAGCCAAAAAATATTTTACTTGAAGGTCTCATCTCAAAAGCCAAAGGGTACTTTGCCTGAAGATCCTACCTCAAAAGCCGAAAGGGCAAACTGCACGAAGGCCCCCTCTTGAAAGCCAAAGGGCATTTAGCGCGAAGGTCCCTTCTCAAAAGCCGAAGGTCCCTTTGTCCAAAAAATCCTTCGCTTGGCACAATGCAAGACGGAAGTCAGGGGGCATTGCCTCCAATTCAACTCCGAGAGGTTCACCTCCCTATAACAACCCAAGGCATGAGATTTTGTATACCTTGAAGCCATTCATGTATCCATGCAGCCAGCACCGGTCTCTAGCCCTTGGCACCCGCTTCAACTCGGCCTTCAAAACCTGACAGATCTAATATGTCTATTTTGTGCTTGCATAAGCTTCTTCGGCACATTTATATTTCATTGTTGCTTAAGACTCAGTGGCACAAACAACTTAATTCCCATTGACCAAGGAATTGAAAGACTGTTGGAATGGAGGCCTACAACACTATTTTTCAACTTAATTCTCATTGGCCTACATAAGTAACCCAAGGGTATGAGAGACTATTGGAATAGAGGCTTACATTTTCTATTGGCCCAATAAACAACCGACTCAATTTCCATGCAACCTAAACGTAATTTTTGGGTCACATAATAGCTTGCAAGCTCAGCAAACACCTGACTTGAGGCACACGCGCGCACGTCGCCAAAGAGGCAACAATTCTCCATGATTAAGAGACCATAAATCACTCTTCTAAAGAAATAAATGAATGTCTACCAAAATGAATCACCTAAAATACTTCAATGTGATCAAAGGTCTGATTAGTCATTAAATCAGCGATGCTCACCTTACACAAGCATCCAATCAAAGCCAAAACCATGTCTATATAAGGTTAGTCAAAGGTTTGACCCTCGTATGCTCTCTTGCCCTAATCTCCATATATGTTTTTCATTCTCACCTTCATACTTTTACTAACTTAAGCATCAAAGGTGGTGCTACCACCGCACCCTCCTCCCTTTTGGCGACACACCACTTTGACGTTTGGCTATCTTGCAGGGATTCTGAATCGAAGAATAGACGTGCATTCTCATTGTTAATTTTCAGCATTAACAGTAAGGATAAATATCTTTTATGATAAATGATGATATGATTACTCTAAATTAAGGAATTTAGTTAATTTAATTTAAGAAATTTGTTTGTGTTTGAAATTATTCAAATTACGTGTAAAGCTCTTTGTATTTGAATCAAATATGAAAAAAAATTAAGACTTTTATGTGTGAATATAAGCCACAAGCCGAATCACCTAATTTCTGTGTTTTTCTTTATATGCTTTCATCTCTTCCTTTATTATGAAGATCTATACACCTTCACTCATGTAGATCTTATAAATCTAATAACTGATTTTTTAAAAAAAGTTACAGACAAAAGAAACAAGAGAAGTACGTTTAGACTTTCTCTTTAAAGAAGAGAAAATTTCTGTTAAAAAAAAAAAGAAAAAGAAAAAAAAGTAGAGAAAATAGGAATAAATACATCAATAAGTGAAAACAACCCCGTCAATCACGCCGTCAACTCCACTCCTGTGCGGCTGTGCCTACCAATTCTCGAAGCCGAGTAGAAGCGGGTCCCAGTCGTATTGTTTTGTCCCGGCAAAGCAATCTGAGCCGATGAAAAGTTATATACAATTGTATTGTATTGTTTCTCTTATATAGTTGTCAGCCTTAAAGAAAGAAAGGGAAAATGTTTAAAATATATACCTATAAGCCTTGAACAAAATTATAAAATAATAAAGCACAGTAGCAACTTTCGTGGCGTTTTCTGTTATCATATTCCAATCTTTCCAGAGATTCCGAGTATCAAAATCAAACTACAAAATCCTTTAGAAAACAGCTGGTTTTATGGGAGTGTTGTGAGCTTGAAGTTCCATGTCCTTTTTTTTCTTCTTCTTCTTGTTGTGGGGTCCTCTTCTTTCCGTAAATGACAGTCTAATCTACAGCCTGGAAAAGGTGTTGGCAGCTCGCTAAAAATCTCTGCTTGATGGGCTTTCATAGTGGGATTCATGTAATACCAGCTGGGTTATTCTCTTCGCTTCAGACCCATTTCTTCTTTATCGATGCTATGCATTCTGCTCTCTGAATGAGGTAATGGTCTAACTTTGTCTGTTTATATCAGAGAGCTTCTAGATAATTTGAATTTGGTCTATGTTTGAGCAAAGCTTGTGTTTTTGTGTCGTTAACATATCAATACTTCATATGTTCCTTTTCATAGAGTCCTTTGGTTATACATTGAGTTAGATAGATCTGGATTTGCTGAAGCTTTGGGAATTGGGTTTTTCTCAGATCTTAGTGGATTGGAAGATAGGTTGTCTTATTAGTTTTGAATTTGGTTGTACCAGTTGGGCATCCTTTCGGTTTATTAGGCTTTTAAAATCTGAGGTCTTAGAAATGGTGAAGATGAAAGCAGTGAAGTTGGTACCTCTGGTTCTGACTGTTATTCTGTTTATGGGTCATGGATCATGTGCCTCATTCACTCCTGTTGACAACTACTTAATTGCTTGCGGTTCTTCAAAAAGTTTCACCTTCCAAGATCGAACTTTTGTTCCTGATTCCGACCATTCTTCACTTGTCCTAAAAAGTGGCAATTCTAGTGTTGCCAGTTCCAATTCTAGTGTTCCATCTCCCATTTACCAATCTGCTCGAGTTTTTTTGGGCATGGGTTCTTATAAATTTAAAATTGAGCAAGTAGGCCGGCATTGGGTCCGCCTATACTTTTACCCTCTTCCAATATCTGGGCAAAACTTGAACTCTGCCTCTATGTCTGTAGTCACTGACAATTTGGTGCTCTTGAACAACTTCACATTCAAGAACTATAATGGTTCTTATATGTTTAAGGAATATGCAATAAATGTGACTTCAGATACCTTTACCCTCACTTTCATTCCTTCAAACAATTCAGTTGCGTTTATCAATGCAATTGAAGTTGTCTCTATCCCAGATGAGGTGCTCCCTGACCAGGCATTGGCTCTAAATCCAACTGCTCCTTTTAGTGGCCTCTCTGAACTTGCCCTTGAAACTGTTTACCGGTTAAATATGGGGGGTCCTTTGCTCACGGCTGAAAATGATACCCTTGGAAGGACTTGGGAGAATGATGTGAAGTATCTCCATGTGAACAGTTCTGCAAAGAATGTGTCAGTCAGCCCTTCAAACATAAAATATCCAGCTGGCATCACCCCTGAAACAGCACCGAATTTGGTTTATGCCACTGCTGAAACGATGGAAGATCCTAATGTAGCCATCGTGAACTTCAACATAACTTGGGTTTTTTCTGTTGATCCAAGCTTCGAGTATCTTGTTCGGGTACATTTCTGTGATATTGTGAGCAAGTCTCTAAACACTCTAGTTTTCAATCTCTTCATAAATTTCGATATTGCTCTTGGGAGTTTTGATCTATCTTCCCTTACTAGTGACTTGGGCATTCCTTACTACAAAGACTTTGTTTCCAACTCCTCGGCGGGTTCAGATATTTTGACTGTTAGTGTTGGTCCGGATACTATGGCTGATGCCGCTAATGCAATTATGAATGGGCTGGAGATTATGAAAATCAGCAATAAAGCTAGGAGCTTGGATGGTCTTTTGTCTGTTGAGAGTCTCCTTCCCAGTTCACCCTCAAAGAAGATCAATATAGGAATCATAGTTGGTTCTATTGGAGGAGCTGCAGCTGTCCTGGCACTAATTGTTTTGTGTTGTTGTTTGGTGGCCCGCAAGTCCAAGACTACTCAACAAGGGCATTATCCATGGCTTCCTTTGCCCTTATATGGAAACTCTCAGACCATGACAAAAATGTCCACAACTTCCCAAAAGAGTGCAACAGCTAGCTGCATTTCATTATCTTCCTCCAGTCTTGGTCGGCTCTTCATGTTCCAAGAAATCCTGGATGCAACAAATAAGTTTGATGAGAGTCTACTTCTTGGGGTAGGTGGTTTTGGGAGGGTTTACAAGGGAACCCTAGAGGATGGGACAAAAGTAGCTGTTAAGAGAGGAAACCCCAGATCTGAACAGGGTATTGCTGAATTCCGAACTGAGATTGAGATGTTATCCAAGCTCCGCCATCGCCACCTTGTGTCTCTTATTGGCTATTGTGATGAAAGGTCAGAAATGATTCTGGTCTACGAATACATGGCTAATGGACCCCTCAGGAGCCATTTGTACGGAACAGATCTTCCATCTCTACCATGGAAGCAACGGCTTGAAATTTGCATTGGCGCTGCAAGGGGGCTTCATTATCTCCACACTGGTGCAACTCAAAGCATAATTCACCGGGACGTGAAGACTACAAACATTCTCTTGGATGAGAACTTTGTGGCCAAAGTTGCTGATTTTGGTCTCTCAAAAACAGGTCCAGCCATAGATCAGACCCATGTGAGTACAGCAGTTAAAGGAAGTTTTGGTTACCTTGACCCCGAATACTTTAGAAGGCAACAGCTTACAGAAAAATCAGATGTGTATTCATTCGGAGTAGTTCTAATGGAAGTTTTCTGCACAAGGCCAGCTTTAAACCCTGTTCTCCCTAGAGAGCAAGTCAATATAGCAGAATGGGCGATGAGCTGGCAAAAGAAGGGCATGCTGGATCAAATCATGGACCCAAATCTGGTGGGGAAGGTGAATCCGGCTTCTCTAAAGAAGTTTGGGGAGACAGCTGAGAAGTGCCTGGCCGAGCATGGGGTGGACAGGCCATCAATGGGAGATGTCTTGTGGAATCTTGAATATGCACTTCAGCTTGAGGAGACCTCATCTGCACTCATGGAACCTGAAGATAACAGCACAAACCACATTCCAGGAATCCCGTTGACCCCACTTGAACCATTTGATAACAGCGTGAGTATGATCGATGGGGTGAACTCCGGTACAGATGATGGAGAAGATGCTGCCACAAGTGCTGTATTCTCTCAGTTAGTAAATCCTCGTGGAAGATGAGAAGATAAAAGACTTCCATATATTCTGATCTTGGCCACCAGATGTCCTTTGAAAGGTATTGGCAAATGGTCATCTTGGCCTGGAGAGAGTACTTGAAAAGACCCTGAGTGAATGATTCAAGCTTACTTCT
Organism: Alnus glutinosa; assembly: GCF_958979055.1. NCBI lineage: Eukaryota > Viridiplantae > Streptophyta > Magnoliopsida > Fagales > Betulaceae > Alnus > Alnus glutinosa. The sequence goes on from NC_084893.1 coordinate 24,313,181, forward strand.
AGTTTCATTGTTCTGTTCTTTTTACCTCAATTTTTCGTCTATAATTTATAATTTATTTAGTTTGTAATATAGTTGAGTGGTGGGAACTGATTGACCCACCAGAAATTGCATGTTAGGTACCATAAAAATTGTATTGTTGTCTTGGTAGAAATCTATCTGGCTTTCTACTACTGCCCGTGTTTTTACACAATTATAAGATATGAATTCTATTTGCATTTATGACTTTGTTGTTCACAAAAATGAGTATAGAAAATAAGGAAGGGTTATGATCTCTCTTCTCAAATTCACTTGCCATGTTTTGTTTTATTAAGCTTGTTTACTTAATGTTTCTAATATGCAGCTCTACCATTTGCATGTAGCCTATGTGGAAAGTTCAAGAGGCTTAGAAAATTGGCAGGGAAAATTTTAAGTATGTTAAGCTGGAAAACAGAAAAATCATAGTGCCCAAATGTTACCAATGACACTGCATCCCACCATCTTAGCAATTATTAAGCCGTCCTGACTAAAATCCCTCAACGTTTTCAAAGATTTACATATGAAAAACATCTGAAGAGCCAATTTGTAACACACCTTTTGCT